>NC_088890.1:10920192-11226923 GCF_037157495.1 Lathamus discolor | reverse complement strand
TTATGGACCTCATATTCAAGGATACCCTTATTAACTCGGTAGTCTATGCAGCAGTAAACATGAAATGGCACTGAAAGAGAAATGTAATCTCCATGGATCTTCTCCTTCCCATAAAATTCTACTTCAGCATCGATTTTTTCACATTGAACAAACATACCATGAGGCTGAAATGAGACAAGTGGATTCACTCCGAGCCTTCTTCTGCTAAAGAAATTTCAAGAAACGAGACGAGAGTGCCCTATAATTACAGACCCAGGATTAAGCCAGGCCATTTGCAGGAGATTTGTTCATTTGCAATGCAGTTCCCTCTTGACCTTCCTCCAAACATCAGCATCCAGACGTGCTGCAGTAAGCGGTTTGGTTACTCTGTCTCTGGCGGGACAGTGAGTTTCAACACAGGCATAAACTGGAACTTGAGAACCTGCTTCCTCTTTTTTCTCTGGTTTTGCTCAGTACCTCTTGCTTCCTCTCCTCACCACTGCACCATCATCATGGCTCTTGGAACAGCCCTTGGTACAGAGGAAGAGGACCTGAATGAAGAAAAGGCCCCCCGCTTCCTCCCACAGAATCCTGTGCAGCAGATGCAGCACATTTGAAACCTTTTTACACAATCCTGCTGTCAGCATTTAGAACATGTCAAGTGATGTAACCCCACGGCTACTGTCGATGCAGGGAGGATGATCACCTGTGTACACCTGTGCACACCTGTGCAAAGCTAGTCCTCAGTGACTATAAGATGCATTCAGCTCCAGCTTATTGCTAGGTTCCATTTGCTTTTGCACTGCCCAAATACCAATGGTTACTGAAGGAAGACCACAGGGGAGTGTGCGGCACAGAGAATCACCAATAGTCTCCCCAGTGCTGCAGCTCCAGATGCTGTAAATCTTCCAGCAGCCAGAAGCAATCACAGACTAATTTCAGTGAGATGGGTCCCGAGGCTTTTTTTATTATTTTCTATAATCCAGTGAGTAAATTCATCACGAAAAAAAGAAGCAAACTCCAGAAGGCACATTTCTAACCTGAGGAGTAAAAAACACTGAGCACAGTGCAGACTGGAACACAACCTGCAAGGAAAGGGTGCGAGGACAAAATACGAATGATCTGGCAGCCTGGGAGCAGCCTTAATGTCACTGCAGGGTCTTCCTGCTCTATCAGAAACTGGCTGGATTTCAAACAGTGTTTACCTAATTTTGCAGTTGCAATTACTGCAAATTCTAGAGCAGGCAGAGCCCTTGTCATTATTCATCCACAAACATATATCCAGTTCACTGATACACTGCACTTACAGTTGAACCAACAAAACCAGCTGGGGAGGAAACTCTGCCAGGGCTTCGCTCTTGCTCTCCCAGAGAGGTTTAACCACCAACCAAGACACGACTGATCCCATCCTGCTTAAAAGCCCCATGCCACCCCATCACCCTGCCCACCTCAAAGGTGGAAGCATTGTCCACGTACACTGGGGGTGCAGAGCTGTCTGCTTGTGGGCACCCCTCTCAAGAAAATGACATGCAAAATGCAGCCAGGCCACACATCCATCAGAACGCACCAGGGCAGCATCCCTCCTTACCAAAAAGAACTTAATTTGAAGTAGAGCAATCCAGTCATTTGTCACTGAACTGGAGTTTCACTACGTCTCTCTTGTACGTGTGCCAAAAGTAAGAGCATAATTTATTAATTTCCTCCACATACATCTTGTTCCCAATTATCTTCCCAGCTATTTGACTGCTCTGGAAAGTTAAAATCTCAAAAAAAAAAAAAAAAAAGGAAAAAGCATCTCTAAAGGTTGAAACTTTGAGCCAATTTCAACTTCAACATACATCAGAGTGGCGTATTTTTCATTCATTCCTCCTGGTGACATTTCAAGCTTTGTTACAAATCAATCAGCATTTCCAAAAGCATTTGGAGAAGCAGGAAACTATACTGGATACAAATCCTACAACATCTATTATTCTTGCTGTTTCACTCATTTTGATGGAAAGCATTTCAAAGGTTAAAATAAAAGAAGCAGAGATTTATTTGACATTCCAGGACATATAAAGGATTTCTGTTCAGTGTTTCAACAGCAGAATAAACTTTAGCAATATACATGGAATTTATTTCATGATGAATTCGGTCAAGCATTTAAAAGGATAGAGCTTGTAGTAACCTGGTACGAGATACATTTAATGCTAATAACAATATTCACTCTGATGTAGAAATACTGAGAAATATGTAAAGTCTAAAAGTCATAAAAGACAGATACATGGTGGTGGCTCTGGAAGCTTCCTCCAGTGTGGCATTTATCACCTAAGGCCACAATGCTCTGCCAAAGCAAGTTAAGAACCCAAAGGGTTACTGTTTAGATGTGAGGCAGCTGCTCTGAGTACCAGGAGAACCGGATCTCTGCTTCCACAACCATACTGACATACAGCCCATACATCTTGGGTGTTACAACCTCAAGGCGATGGATCAAACCATGAAAGCAACTAACTGGGACTAACTGGTCCCTGTGCAACCAGCAGGGACCTGGCCAACCCCGTGGCCTTCTTGGCTGCCATGATACAGACAGCACACTCTTCTGCAAGGCCGCAGAAGATGTGAAGAAGTGGAGAAGTTTGTCAGACATCCATTTTGTCCTCCCCAGAGGCACAGCCGCTTTGCCAGACATGAAGAAAGCAGCAAGCACAAAACTGCCTCTGCCACACAGAACAGTTCTGTGCTGCACATTCAATACTGGGTTCAAGCTATACCTTGGATGTTCACCTCCAACAGCTGTATTGCTTGAGAACACATGGGTTTCGTATTCTGATCCATTCAGTCCTGCACTTTATATTAATCAAGGTCGTTATTCCCAAGGCATATAAAGTATATAAGTGAGTTAAACAAATATATACAACCTTCCAAACCTTCCAGGGCCAAAGGAGAGCTGCATTGTTTAAGAATGATACTGAAGATATTTTTCTTCTAGCCAAGTGATTCATTTTACTGCCCAAGGAAGTACTCAGCTTCTGATAGCAATGTTGATAGCCCTAGCAGTATTTAAGAGTGCTCCCCTTGAAATAAACCACATCTGCTTTATCTTTCCAGTGCGATCAGGAGCGGTGACAGATGCCCTGAGGGATGTGACACAGGGAATGCAGTCTGGCACATGGGCTGCCCTCAACCTGAAGCCAAACAATGCAAGAGAAATGGTTACTTTGGCTGCCACTGTGCTCTGCAAAGCCCATGACAGGCCAGAGCCTCAGCTCTCCCTCCCCATGCCTCAGCCCTTATCTCCCTCGGCAGACCCTGAGCCATCCCCTTCCCCTCGCCCCCTCTCACCATCCCACGCTGCTGTAAACACAGCAAAAGCAAACACTCCGCAACCTAAATGGAGGCTGAGCCTAAACCGCCACAGGCAAACAGGGAAGAGCTGCAGATAAATGGTTATCTTGATTTGCACACACCTGTGCTGCCCAGGCTTTTTAATCAGAGACTGTAATTGCTCTTCTTCGTTTGGAAAACTCACAGGGATCAAGTATCAGTCAAGCTCAGAGAGGAAACCATGCCAGGGAGATGACAAGAAGGAGAAAGAAACCCTCAAACCTATACAGCAAAGCAGCACTTGCTGCCATGCACCCACCACATACCCACCTTTTACCTACCATGTACCCACCAATGTTGCAGAGGGCACAGAGAGACACTCAAGAGCCAGGCTGATGCTGGGTGGGAAGAGCAAACCCAAGAGTCCTGGAGAATAGGCGAGCCCTTCCAAAATGACACACCTCCTTATTTTCCCCACATCAATCCAAGCAGAAAGCACTACCATGACAACTGGAATCCCTCTGTGTCCAGACTAACCAGCGGTGCACTGGGAGGAGGATGGAGATGCCACATGATGGATAACTTGCAGCGCACAGCTTGTCACTCATGGTTACCGTTATTCCAAGTGATGAGGAAAACTGAGTAACATGATTCTCTATCTAGGCTTATACACAGAGCCTGGGGAGCACAACAGAGGTTTTGAAGGAGAGCACTTCCCATGAACAATAACCAACCCCTTCTCATTTTCCATTTGCTGCCATTCTTCATGACCCAGGCTGCAGATAAAGCTTTCCTCAGCCCTTGGATGATGACTGATAATGAAGCATAAAGTAACACGAGGTCATACATAATGATGCTTTAAGTTGGAAAATGGGAAAGCTCTGTTTGTATTATTTTACATAACTTTCCTAGGTCTATGGCAACTCCTTCAACCACTGCCTCATGAATAGTTTTTAAAAATGGCATCAGATGGGAATGCAGACAGATATTGCTGTGGAAATTGAAAAGATCCATTTCTGCTTTAAGCTTTCTCTAACCTGTCTAAATGTATGCTCTCATTTCCTAAGCTGTCTTTTCCCCTAATTCAAACTCAAATGAGAAAGAAACTCAGAGTTCAGGCAAGGAAGCTCTCAATAATTTTCTTGGTGATGCCAGACCATTTAGAATTGGTATGATGTTAATATGGAAAGGATCTGATGCTTAAATTGTTTAGTAAATGTATCTTTTAGAAGAGATGTAGGATTATAGTCTTTAAAGAACCTATATAGTCCTTAGGGAAACCCTAAATGCTTTTCACCAGGGTATGAATGTTAAAGCCACTACCCTAGCCTAATTTGCCTAATTACATACCTCCCTAAAATTCTCTTTATAGTTCCAACTGCACATGATAATTTCTTCCCCTCCTCTCCTAAAATGCTGTTAATTGTCCTTCTGTGATGTTAATCAGCTGTGGCATCCAAGCCCAGACCTCATTTGTAGCCATCATTTACTTATCTCAGAGAGGAGTTAACACTGCTAGATTGAGAATTTCAGATGAAATTCAAATTTCTAATGTAAATTAAGCCACACAGCAGAGATGGAAAAGTTCAATAATTATTAAAAGCTCATTTCAGAAAAACCCCATACCTGAATTTGGCTATTTGAAATTTAGATCAAGTGACATCACACATTCGGTTAAATGAGATGTGGAACACATCTCACATGTTATATTTTGAACACTTTGCCTGGTTTCATTTTCAATAAATATGGAAAGGAGGCGAGGGTCCCTGCTCCTGTAGGAAGGCTGCTCTTCACTCAACCATGAGAAGAGCAGAAATGGGGCTCCGGCTTGCCAAGGCTGTGGCTCAAAATAACCCAGCACCACTCTACAGGGCAGGGTCGAGGTCCAGGTGCATGTGCAAGCAGCTCCACCACCAGCAATGGGTGACAGCAACTCATGCTTTGGAGTTAAACAGATTCTTAGACTCTTTGCTAGGAGTAAACCCAAATTTAAAACCCCTGCATGGACGCCTGTGGCAAGTTCCTGCTTGTCTTTATATGGTTTCATCAGAGCTATTTCTGTTCCAGGATGCTAGGCACATAATAATTCTTTTATTATGGAGGAAACAGCTTATTTGATCAATTCGCCCTATTTTTCTGTTCATGAATTTAGTGAGAGGTTTATCATCTGCTTGAGTTTACTAGAAATTACCTGCCAGATATAATTGCAGTAAATAAAATTTGCTCTGGAGCTCAGGCTTGTACTGTTAAAAACAAATGCCTGCAATTACTGCATGTGTGGAGCATGAGCTTAACAGAGCAAGAACACAGTGAAGCAAGGCAGTTTGTCTGTAAATGCCTCTATTCCCAGAGAGCTGGTCACCAAATTCCCTAAGGATGTTTTGATAAATGCTGCCTTCCTTTACCCTGTTCTGTTCTGGAGACAAAGCAGTGCCTGTGACATGCAGGGGCATCACAGCTGGCCTCTGCCTCCCTGCAGACCCCAGCCTGCTGATGGGAGCAGTGTGTCAGTCCCCCGGGCTCTGTAAAGTGCTTGGCAGCTGGTTACTTACTTAATGCCCTTTGATGCTTCCCCCATACAGCAAAGCTCTGATATTTTCCCTTATATTTACTATTTTCTGTAATATCTTGAACTGTCTGTTAAACCAGGTACCTTCTCCTCAAAGCGTAATGCCTTTTCTACTTGTTGGCAGACCTGTCTCACATGGATAGGCTTGAAAAATACTCAAGTTCTGCATAAAACCTGTGTGCGACCTGACCTGCAGGAAGGGCTGTGTGGCAGAGGCCAGGCTCCAAACACAGCTGGCATCAGCAAAGCAGCCAGAAATCAGAGGAGAGAGTTGAACTTGTGTTTGAAGGACAGCCAGGCAGCAGCAGGACCAGCACCAGGAAGGTGAGGCTACAGGGCAGAAGTGAAGAAAGATGGGATTTGTGAGACTCAGCCTGCCTGCATGACTGCAAATGTGCAGATGTGTGCAGGGCACATTCCAGACAGAAGTAAAACCAGCAAGCTCATGTGCCATTATCCCAGTTATTCTGTGAACCACTGCAAGACTACATTCATTATTAACAAGTTATTTAAAATAAGGGCCATACGAGTGCACAAAACCAAGGTACAGTAATAAGCATCAGTGAAAATCCAGCTTTTCTGGTTAATAAACATATCCAGACTTTCTTCACTCTTAAACCTCCTCACTCTTGCCCATTCCCGTGTTTTGCAACACTATTTTAATGGAGCAGATGGAAGTACTGAAGAGGACCATGCACCCCAGACACAGCAGAGCACAGGCACTTTAGGGTGCATTTGAGCTGTCCTCCACCAACTGTTCTTGTACAACTCCATGCGACGAACCTGCTTCAGGGTAACTTGTGTAATGATCTGAAGAATCAGAGAGCATCCCATCTGCACATGTAATGACTGGCATTATAAACATCCCACAGGTAGCAGGAGTATGTATGGAAGCGTTTGGCCAGCATGGGATGAGCACTGGACCTGCCCTCATCAGAGGGAGCAGCCCAGGACACCACAGCTGATGGCTTCCGTGCCAGGCAAACACCAAGGCAAAGTGAATGGCTTTCTTTTTCTTGCTGGCTTATTGTACCTGCCGGAGCAATAAGCAGGGTTAATGTCTTATTTGCAGGTCTCTCACTGAGTGGTTTTCCTCCTGAGATACCGTGCCCATGTCCCAGATCAGAGACTCATACTACCAGGCAGGCAGACACATACACAACCGCTTTCATCTGCAGAAACACCAAAGAGCCTGTCGCTGTTAACCTACAGGGCCATGGCTTGGCACCTGATAACATGATCCTATAAAGTAAATCCTAATTTACTGGGAGGAAAAAAAATAACATGGGATTACTTATCAGAGTTTGTTTTCCCCTAGGACTGTGACACCAGCTCCTGTGTGTGGAGGCAGTAGTGATGAATCTTCTCTTATTAAGGAGAACCTTCATTTTGAGAATATGGCCCTGCATTTATCTCAACACTGTCAAGCAAAATGCACACAAGAGGAGGGCAATTTCCTACAAGTCATGGTCTGCAATTAAAGAACAACAAAAGTCCCTTTAGTGTTATTTCTAATAAATACTGCTTTTATGTGCTGAACAGAATGACTGGAAAATACTGTGTGTACTTTACTGGCTTCCTAAAGCAAAAGCCTCAATATATATCCCACAGCAAGACTCACATCTGAGGTTACATAGCCCCACGCCAAGACTGCAATAATGCTTTCTGCATTAAAAAATAATGAGCTTCATCTCATTTGCAGATTCTGAAGAGCACAGAGTCCTATGGTCACTTGGCAATATGAATGCACATCTCATAAATAGTAAATGATAACAGAGCTCTCTTACCTTCCCACAGAAACAGGACTGAAAGCCGGGTAGTCCCACAGGGAAGTGTATTTCTTTCAGAAAGCTTTAATTTCAAACCCTGCCCATATAGGCTCATTTGGGGGAAGAGAGAGGATTAAACTGGACATGTAAAATATTTGTTTCACTACTCCCATCTTGATAAATCTCTCCGGAAATCTAATCCTGTCTGGGAAAGTGCCAGAGTTCTCGGTAGAACCCAAATCAGTCATTTTTATGGGGAATCTGCACAAATGCCTGTTTCACCAAAGAGCAAATTTGGGAAGCATCTACAGTTACACTCAATATAGCAGCTCACAGAACTGGGTGTCTAAAGGCAGCTGCAACCGGAGAAATGAGATCTGCAACACAAAGCTTTGCCAAAAAAGTAGTCTTCTCTATTTTCCCCCTTTCTTCATAATATACTTGTTCATTTTCTTTCATAATAAAAACTGCACAGAACATATAGTCCCTCATTATGGATGTGTGTGTTCTGCCAAAGCTGTGGTCCAGGGATGAGGTTGCTGCAGTAATGTGCCCAAGACATCAAGAATAAATCTATTATTTGATTTTAAGAACACCCCACAACTTTAAAGAAAGGCCTTTAGAATTTAATAGATAGGAAACCTATTAGATTTTACAGGAGCAGGATCTACAGAACCCGCTTTTACAGCCATCTTTTAATTCCTTAGTGAGAGACAAAATGCTCTGTTAAGTTCTACTAAATGCTTTTAAAAATGCACAGGAAAGTCAGTCTTTTCACTTACACCTTCATTTAGACCTAAAAACATACTAAATGTGCTTTGCAGACTAGCGGGGATGGGTGATTAACCAGTCCTGGGCTGGCATCTCAAAAGCTTTGGGTTCAACTCCCAGCCCTGCCACAACTTCTTATCTGAAGTTGGCCAAATATGTGCTCTACTCTAGAGGTGTTTGCTCACCACAAGTAAGACAGCCTCTGGCTCTCACGTATGATGCTGAAATACATATAACAAAGTCACTGATGGAGTGCAAACTGCCTCTATCCCTTTAAATAAAAACTTAAAACCTTAACTAAATGGTAAGCACTGCAGGAGGTGGAGGGGCTGTAGGAAGCTGCAGGAGCCATGGCTAGCCAGGGGCAGAGGAGATCTGGAGTCCACCACAGCAAGCTGTGGCTTGGAGGGCTCCTCCTGCTCCCAGTTTCAGCACTGCAGCCCTTCAGCTCTGTTCCTTGCATTCATTCCTGGAACACTTATCTAAAAGCAGCACATTCTCTTCAATTGACTTTACCTTATGGAAAAAATATCTTAAGACTAACAGCTCTTTTTACAGAATACTTGCATTTATTTAGTAAAATAATTGGAAAAATGCTCATACGTTAGGTACATCATCATTTCCTAAGGCAGATGTTTTTAAAGTCGGATGAGAACAGCCTGAGAACCTGTCACTCTCCCACAATTCCTACTGAATGTCAGCAACAGCAGAAAAATAAACCATTGTTTCAAATTATTATGGCTGAAAGAACCCATATTTTTGTTGTCAAAGTCTTAAATTGACTCTGCCATGATGCTCCATATGGTCTCTGCTCTAGATTAAAAGATCACATATATTCAAATGTATCCATTTGGGGTTATATCCCTACAGCTGGCACGTTGGAAGACCCATGCTCCAGCGAGTGACCAGCTGTGAGCTGCTCTGCCATGAAATTGTATGGCATTTTAACACGGTGTGAAAGGAAGAAGGAGGTTCAGAAGGCTTTGCTCTTCTGTGGTTGGTAACATGGGGAAGAGGTTGTGCATGCATTGATAGCCCTGAATTGCATTAATAAATAGCAACAGCCTCGTTTTGTGAAGGAGAAGCAGTGGGGAGCAGGAGGGCCGGGTGCCCGTGGTGTGCCGGTGTCCTGCAGCACAGGGATGGACCCAGAGTATGCCAGGGTGAGTGAGCAAGGACCAGGCTGTCCTGCTGGAAATGCGATGGGCATGAGATTCAACACTGAGCAAAGCCCAGGCCTTGTGGAACTGCTGTTGAGTATATATAAAACTTCTGATTCCAAGAGGAACTGAATTACACCCAGCATGTTGGCAAAGCCTATCAGTCCAATTTCCTCCCTGTGAGAGCAGGAGAGAAACACGGGATTTTGGATCTTTATAATTCAACACTTTCAAACAATTGGGGGTGCCTCTAATTACAGCCTGAGACAGTGAAAAAGTGGTTGGGTGTTTTGCAGAGGTTCTGTCCTTGCTTGGTGTCAGCCAGGCAGGATGACCTGAAATCAGTGTGATTTACTTGGGGAGAAAACTACTGCTGTTACTACACAAATCTTTCATTGACAGGACTGCATTCACTGCCAGGTTCATCTTTAAATGTTCTCCTTTCAAAATGCACATGTAAGGTACGTATAAGAAATTCTTACGAAGCATTCCCCCTTCTCCAAACACTTGGCACACTGCAATGTCTCACTTCCACTGGGGCTACTTCTCGTACCCTTTAACTAAATCCATTCTCACCCTTGCAGTAGAAACAGTCCAAAACAGTACCGTGATCAGCCTACTTGAGGGCTCCTGGACTTTTCAATGTAAGAGGATGTAGCTCAGCTGATTAAATCTGTACTACAGACAGGAGGATGCTTTAATGTGAAGATCAAGGAAGCAATCATGCACCTGAAAATGTCTAGATGCCCTCTGGACATTGGAGCTCAATTCTACTGTCTAAGCATGTTTGCAGTGTTTGTGCACAGAAAATGTAATGCACAAAGAAAAGATAAATTAAAGGCTTGAAGTTAGATGCTGTGTAACACGCAGCACCCAACTCATTTTTATACCCAGGTTGCCACTTGGGTTGTACTTGCTTTGCTACAAACCCATCCCAGTTCAACTTTTCTGGCTAATTCTAATTAAAAGATAAGTCACTGATATCAAGACAGCACGTGTATCGAGGTTAGCCTGAAGATGTATAATACCTAGTTGAATATTGATGCTGTTATTATTTATGTAGGACACACAGCACTAACATTGACATTTATAATGTGTTTGGAGTATTAGACAAACAGAAGGATTTTTGCCTGCTTAGCATTACATATTATGCATCTGTCCTACACTGTGCCAGCTTTCCCTGCCGCTGGATTTTCACAGTGGTAGGAAATAACAGGGATAAAGGGATTAAAAAGCAATGATTTTCTGTAAAGCCTTACAGGACATGTCTGCTATGATCTCAGCTTACTTGCAGCATCTACACCAGAAAAACACTATCGTAGTAGACAGATTCATGGATTAAATTCAGACAAGTGTGTAAAATAAATATTTTGCTTATAGCTTCTTCACACTTTAAAATATTCTCTGTGATTATAATAGCTTCTGAAGTCTCTTTCCGATGAGGTGAACTGCAGTTCAGAAGTTAAAATCAGGGACCTCCCCTGGCTCTGGTGCAATCTAAAGGTCGTGACTGAAGTATGGTGTTTAGCAATTCCAAATAATTGTATCCAGACTTCAAACGTGCCATGCTTTGTCATAGCTGTCACCTAAGGTCAAACTCTATTTAAATTATATTTATATTAGTATTAATAGAGCTCCAGTTCAAGCTAAGCCATGCAAAATACAGTTCTCCGACTGCTCCCTGCACTGCTTCCCAGGCTTCAGGGACTACAACCCTAACAGGCAACAGAGGGAAGTTCAAAGGCTGTGAATCCTCATTTCACAGCAGCACAATAGCTCAACAGCTCAGCTGCAGTCATGTCCGTGTCTGTAACAGACCCAGCACTGGAACCAACACCTCCTGAATCACAGCTCTAGAGGAAAACCACAAGGTCACTCCTCTGTTATCTTCCTCTGTGCTCATCCCTTGCCCATTTACCAAACTCAGGAGCCTGAGACACCAGATGCTGTTTTGTCTGAGCCACATGGAACCCCTGGTGCACCATCCATCGCTGCACTAATGTGAGCATTAAAAAATGTCACCCATCATATCCACAAGGGAGAAACTCTCTGCCGTGGAGATGAAGCAGCACAGCAATGACAGTGGGTATGTATCACCTACACAGGGACTGCAGGTTTTCTATGAAATGCTGTTACTGGCCTTTTTTTACCTTACCTACTTTACACTTCATACCTATGTGCCTTTCGCATGCATCTTTCTCAGAGTAGCGATGCAACCACAGCACCTCTGCCAGCATCACCCCAGGAGCACTCTTCATTTTGACATGTAATGTTGAAACGTAAGTGATCTTCTCTGCAGGGACCTCAGAATCACAGTCTGGCTTTGGGGGGAGCTGAATCTCCAGGATTAAGTTAGTTCAGTCAACATATGCTCAACCAAATGCAGTGCAGCATCTTCAGTTCTACCTTCCTCGCCTCCTTTTGTCATAAAGAACATATAGTTTTATACCATACTTGTAATTAAGTCTTTTTAACATTAAAACCAGATGGCATTTGAATTTAAAATTATTTCTATTAAAAATAGATATATCACTGTAGTTACTGTAATAGAATGCTACTCAGCCCCCCAACACACACAAGGTCATAATTTATTAATATAGTGTACAGATCCCAAAACTGCCATTATATCAGCTGATGATGAGTACAGGATTTCTGCTGTGGGTCACAGATTCTTTGAGTAAAATGCAGCCTGTAACTGACAGCAGCTTCAGATCTTTCCCCACACGTGGGAAGGATAAAGCAACCTGCTTTACCTTCACACTTTCCAAGCAGACTGAATGCTCAGTCCTACTAAAAAGTGCCAGACAGACACGTGCAACTTCTTCCTGCAGGATGCAAAGGCGGCACTGGGTTCAGTCTTCCCCACACAACTTGCACAGAGCCAGTTCCATTATGTGGGTCGGCGGGGATGCCAGCAAAACCCCTGCCAGGGCACTCCCGGGGCACCAACTGCTTTTTGCTGTATAGAAACCTACGTCTCTGAGGTAGATGGAGAGCAATAAAGGGTGGTTTTGTTGTTTGTTTCTTTTTTAAACATGCCACTATACAGCAAACACAGTTGAGCTTTTGCATCACTGCCCACTTGAATGTTCAAAGGTTCCCCTAGAGTTTACATACTGCAGAGTATTTTCATGTATTTTATATCGATTTGAGGAAAAAAAAAAACCAAACCAAACCACAATAATTGAGATGCCATATTCAGATGTTAATACACAGAAATATTGAGTGAAAGAAATATTAGTTTTGGTCAAAAAACATCCCACTGGGGATTTCTCTCTAATAGAACAGGTCTTTAGAGCTACAGATGTCAGCTCAATACCTCATCAGGTCCATGAGTTTCAAAGTTAATTGCACACTAAGCAGGTTTCTAAAAAGTCACAGGAAAAAAATGCACATTAAAAGAAATACTGAATTCTGTGACATGGCCAAAATATTCTCCATAGAGAACTAGATGGGGGGGAAAGGGGAAAGAAGGTGGTTTCTAATCTGGGCATACTGAAAGCAGCAGCTGAGCTAGGTGGGAAGGAATAGTTAGTTATGTTATTTGGTATCACAAGCAGCTCTGAAATGGACCCAGAAGTTCTGTCTGCTATGGAGGTGCTGCAGACATGCCTGCCAAACCCAAGTCAGTGGCATCAATGGCAGCTGGACTGAGCGCATGGGCTGCATGTCTATTCATAGGTGCAAACCAGAAGCAACGCAAACTCGGTTGCAGTAACTGGAAAGAACGATGTCAGCCTGTTTGTACAGCATAGGCTGTACTACGAGTCCTTTAATGCCTCAGCTGCGAGTCTGGGATTCAAACACAGGTTTGCTTCTGCCCAGTCCCCTGAGCTTGGTCACTGCCACTCACCCAGCTGTGCACAAAACACCATCAGGGTGTTTCTCTTCCACACTGCTCCTCTGACGCATGTGAAATCTATGGCAGCTCTTCAACATTGGTATTTCTGCAGAGTGCCACAATAGGTTTTTCTATGAGAGTCCTTTTGTAATAACTTTATTACTCTGGTAAAGAAGAACTGTCTCTCAGACATGCTTAAGACTGCATAAAATGTCAATCTATTCAGGTCCTCAAGTTAGATGATGACACTCCAACCTTTCTCCCAGAGACAGAAACAACTACTTCACATCCTGTTCATATAGAATTGCAAATTCAGCTCTTTAAGACTTGTGCAAACCCTACTTCTCTGAAACCTGCATGCTCATGCCTCTCTGTACATGACCTCTGCACCAGGATAGTTGAGAGCAGCAGGTTTTTGACTGACTGAATACAGGGCATCACTTCTTGTGTCAGAAGTCACAAATAAATGTTTTTATGGATGTTCATCCATTAGCACATGACAGGAATTCAGTGGACAGGGATTTTGTGCTCTGTGTCCTATCACTTTTACTCTTGGAGTAAATACAAATTATATGCTTGCAACGAAAGTCTTCAATTGTCTTTGTGGCACTCCAGCTTTCTAAGAAGCTTTGGGAGGTTCCTAGCAAAGTGATGAAATGAGATTAGAGTCCCTCTTCATGAAACATTCACACAACAGATCATGTGGGAAAACATACATCAACCGACAGGAAAAGCTTCGGAATTAATAATACATAAGAGAAGGGAGATGGAATAGTGTGTGAAATGACTGACCTGCTTTAAAAACACTGCCTGGTGTCATTTCAGCTCCTTATTATAGAATTCCCTACATGAAGACATCCAGATGCTCTTATCTGACTCCAGATTGACAGTTGTCAATAGAAGGAAGGGTGAATCACAGTAATCCTTGCTACTGAAGAGCTAATTAATCTCTCATGAAAAAAAACCAACGTGCTATTCCAATCGGCAGGTAGAAGGATCCTTCCAGGTCAAAACGAAGACTCAAATTCCCGGGTTTTGTGTAGCAGCACCATGGTGACTGGTGCAATTGCCGTTCACACCAAGTTGCTTTTTGTAGCCCGTATACACGTGATAGCATCCACACTTTTGCACCTGCAATCACTTACACCATTTGTGCATGCAGTTATTATATCTGCATGCATATAAATGGGAATGCATTATGCAAATAACCAGTTATTGATGTAATTGGTCACTGGCTTACACAGTTACTGGCAATTTGCATGTGCAGTGCTGGTACCTTTCTGAATAAATCCAGCACACTCATGCAGTTTTGAAAACACATGCACAGCATCTGAATCACTGGGTGTAAGGAGAACCTAGCAGTGCTTAATGCGGCTGACAGTGTCACCTAGCTAAGAAACCTGGTGACCCAAAATGCAAAGTGTAGAACCTCTGTCTCCACCTGATTCACAAATAAGCCTTCAGCAATAATCATACTTCTCCTCCAAAAATTTCAATTTCATACTGATTAGGAGCTATTACTTGGGACACAAGGCAACAGATTTTCACCTGCCCAGTAGCAAGCCTCTTTTCTTCTTGGTGGTGCCCCTTCTACCTGTCATTCCCACTTTGTATCACTTCCCAGTTAATACTTCTTTATGGAAAGGCACATCAGAGTCCGCAGCATAGTTCAGGGCAATGGATTATGCAGACACTCCGGACATTAAGCAGCTTAATGGTAGCATGCCTGCTCTGGAGAAAAAAGGCAGTGACATGCATGGCAGGTCACCAAGAGCTGTATTGTTTTATTATTATCCAGCCTAAGTTATTTAGACCCTTTCCAAGGTTTAAAGGCCTGGTTCCCACAGTGCCAGGCACTATACAGATACAAACCAGCACACTGGACTCTGTCCCAGAGCTGCTGTGTACTGAGGGGGCAGTAAACAGGGGGAGAGAACACAGTAATGGCAGCAAACATCATACCTGTTTCACAATACTTTTGGAGATGGAGATGAACCAGGAAAGCAAAGAGAATGGAGGAATAAGGGGATGAAGCCAGAGGGCACAGAAAGAGAGAAGATGAAGACAAAGAGGTAACCAGAAAGAACAATGGCCAGTCCAAACAGCAGGAAATCTCGTATTTTCCTGGGAACTTCTTTTTCAAGGCCATTTGAGGAGTGTTTGGGAGGGTACTCAGTTCTGCCTCAATACTGCTGATGGGAAAGTACTTGCATAGACTGTACCTCAAACAGTCCACATGGGAGACTACACAGAGAGGAAAACCCGCTCCCCTTCTCCCTGGGTATAAACCTTCCCCTTAGTCCAAGAGGTCCTGCAGCAGCTCCTCCTGGAGATGTTGCTACCTTACAAATACCAGGCTGGGGGAAAAAAACACTTGTACTACTCTTTACTGCACAAAAACCTTCATTTGCAGTCTGTAGGAATGAAAGACTTTTTAATTTCCATCCCAACATTATTCTCATTCCCAGTGTTTTAATGTTGTGAAAACTGCCTAGAAACAAAGACGCCAGCTTAAGACTGTAAAATTTTAATGCTTACTATATTTTGCCTCCTTTTTGTTTGCATGTAGGTTTTAGATCCATCAGATTTATGCCTTTTAAGCTTTTCAATGCAGTCAGAAGGAACGAAGCCTTGTTTCTTGGGTGTTTTTTTTCTTTTAATGAGGCTGGCATTTTCTTAGTAAGTATCATTCTAGAAGCTTGAATTTCAAGAAAGACATGAACTACCAGTTAGTATCCCTACAAAACTACAAGGGTTTGCAGCACTCCCAAAATACGGACCCCACCAGGCAGCCTGATGAGGTGGTCAGTGCAGTGGTGGGGTACCTACATGGCTGTACAGGGCCTTCTGTGCCCCACCCTCCCAAACCACCTCACTCCAGGCAAGGGTCCACTGTGGAAGATGAACAGGGAGCACTTTGGGACTCCTTAGACCTTGGAGGTCAAAGACGGGGAATGGGATTTAACTACTACAAATAACCACTGTAGGAGTACAGACTTCACAGGACCCGTTATCAGAGTTTAGCATATGGCTTGTGTGGTGATGAGTTAATTGTACCTGATACTCTCCTCATGCCAGGTGCTATTCCAAACCAGGCAATTTGTGGATGTTTTGCTCTGGCCAACATCTGGGTGCAGCTGTATGTCCCCAGTCCTGCAGAGCTGGTCTCTGTGGGGCTGCACCTCTGCTTGCTGGCCGTGTCTGACATCACACAGACAAGTACCAGAAGCTGCAGAGGTCACCCTGGGAAGCAGGGTCCTGAAACTCTGCCCAGTTCTGTGCAGAATGGATGCTCCACAATGAGCCAAGGGGACAGTTTGCCATGGCACAGCCATAGCAGCTTTTCAGCACTGTAAATCCACCCACAGAACTTGTCTCATTTGGAAAAAAGCTAGTATTTCAGAAAGCACAACTTTCTAAAGCAATCTCCCCCATCTCATCACACTATGCCTCATCTCCTCTCCCTCGAGCACTACAGCCGCTGTCCAGGCTCAACCCTCCATGTGCACAGCAGACCACTGCCCATGACACCAGACTGCATCTCCTCACTCTGCACTGCACCAGACAGTTCAGCAAGCCCAGCCCTTCAATCTCCCCAGCAGGAACCCCCTGAATCTCCTGCCCAGCGAAGGAAGGTTGCCCTTCTGTGGTCCCAAGGAGTTTCAAGAGGGGTGATGTACACGGGGCCACGCAGGCAGCGGGCTGGCAGCTCAGCTATGGCTGAGCCCTCGCTGTGCTTCCTCTCCCCTTCACTCCTGGGCACAGGAGTCCCATCCCTACCCACAGGCAATGCAAGGTAATGCTCATCCCAAAACGGCACCGCTCTGCACCCACCAAGTGCACGCAGGTGGCAACCACTTGCGGTTCGAAGGTGCGAGCTCTGGTTTAGAAGCTTATTGGTGATCATTTCACAAGTTCCTTATGAATCCTGGCAGAGAAAGGGGTCCGTTGTGTGTGTAATTTAAAATAGTGAAAGTCTGCAATGGAGACAGCATCACCTGCAATGACAGACATGTTTACCTGCTCATGAAAATTAAATACAGAAACCACTTTTCCCCTAGCAAGCCTCTTACAAACCTACGGCTCCCTTCTGCTGCGGAATGCATACAGGACGGCTTCAGCAGCACTCCTGATAAACCCAGACAAGCTCCACAAGCAATGGCATTGTTAGTGTGTGTAAAAAATAAAGCACAGACAGCTTGGTCCCTTCCAACACAAACTGCTCTATGATTCTCTGATTCCTCACAACACTATTCCCTGTTAAAAAACCAAGGGGGAACACGGCTTCTAGAGGCTGCTGATTCTTCCTGTCTCTGGGGCAAAAGCAATTTTGGCAGAGAGATGCAGGATGATTGCATGCCTCTGATACTATGCGGAAGGATGGATCTACTCCACTGAGAAAGTGAGAATAAATTCCCTGCCTGAAACAGAAGGACTGAAGCCATTCAAAACGCAGCGGATTTTCCAAGAATCATCCGGTGTTACATTACTTCCACATCAGAAATAAGCGGTAGATGGGGAACGTAACACCCGGACTGAGGAGAACAGACTCTGTAGAAGGAAAAGTGGCTTTCTGGATGACATTGATAAGTTCCTTCTGAAAATTCAATTTCCTTAAATGTGAAAAACTTCACTTTTAATGTTACCCAAATGACCTTTTGGGCTTTCAGAAAAAAAATGCATTGCCTCAGGAGGAAATCTCAAGCATTAACTAAAGATGATATTTGCTACATATTTAACTTCTTGTTAACTCATATTAAGGGTCTTCCTCATTAAAAACTGTTAAACCACTTTCTGAAATCATTTCCTGAGGAGGTATCACTTTGGTATATGCCACGAGGACTGACTTTCATACCTTAACTTCAGCCAGCCTTTGGTGTTCAGTCAGAAACTCCTTGTCTAACACAGGCTGCTTGCTCTTAAGATCTGATGTATCCACCAGAGGATACGTACTCAGAGCACCCTTATTTCTGTGGGCATTGTGCCCTTGTGTGAGTGCTTGGGTGCCATGCTGTGATACCTGAGGGAAGCCCCTGAAGGCAGCATCCAAGTCTTTACACTGGAGGAATCGTACCCTGACACCCTGCTGCAGAACATCTCCAGCACAGAGCAGGAACACAGCCAGTGAAGTGGGCAAAGACTGAGCTGAGGACAAGGAAACGCAGGGAAATGTGCATTGTGGTAGCTCCAAATGAAGATAACAGAAAAAAAGAGCCAAGACAGAAAAGTGGGAGTGAATGGCAAGGTGAATATAGGGCTTACACAGACTGCTCTAAATCCTTGGACTTCAGGCGCAAATCACTTTAAGGGTGGAAGTCACAGCCCATTGTTTTCCCAGCTAATTCATCAATCTCTCATTCAAGCAGGCATAAAGGAGTACTGCTGCTTTACTTAACTACAGGAAGATTTTCCCTATCTCTAAATGCCTCAACTGGCAGTACCTTGTGCTTACCCCAGCATGCAGGATATAACTTCAGTACCACAGCTACAATTGCGAGCAGCACTGCACCACCACACTGCCCCTCGACAAAGGCCAGACGCCCAAGTGTTGGGGCCCTGGGATGCCACTGCAACACACAGTACTTTGGCATGACACCTCAATCCACAGTGTCACTTCTAGTGAAGTCTGTACAAAATTAGAAACAGGATTCAAAAGGCTGGTGGGAAGTGACCAGGCAGCATTGCCCAATGGGTCCACACTGTGCCTCAGGATGCTGTGTTATGGACCATGATAGTGACATCTCTCCTCATTAGGTCAGCCAAAACGGCCTGCAGTGTATGTACTGCTCACCCCACACCCTGTGTGCAGAACTCTGAACAGCCGCTGGAAGGGGCTGGTACTCACCCGCCGATGCTCTTCAGGAGCTGTTAACTCCGAAACCTAACGATGGCCCCACAGCAGCGCGGCACCCGCACCGCGGCACCTGCGCCGCCCTCCGCGGGGGCGTGGCCCCGCGCTCCGCCCCGCGCAGATGGTGCCGCCCGGCCAATGGGAGCGCAGCCCGTCAGCTGACCCGCGGCGCCTACCCAGGTGCGCGCCGGCGGCGGCACAGAGCGGGTACCGGCACCGCGGCCATCCGCACCGCTCCGCCTTCCCGGGGAGCCAGGAGAGAAGGGAGGGGAGGAAGGAAGGAGGAATCCCGCCTCCCTCCGCCCCGTTTCCGAGCTGCCTAGCTCCGCAGCCCGGCGCGGCGGGACCGCGGCAGCGGCGGATGTGCCGCCCCCCGCGGGCAGCCCCGGGGGAAGAGAAGCGGGTGCTCGGGCAGCGATCCGCGGCCGCTGGTAAGTGCCTCGGCAGCGCTCGGGGGAAGGAGCCGGGCCCTGGGGCGCTTCGCTCCGGGGCGGTGCGGTGGTGCCGATCCCCGGGGGCCTGGCCACGGAGCCGTAAGGGAGCAAAGTTTGCGGCACCGACCGCGCCCCCCCGGCAGCTGGCTGTCCCGGCCGCTGGCGGGGAAGTTCCAGCGGGCACCGGGGTTTCCCGTTGCGGGTGGCGATTTCGTACCGCGCCGGGGCTGGGGCCGCTTCACTCGCACCCCGGGGGACGGCGGGACCGCGGAACGGCCGGGCTGCAGCGCCGGTTGCCGTTCCCCGGCCAGCTCTGCCGCTCGGTGTCCCGGTGGCGGCCCCGTACCTGCGGGGGGCCCGGCCGGCTGCGCGGTGGGGCCGGCGGCTCCCGGACTCGGCCCCGCGGGCAGATGGGGGCGGGCGGCGGCAGATGTCTCGCCGCCTCCATTCACCCGGCGGGGTCTGGAAGACAAGGAGTCTTCAGAGGAACAATGGCTCTTAAGAAAGCGGCACAAAGGCGCAGTGTGAGCTCCGCGGCCCCGCCACCGTCCCCCGAGGGCCGGGGTCGTTGTCCGCGGAGCGGCGGCTTCGCACCTGCGTCCCCCAGCGCGGCACGGCGGGGCCGGGACCGCGCTTCGGGGAGCCGCTCGCCGGGAGAAGCGCTGCGCGGCTGCGGTCCAAACGCTCTCCCTGCGCAGGAGCGGAGCGGACGACGGGCACCCAGAGCGGCCCCTTGGGGGGCTCCGCTGTCGGGTGAGGGGGGGGCTGAGCGGCGGGGGCTCGTCAAGCCTGTGAGAGAAGGGGGAGCGCAGCGTGCCCGCTCCGTCCCACCGGGAGAGAGCGGCAGATGTCGGCCTGCCATGTCACCTCCTCCCCAAGTCATTCAGTGCTGGTTCGGCGCGGTTTTCCCACCAGGCGACGGAATGAAAAGTAACAGAATCCCACCGAAAGTAGAAAATAACGTTGTCCAGAGGCAGCGGCTCATGCACAGGGTGCCTGTCTTCCTGTCCTGGAGCTGCGTGATAGTTCCCAGTAATGAATCTCCTCAATGAAAACTAGTTTGTGAACCTTTAAGCCTTTTTCTCGCAGACTTAAAGGATCCCTGTAAATCAGAGTTGGCATTTCTGAACAAGACTGTGAACCCTTCTGGAGAATAGTTAAGATGTAGGTGAGGTAGTATCACAGAGGCTTCGAGGGACTGGAGTCACATGCTGCACCAGCCCCAACCACTGGCCAAAGGCCACACCAAAGTATGCCCAGAAGTCTTGCAAGTTGTACTTTAAATTAAGACAGACACAGCAAGAGAGAGAAACCAGCGCAAGGAGCCCCCCAGACCAGGCAGCAGCCTCTTCCCCGCTGGGGTCCCTGGGCAGGCAGCCTCCAGGTGTCTTGCTCCCTCAGCACTGCAGCAGCCCAAAACTGGTGAAGTTGGGCTGTGCTAGGGACATGGTTTAACTTGTGCCTCGACAGGTAAAAAGTTCTCTGAATAGAACTGTATGTAGTCCCTATAAAATCATACATCCTAGTAGGCATTTTGGACTTAAATAGACCAGTTACTGTGACAACTAACAAGTAATTTCCATTTACCTAGAACAGACATGATTAATACCGATTATTAAAGGCAATAGGTCTTTGCATCAAGTTGTATAAAAAAATAAAACTTTTTAATGTTTAACTATGGAACCCCTTTATTGACGTGAATAATGCTGAGAGCATCACACTGCAAAAACAAACTTCTGCTCAGTCTGATGTACCAGGGTTCAGACGATGGCGTAGGCACAGATTAAGCTTGGATGCTAGAAGAGCCCTGCTTTAAAGCCAGCCTTTTGATTCCAACTCGTGGAGAAAACACAATCACTTAAAGCCTGGCGTTAGTTAAAGCTTTTATCGCCTTATCATAAAGTACCCCTCGGTACTTGAGGAAATCCGAACTGCCGCTGGGATGCGGTGCGGCGGCAACCCACGCGGAGGTGATGCTGCAGCCTTTTGTTTCACTTCTACACAGTAGCGTGGCACTGCAGAAGCCAGGGAAAACTTTTGCGGCTCAGCGTGCTGTATTCCTGCTGTATTCCTACTGCATCTGTCTATCAGCAGGCTGCTGCTATCAGCTCCTCCTGATTTGTTTCTAGGGACACTTAAAGCATTTGGGATGAGTTGTAACCCAGTCAAGTATTACTGGTACTGCAGCTTGTATAGTGTAACGTGTACTGAAAACGTAATTTGTTTGCATTATTGTGCGTATGGATTTTTTTGTTGGAGTTTATCTCATCCCCAACAATAAGTAGTTTATTTAAACAATATTATTATTTAATTTCTTGTATGAATTGTTCTGAAGTTTTAATTTCTGTTAATGATCTGAATGAGTCAATAAGGTTTTTTCATTTTGGTAGATGGGCGAGAGCCCTGTGCCACGTTATTTCTGCCTCCCTTGGAACTGCTGCTTCCCCAGGCAAACGCCTTGGAGCATGCCTGGTCCCAGGCTGGGCTTTGTGTCAGGCTCAGAGTCAGATCAGGCATCAGCAGAAGACAAAAGCATAGAAAAGTTCAGTGATGTTTCTAGAAGAGTACTGGCTGTTGGCAGCGTCTCTTACACTTTATTTTTTTCAACCAGCAAAGTATCAAGGTGCTGAAAACACTCGCTGAAGAGCCAAACGTTTTCAGAAACAAAAATCACTTTCTTTTCCTTCTCACTTCGTAACTACGGAGGAGGCTGTTCTTTAAAGCCCTGATTAATATAAATGAGTTGTAATTTTCTGACCAAGTCATCCTAGCTCCCATAGATTATTCCACTGGCAGACATGTGGGCTCCACAGCTGTCCCCTCATTTGTGTATGAAATAGAAACACTGGTGGCATTTGTAGGTTACCATAGTTACACGAACAATACACGTGTGAGGCTTCATCCTGCCAAGCTCCAGATTTTTTCCTGGCAGACATTTTGTAGACTCAGGACTGAAGAAAATCTGTGTAAAGTTTTTGGAAGCACATAAATCCATTTCTCCTCCTATCTGTTTATATAATGCTGATTAACAGGGAACCCGCATTTCAGCCTCACGACAGCTGATTTTTGCATCTTCTCCCAGTTGGAAATACCACTGTGGGAGATGCATGATGCTCCCAGGAACCATAAATTCCAAGCTTCAGTCAAGAGCATTTAAGTTATTAGCAGGGTCAGGCCTTAAACACTGTGGCAAATACAAACCACATCTTAGAAATAACTCTCAGCACAGCAAGGTCTCCACAAAACAGAACTTTGGAGTCAAGCTAGTTTTTCTCCTGGTTGTGTTAGGCAGGTTGGCAATGCCTGTTGGGTTCCCGGAGAGCAGAGCCAGTCCCCACCACGCCTGCTCCGTCAGAAGCACCTGCACAAATCCAAGAAAGAACACTGAAAAGTATTCCCATACTCTTGTTTTGTCTCTCCAATTAACACATACCCACTAAAGGAGGAAAGATGGGCAAGAGTAAAGAAAATCATGGAGCTGGCTTAGAAACTGGTTTTGTTGGTATGTCATAAACACAGCAAATAATAGTGTTTCTCTAAGAGCTGGAGTACTTAAATTCTGCAAAGAGAAATCAAAGTAGTCCTTTGGTAAGAAACAAGTCTACTGAGGTTGTGCTTGAGTTTGGTCAGTGACTTCCCCAGTCTCATTCTTTTCCTGTAGCTGAGTAATTAAGCCCTGTGCTAATGGACTTCCTAAGGTCAGGAACAGAACACGCTTCCATGCAGGTTTAAGAGGCACCTAGATTAAAGTCCTAGTAAACCACATTCTCTTACTCCTTGCTGCTTAAAGCCCTGCAACTTTATTCAAATTCGTTTTGCTATTTAGATGCTTTCATTTTTCTGCATATGGCACTGAAGGAAAATACTGGATTGGCCTATTTTGGATTGGCCTAATTCTCCTCCTGTTGAAGGCAGCAGAAGTCTTTGGCATCACTGGGAACAGAATTAGACTCTGCTCTTAAATTCTACTGCAAAATGTTTTTATAACTTCACCTTTTAATTCATAAGATCTTCATCTGGTGATACAAACCAGCATTTTCTTGACTTCCAGCTGGCTGAATTATCAAAAGAACAGGGCCTGGTTTTCACATGGACCACAGTTTCTAAAGGTCAAGTCTGAGATGGAGCGGATACCTACTGCTTTTTTCTTCTTAACTTAGAGAACAGCAGGGCAAAGCAATTGTAAGTAACAGCCTTGAAATATTTAACAGGATGCTGTACTGAGAATGCACAGGAGTTATAAAAGTGCCATAGAGAAACAGCTTTTTCCCTTATTTTATTGGGTACCGCGGTCTTGCTGTGTAATTCTCTCACCTAAGCTACTGCCCTTTAGTCCTCTGTGGTAATACAGGGCAGTATTTTCCCTGGCCACTTCACAAACTGAAGGGGTCCATTTAACACTGGAGGCAAGGATTGCTCATGGGTTTTGTTTAGAAATTCTAGAGATTGTCAGCATCTCGTTTCCAGGTATTTAATTTAACAAACCGATGATTCCAGCAATTTATCCATCCATCACCTTTTATTAGAGCAGGAGTCCCAACCGCTTTTTGAAGCCAAGCCCCCCACAAGGTATCTGGCAGGGTTTGCCCTTTTCTGGTTGCTCCAGTGTTACTGAATGCCAGGGTGGCAGCAAGCTGTTCCCACCAATGGTGAAGTGAGGTGCAGCCCCTCGCCTGCATCCAGTCATGTCCCATGAGGCAGGGGAGGAGGCAGGGATGGGCAATGTGCGGAGAGGGCTCTTCTTATGTCAGAAGGCAGCAAAACCCTAGGCTGGTGTCAGGGTGTGTGCTGCTCTTTATGCATGATGCTCCAGGAACAGGCCTACAGTGGGGTTTACCACTGCCCTGTCTGTGTCCCGGTGGGACAGCACAGCCCCATTTCCCAGGGACCACCAGCAGGGAAGTTTCCCCACTTTTGGGACCAGCATCATCAGCTGGGAGTCACTTGCATCATCTCTAAGGAGTTGCTTTTGTAGAGAAGCAGGATGTCTGGAGTCTGATGTATCACATGCTCCTCCACGCATAATGTTATTGGATTTATAACAACTTTTTGTACAGTTGATGTAACTTCAGTCATCAAGAAAAATGTGATCTTTAGAGTCTGTCTGTATGCAAAGACTGGATTCACACTAAACTCCTCACTAACCCCCAGCTGCAGCAGCAGGACGAGCTCTGCAGAGGGCACCTCAGCTTCTACTCAGCTCCCTGGGCAGTCAAACCCCCCCTGTCTCCATGTGGTCCAAAAACTTGGTCCACTTGGACTAAGCCCAGATTTTCTGTAGTTTTCAGGGTTTGGCCAGCACCACAGTGATGAATCAAGTAACTTCTGAGAACCACATGGAAGGTTTTTGGAGAGCATTACTGAGCTTGCTCAAAATCTGGTAAAACAGCATTTTATGTTGTGCTTTGGTGGTCTGTTGGGTTTTTTTTATAGAATATGACTCAAAGCTTGGATTGTCTTTTTGTAATTTGAAAGTATTTATCATCGATGTAATGAATCCCATATTTTCTGTTATTTCACGCATCATATAATTTATTTGATTAAGCAAGTCCAAAAATACCTGGTAAATGCATACCTTGCTAATGTGCTGCATGTAATTACGAGGATGCAGATGAACTACTGATTGGCTTTGCTAAATTTTCAAATTACAGATGATCCATCATTCTAACAGAAATTGAGTAAATATTGATAATTACAAGGATCCCCTGCTCATAATGGGCAAAAGTAACTTGTTTTATCCATAGATGAACCATCAGTTAAGTGAACCAGTTGCAAAAGAAGTTTTTAAATAGCTGCTTGAAAACAGGTCTTTAAAATGGTTTTATCATAGTATAAGGCATAAGTGTTCTTTATAAATCCAGTGACAAATAGGTTTTCCTTTATCTTTCTGCCTCCTTCAAGTGAAACAAGTCTAGTATGTACAAATTAAACATCGCTGTCTCCAAAAGAATCATCGTCATTAGGTAAAGACTTTATCTAGGAAACATCAATTGTGAGAGAAAGAACGTCTCCTATGTGTTCTGCAATAGGCAGCAATTTTGGGACTTGTGTGTTTTGTAAGCACTTATGAAATAAACCCATCTGTGGAAAAACTGCTGACTTTGCCATGACAAGACTGAGGACTAAAGTCAGAGGACAGTTTATAGGTCTGTTCTTAAACATACAAATACATTAAACATGATGGATTTCCTCTTTTTCTCTTCATCTCATGAACTTTGCAAAGCAGGATTGTGATCTGTCTTCTGCATGAAACAAAGTTTCAAAATGTAGGTGATACTTGAGATAAAGAGAAATAGCTAAATACGGGCTACCAACATTTTCACCATTCTCAGCTGAACAAGCCTTCCTTTCCTGCTGACATGCAGCTGACCTGCTCCACGTTCCACACAACACTAAAACGGTTTTAGAATGAAATAGTGATGGAAAACATACTCCATAAAGTATGTATTTTCTCAGCCCAGTGTAATGGGTTATCAGTTGTGAGTGGAAGGAGGAGGTCTTCAGAACGATTACAAAACTTCCCATAGAAGCCCATTCAAAAGTGCAGAAAAACTTGTGAAAAAGGCTGGTGAGGTCACATAATACCCAAAACCTAATGGAGAGAAAGTAACTTTTTTCTTAGATAAGAGTAAAGCCTTAGGTCAGAGCAGTACCAAACCCAACTCTCTGGCCACTTAATGGAATTACTTCTATCCTGTCTCAACTTGGTTGAGTTCCAAATCTTTGTCTTGATGCTAACAGACTTTCTGTTAGATCCTAGCACTTCCCACGATAAATGCATTTACATTATTGTTGGTACATTCACAGCCTTGAGTGAACAGTAAGGTGTGTCTGTATCAGTCAATTCAATATATGATTTTATTAACATTTACATGTGAATGTAGCTCAGAAATAATTGGATCGTGCAAGCCTGTAACTCCTAGAAAAAAAACTCAGTAAGACTCTCTTATGCTAAGGGCTGAAGATCTGTATAAGCATGCTACATGCATTAACTGCACAGGTTTTTGTAGGCTACAACTACAGGTAGTTGTAGGCTAACAGTAAAACACTGTTTAGTACTTATTCACTAATAATGGAAAACACAGAGTACAGCCACAGGAAAAGGAATTATTAAAGTAGAGTTGTAACAAGGACCAGAAAAGAACTCTCTTTTCTTGCTTGAAGATAAACAACTGGCTGGCTTATTACATATCCATACACACACAGATGTACATACATTTTTTAATAACAAGTCCTATGTATTTCCTATAGCCAGTGCTATTATGCTGCCTTTATAAATACATACTGAGATGCTGACTCATTTAATTTTTTATTTATTGGTTACCATCTCTTGCACAGAATGTTTTGGCATCCGTTCTGGTAGTAACAACTTCTTACACACCGGGGTCTATCCCAACTGTGGGGGATCCTGAATGACTCATAAAACTGGAGTTTGATCTAGAACTGTGTAGGAAGCAAAATAATCACACTGCCAGAAAGGCAGTCAGCAAAAAGAGAGGAAGAGGATTTTCTGTTGTTTCATTAAAATCCTGTGGAGTTCTGGCATCCATATTTCTTGTGGTTAAAAATGTTTCATTTGCTCCTTACTTCATTATTATTAATAGTTCATGTCCACTGGCAAAGCTGCCTGGGCTCTCAAGAGTAATCAAAAAACAAAAAGAAGATTCTACTCAAAATCCAACACAGTCTTAATGCCCTTGTTCCTCTTTCAGAGCTATTTCTCTTCCCCCCCACCCCACCCCTTGTCATTTAAGCTGCACTGATTTTGATAGATAATCTGTTTCTTACTATTTGAGTTGTTCTTGTATGAAATCCTCATGAGGTGGGTGCCCCCATGGGTAAGAAGATGTTTGAATCCCTCCATGTGATTCTAAGTTCCCAAGCATGCCAAGACTGAATTCCATTTCTGTTCTTTAAATATGATTAGAAGATGAAGCAGTATTTCTTTAGTCTTGGTCCTCTTTCATTCTTCAGCCAGCAGACAGACTAAATGCAAAAAAAATAGTTGGAATAGGTCTTCAAAAATTAGTTATTATTTTAGTATAGATTTTAGACACTGTACAAGCTGAAACCAATTAGGTTTAAATTCTCCCTCACATTTAAAATATACTGAAGGCTGTGAATGCATAACAGCATGTACAGGTGGAAATGAAAAGATGGGCCCAGAGGTCTCTCGCCTATCCAGATGCAGTTGGTTGCAGAAGGGAAGAGCTGCAAGGAAGGTCTCATGAAACTGGCTTTTAACCCGACAGTGGAAGTTACTTGGTTGGCTGTCAGGAAAGCTGATCTAGTCAAATAATTCTATCTGGTAATTACATAGAATGAGAATAATGATCACAGATGTGATTTTTCTCCACTGAATGAAAGAAAAGCTTTAGTAGTGCCTCTGCACTGAAGAGGGACAAACCCTGTGTAGCAGGACACGAAAACTAAAGTCATGGACACTGAAAGAACCAGCCCATATTGTCCCAAGATTAATCTATTCTATGAAAATAAACATAGTTAAGAAAGCAGATAATAAGTTGGGTTTACCGTGTAAGACTATTACTACTGTACAAACATACCTTGCCTTTCGGGTTTTCAAGGCTTGTAAAAGGTTTACATTTAAATAGACTATATAATTTGACAACCCACTGTTTAGAAAGCACTTATTATTCCTGATGTTTCTAATATGACTTGTTAATGGTAATTTGTAAAAGATTTTCAAACAGATGACAGAAGCTGGATTGCAATTCCATGGTTGATTTGATGGGCCATCAATACACAGTAACCGTACTCTGCGTGGTATCTAGCCTCTTGTACTCGAGATCAGTGTCTGAATGAAAATAATTCTTCTCTCTCCTGCAAACATACTTTAATATTTTAATGAAAACCACTGTATCAGATGCAAGTCTTAAGAATAAATCCCAATAAATTGCAAATTTTTAAGATGTAATATGCTGTTCCTGCAGCACAGGCATTATGAATAGGATGCTCTTTGAATTTCGTCTGTGGAGATAAGAGTAGTATTTTTCAAAAGAACACAGATAAAGCATGCTAAGGTTGGCTTGAAATACAGCAAATCACATTCCCACCAGAGCTTTCCCTAAAATTAAACACTGAATTTATTTTGATGGAATGTGTATACAGACAAGAACAAAAAGTAGGTGTTATTTGCACGGAAAAAACCTCCAAAGCTTAAATATTATAAATCCCTGAGGATGTGTTTTGAAGCTTTATAGCATTATTATATGTCCTATAGGCCCTTGTTTTTCTCTTTTCTTTTAATAACAAGCTCCCAATTTCAGATTTCGATACGCTCTTTCAACTGACTCACATCATTTTCAGCCTGAATTTTCTGTATTTTACGCAATTCAGGCTTGTAAATATCTTATATCCTGATGACATCAGAGACTTTAAAAACCTCAATACAAAAGGCTTACTATCAAGCACAATTCCTCAATATTTCTCTAAATGGACTCAAAGTCCAAGTCCTGCCTTTCTCGATACTGTACAAGGTCACTGATGCTCTTCACTGGAGGAAGCCTTGATCTTAGTAACACAGCATTTTATACCAGGTTTTGTGTTGTGTTTGCTTGTGTGATTTAGTGGGTGCATGTACGTATTTGCGTTGTGGTATTTCAATACCCTTCTCTCTCCTAAAGGACACTATCAGAGGTTATCGTTCACCTTCAGTCTGACATCAATGGCTTAGTTTCTCTCTAAAGAAGATGGGTGGATATAGAACTACAAAGGCCTTACTGAGACTCAAAAGTAAAGCAAGACACTTTTTACCTCCAACATACACACAGCAACCTTTCCTTAAACTTGTCAAACTGTCTTAACTGACTAATGAACTCAGTCTGAGCTCATTACAGGCCAATTCATCTCCAGCATCACTTCCAGAGTAAGCAGTTCTTCCAGCTAGCTTTTTGCCAGATCAACCAAGCCAACCTCTTTCAGTACCCCCTATCTAAACAAGCTCCTCCTTTCCCTGACTATGGAGGAACACTTTGTATTGATCCCAGTCTGAATTTGGTTTTCTTGATCACTCTGTTCCAGCTGAAGCTTCACCCCTCCTTATGCTTTGGCAGTAATAGTCTGTCACTACAGTAGATCCCTGGGCAGAGTGGCTGGGCTGTATAATGTGTGTTTTCCTAATGACCCACCTGAATCAGGGTAAGTTTTCCTGAACTGACTGATGACAGAGGATGTTTATATGGCAGTAGTTTCACAAATGATGATGACGGGAAAACAAGAAAGCTGCACAAGTCATTAGCAGAACATTAGCACAACAGATAATTTTCCAAAAGACTAGCTACATTACTTAGGCTCAGTATATGCAAATATTTCTGTGGAGAGATGGGTAAGTTCTGTGGATCAGTGTGTGCTTCTGGCTCACAGCAAGTACAAAATAAATTGCTTGGTTTAGCTTGAGGTAGTTTTCTTCATGTGTTCGATCCCCCAAACTTTTACCTGGGCACATCTAGTACATACGGCTGCCAACCAAAATCTGTGCTGATGCTGCTTGCAACATGAAAGAAATTTTGCAAGAATGAACCACTTAACTGTAGGGAGAGAAGATTTTCTGTGGCAGCATTGCTGTTTCAAAACAGACGTCCAAGTATCCATGTGCAAACTATTGTTTCTTTTTCAGCAATTGTTAATAGTGACAAGGAAGCTGTCAAGGAAGTGACAACACTTTGTCTTCCTATTACCAAGAAAAAAATGTTGAATATCTATTTCTTGTCTAGTTGGCAAGTTAACTGTGAATGCTTTTCATGAACACTATTTCACTATTGTCCCTTCATATTCTTCTCTTACTGCACTGTGGGCTTAAATGTACTTTTTCTTTGGAGCACCTGAACGACCAGACTAAGTCTTGCCAGCCCTCAGCAGGAGAGGTGTGTTGCAGGCAGGCAGTTGTGCTGCCAGCGCACACCTCCTTCCACCCCACAGGCAAGCTGATACGAAGCATCTCCTGCTCCATAACCAAATACCCACCATTACGATTTCTTGGGCCAAACAAATTCTCAATATTATGCAGTTTTTCACAACCTAGCTGGAAAGGGAAACCTTACACAAACCTCCCCCCTGCATTTCCAGGGTGGGAGGCGCAGGAAAGGTGCTCATATTCCCTGCACACAAGAAACACAAACAAGCCAAGATCCCAGACATCTGCTGTGGGTTTGCTCACTGACAGAAATGTGGTTTCTTTATGCACTGGGTACTGAGAAGTCCCATGGAAAATGCATTTATTTAGCAACTAGTAAATAATTCCCTCCATATCTCTTGCATTAAATTAACCATTATTTCTGGTGGTGTCAAGTTAACAGCTGCTGTGAGTGGTGTTGTGGTTTGGTATACTAGCAAATATGAATTTAATGAATCAGAGGGAAGGCAGAGAATGCTAAAAGCTGTCCTTATCTCTTCCTCCCTGCCACCCCTTACTGTTTAGGGGAAGTTTCCTCACCCGGTGTTTTTAAAAGAAGTTTCTCACACAGAACCAAAAGGACTGCCAGCAGTGTTCTGACCCATATTGAATACCACTGTCAGAAGACAAAAGTGTTTTGTGATATGACTGTGTTCTAAGGGAGGTTTTGAGGTCTGATATACTCCCCTAATCCAAAAAGCCTGGAGCTACTGCTCTGCCCCTGCTCTGGTACTTGTGTTTCTATAAGAAACAACTCCCTGGCCTTCAAAAGCCAAAATCTTCTGAACTGATTCCCCTGTCTTGTCTTTCACTTGGTCTGCACTTGGCTACCAGGGACATACGGTAGTCATTTTAGATATAATAAAACAATACAAAAGGACCTCACTGGGTGAAAGGCTGAGATGCCAAGCAGGAAAGGGGCACACAGTAACACTCAAATTCTCAATTCAGACTCTCTGATTCCAGTGAGAGCTGGGAGCTTTCCCAGAAGCCATTCCCTGTTTATCCACATGGGTTTGGTGATTATTCACTGGGAATCACATAATGTCACAGATTTTGTTTTCAAAATCTGGTTGTCCTCCAGCTTATCCACAAAGAAAATAAAGATTGCCACATACATCTCTGGTCTAGTTCTCACAAGGAAAGATGTGATTATAATTCCAGACAGGGCTTCAGAACCTGAGGAGTCTAACATTTGAGAAACATGGTGAAAAACATTGTGCTCTTTTACTCCTTTGGACACTAAGGTGTCTGGGGCCAGTCCTGCCAACTGGAGAGCTGGGAAGACATCCAGGGGTGAAGGGATGGCTGTTGGTGACCACTCAGCAGAGGCGGAGAGCTGGCAGCTGCTTCTTGCAAACGTGAGTGCTGAGATGGTCAAGCATATCATACATAGATACAAAGAGCAGAGCAAAACAGCCACTTAGTTCTGTAAAACCGCAGTGCACTGTCACTAACAGCGGCTGCCCCTCTCTAGCTCTTATCAAGGAGATGGATGGGGTTTTATAGCATAAGCAGTAGCCAAAGCAAAAGTCCATGACTCAGGTTTGCCCTCCAGCTGTGACCTCTGGGCTGCTGTTCACATAAGCACAGCACTAAAATGGACATGGGCATTTACTTTTTGATTACACTGGATTTTCACTTGTAGCTTCATCCAAGCTGCCCTGGGCTGGGGGAGATTGGAGACAGTAAATGTGGAAGTCATTTCTAAAGAACATTTTTCCAGTTAAAGAAAATTAAATCCATTTGCAGCAGAAAATAACCAGAGAAGAGAAAGAATCACTACTAACTTGTCAAATTGTATGTTCCTAGTGATCACAACCCCAGAACTCTATTCAATAAAACCAGAAATGCCTTCTTACCAAGGATGAGCAATGACCAATTGGATGAGATGTCCAAGTAAGAAGATGCAAGTATTCAACAAAGGAAGGATCGAATTAGATTTTTTTTTCAAAATCGAGATGAGCTCTGACATATTTTAAAGAAGCTTTGAAGTCTTTTTTTGGCAGTTTCAATTTTAAAGCATTACATGATTCCTCATGGAAATCAGAATCAGTACCAAACCACCATCAGGGCCCATACCCTTATAAGGCACGGACTTCTTTCTCTTCATCTGCTTAGAAAAAAGTTACAGGAGGTACCCAAAGGCATGAACATTAGAAGCAGTATTGCCTCTGGTAGTGGCATCTGCTGCCCTTCATGGTGCTGCTCCTTTCTGAGCCAAGCTGCACAACAGGACCAGAGACATCTCCCTGTGCAAGGAAGAGCCCCCAAGTGACAGCAGCTTATGGCACCTCCAGAACTGGTCTAAAACTGTTATGGCATGAGACCCCTACCTGCATTATTAACTGGCAAATGCTGTAATTCCGAATATCTGGAATTACATCAGTTAAACTTCAGATCTCCAGTATCCCCAGAACTGTCTAGTTTGGGTCAGCTACAAATATCTTCTCACTGAGAGAAGCATCCACTGAAGTCACCATAGCTGTTTATCCCAGCCTCCCCATCGCTCTATGTTAATATACTCCTCACTATTACGGTGCCGTTAGGATTTATTTCTTTAATGCACTTATGTCTTATTTAATTTTTCCATCAGCTGAAAGTGATTTGAGAAGGAATGTTTGTTCTGCATCTGCTTATTCTGCCTCCAGCACACTCTTCTCAGCTCTCATTCATGTGTCAGTTACCAGAGCGAGTACCTAACTCAACAGGGTCAAGTGCTTTCTGGCCAACATTCCTGTTTCCCTTCCTCCAAAATACAACCACAGAACAGATAACAACATGCCAAAATAAAAACACTATTGTGTTCTACTTATAACACATATATACTTATTATATCCTACTCTGAACTAAAATACTGTAATTTCATTATTTAATATGCTGATTAGATTTTGAAGTAAAAACATCGGAAGATAGCATTCCTGTCACCACTATGCACATGACTATTTTGAAACTTTGCTTAAAACCTGTATTTAGTTTTATTATTTTATATAGTGATATCTTTGGTAGGCTTTGACTAGGTTGAGGCCTCCCTGCTTTCTAATTGAAAAAGATACAATCATTAGAGCATGAGCTTTGTGGTGTCACCTCGAATTTCAACGGGTCTGCTTTTTAAAGCCTTGTTCAGATTCGTCACATGCCTTGCTAGTGAACACTTTGTATTTAATTCAAAGCTTGTTGGACACGTTCACTAATCTGCTTAACCTTCACTGTCAGATACTGCAAAGGTGTACTTTATCTGCCAATACTGATGTGCACAACGAGCCAAGAGAAAAACAGGCATGTGAAATCACCACCATGGGCAATGGCTGGAGAGAATCAGTTCATTCAGCATTGCCACCACCAAAACAACATACTTCTGAATGGAAGGAAGAGGCAGTCCCTGTACTTAACAGCACAGGCCTGAATTGCACATTTCACACATACACAAACTCTCAAAAAATGCTTTTTACAGCAGCAGTAATAGATTGGTTTGCAGATAAAAACTGTTTCCTGGAGCTTATTTTTTCAACAAAGTGATAACTAGAAAGATCTTACCAAGAAAATCCTTCCAGTACCTAAAGGGGGCCTACAAGAAACCTGGAGGGACTTTGTACAAGGGCATGTAGGGACAGGGCAAGGGGGAATGGCTTTAACCTGACAGAGGGGAGATTTGGATTAGGCATTAGGCAGTTCCTCCCTGTGAGAGTGCTGAGGCACTGGCACAGGGTGCCCAGAGAAGCTGTGGCTGCCCCATCCCTGGCAGTGCTCAAGGCCGGGCTGGATGGAGTTTGGAGGAACTTGCTCTAGGGGAAAGTGTCTCCGCTTGTGGCAGGGGGTTGGAACTGGACAAGCTTTGAGGTCCCTTCCAACACAAACCATTCTGTGATGAGAGCTTAGACTGAATCCACGTTTAAAGACCCATGACACAACAGATTTTCGGACACTGGACAACTGTTGAGTTACACTTGCATGAATAACTTCAGGTTAAAATGATATGAGTTGTGGTGAACAATTCACATGATGCACAATGAAGGACAAAGCTAAAATAAGGACAGTACATTAATTTAATCAAATTCACTGTTATTGTTTGGTGCTTAGCTGGATTAAATCTAAGCTGTTATTTGGAACTGATTTGATTAACTCGGATGAATTTTGGCAAAGTTTGTATGTATTTAGCTTGAAACTTATAAGCCAACATCTTCCTGAGCCTTACTTAATTCCACTCACATGAAATCTGAGCCTTGAGACAGCTCTGGCACCCTGCCTCCCATCAGGATGATGCTCTGAGCAGTCCTTTGAGACCTAGGCTGCAGTCACCAGCGTATCCTCCATCTTTAGCATTTCTCATGCCATTCAAACAAATATGGCAGAGTAGAATTGAAAGATACCCAAAAGTTTTCTTTTCAGCTCATTGCATACATTGTTACAGTCATTCACTTGAGATGAGAGTTTTCTCATGTGAATCCCAAGTAGAAGATAGTTCCAAACCCTACATAACTTAACCACACCAGGTCAGGATTTTTGTAAGAGAGACAAATGTGGTAATAATGATTGTTTTCAGATATTTTTCTTTAAAGGAAGAAGACATTAAATAATACATAAACCGTACGTGACATGACCATAACATATACCCTGATCTGTTTTCAGGAACATCTTCAGACACTGATTTGCAGAAGATTCTGGAACACAGAGGAGCAGCTGAAAGTCCCCAAGACTATTTCTTGTCTTCTCTAAACTCACAAAACAATCTTTTCACCTTCCGGATGTCCAAGCCTTTCACGTTAAGCTTTACATTTGCTGCCTGAAAACCAATTACCCTCTCAATCTCTTGCTGTTTAAAGGGGCTGGCGAACTGAACTCACTCACTGACCAGCATGGCGAAGGTTAGAGTTGCTTTAACTGTTTGCCAGTTGGTGCTAGAATTGCTAATGAATTCATTAGCTGAGTCTTCCATGCAGAGTAACGAATGTCCACAGCTTTGTGTATGTGAAATCAGGCCATGGTTTACACCACAGTCGACGTACAGGGAAGCCACAACAGTTGACTGCAATGACCTTCGGTTAACAAAAATACCCAGCAATCTTTCCAGTGACACTCAAGTCCTTCTCCTACAAAGCAACAACATTGCAAAGACCACAGATGAACTCCAACAGCTGTTTAATTTAACAGAACTGGATTTTTCACAAAATAACTTCACAAGTATCAGAGATGTGGGGCTCTCGAATCTCAGTCAACTTACTACTTTGCACCTGGAGGAAAACCAGATAACGGAGATGACTGACTACTGCTTGCAAGACCTTTGCAATCTTCAGGAGCTATATATAAATCACAACCAGATCAGCAGCATTTCTGCAAACGCATTCTCTGGCCTGAAGAACCTTTTGAGATTACATCTCAACTCCAACAAATTAAAGGTTATTGACAGCCGTTGGTTTGATTCTACTCCTAACCTTGAGATTCTCATGATTGGAGAAAATCCAGTGATTGGAATACTAGATATGAATTTCAAACCACTCTCAAATTTAAGGAGTTTAGTTTTGGCAGGTATGTATCTCACAGACATTCCTGGCAATGCCTTGGTAGGCTTGGATAGTCTTGAAAGTCTTTCCTTCTATGACAACAAATTGGTAAAAGTTCCTCAGCTTGCACTTGAGAAAGTCCCAAATTTAAAATTCCTGGATCTCAACAAAAATCCGATTCATAAAATTCAGGAAGGTGATTTTAAGAACATGCTCAGATTGAAAGAGCTTGGAATCAATAACATGGGAGAGCTTGTTTCTGTTGATAGGTACGCACTTGACAACTTGCCTGAACTTACAAAGCTTGAAGCCACCAACAATCCAAAGCTGTCTTACATACATCGTTTGGCATTTCGCAACGTTCCTGCCCTGGAAAGCTTGATGCTGAACAACAATGCCTTGAATGCAGTCTACCAAAAGACAGTGGAATCCCTTCCAAACCTGCGTGAGATCAGTATCCACAGTAACCCGCTCAGGTGCGACTGTGTCATTCACTGGATCAACTCAAACAAAACCAATATCCGTTTCATGGAACCTCTATCCATGTTTTGTGCTATGCCCCCAGAATACAGAGGGCAGCAGGTGAAGGAAGTGTTAATACAGGATTCAAATGAACAATGTCTTCCAATGATCTCTCATGAGACCTTTCCAAATCACTTAAACTTGGACATTGGCATGACAGTGTTTTTAGACTGTCGGGCCATGGCGGAACCTGAGCCAGAAATTTACTGGGTCACTCCTCTCGGCAATAAAGTAACTGTCGAAAGTCTGTCTGACAAATACAAGCTGAGCAGTGAAGGCACCTTGGAAATCTCTAACATCCAGGTTGAAGACTCCGGGAGATACACCTGCGTTGCCCAAAACATAGAAGGGGCTGACACGAGGGTCGCTACTATCCGGGTGAACGGAACACTTCTGGATGGTACCCAGGTTCTGAAAATCTTTGTCAAGCAAGCAGAATCGCATTCCATCTTAGTTTCTTGGAAAGTTAATTCCAACGTCATGACTTCCAATTTAAAGTGGTCATCAGCCACTATGAAGATTGACAACCCTCACATCACATACACTGCTAGGGTCCCAGTTGATGTACATGAATATAACCTCACACATTTACAACCATCTACAGATTATGAAGTGTGTCTAACTGTGTCAAACATCCATCAGCAAACACAGAAATCCTGTGTTAATGTTACAACAAAAAACGCAGCTTTTGCGCTAGATATTTCAGACCAAGAGACCAGCACTGCCCTCGCAGCAGTAATGGGGTCCATGTTTGCTGTCATCAGCCTCGCCTCCATTTCTGTTTATATTGCAAAACGATTTAAGAGAAAAAACTACCACCACTCATTGAAAAAATATATGCAAAAGACCTCTTCAATCCCCCTGAATGAGCTCTACCCTCCACTTATTAATCTCTGGGAAGGCGACAGTGAAAAAGACAAGGATGGTTCTGCAGAGACCAAGCCAACCCAAGTCGACACATCCAGAAGCTATTACATGTGGTAACTCAGAGGATATTTTGCTTCTGGTAGTAAGGAGCACAAAGACTTTTTTGCTTTATTCTGCAAAAACGAGAAGTTGAAGACTTTTGTATTTTTGACTTTGCTAGTTCGTGGCAGAGCAGTGAGGACAGGTGGATATTTCAGGATTTTTTAGTATAGCGTATCGCAATTGTCTGACACAAATGGCAGTTTCACCTGGCTTCCAATCCTGGTTTCCTTTCTTTTTCCTCCTTTTCTTTTTTAGTTATTGTGCTAAACTTAATGCTGGTCTAACTACAGTGCTGAATACAATTAATGAGAGGCTGGGGTTACCCTGTGATCCAAAAGTAGCACAACCCCATTCCTCCGAAGCCATCAGTAGAGTACAGTATCTTGCAACGCTAACATACAGTTTGGAAAATGCATTGAACTAGGTTTGTAACACTGGTCTAAGGACTCATACACTGAGAAAATGAGACCTTGAATGATGTTAGTTGACTGTACTGTAATGTTGTATCAACTGATTTGAATGTTTTTGACTTTGAACAATGGGTTTTCTTTTTTTATTCTTATTTTTGTAGTAGTTGAGAAAAGCTTAGGTCAAGCTAACAGGCAATAGGAATATGTACATCCAATTTTTTAATGTAACAGACTAAATGTTAATTGTTCTCTTATTCTTTTTATTCTATTTAGTAGACACTTTTGAAGAATACTAGAGTTTTGTTGTGTTTAAATCACCAACACATGGTGTTGAATGAAGGCAGAGCTATAATAAATTTAGTTTTGTTCTGGTTTTTTATTTTAGAAGTCACAACAATGTACTGGGTTTAGCTGTCACTGGTTTGACTGGTGATCATGTTTTGACATCAAATATATCCAAAATGTTATATAAAAATATTGTGGGGGTTTTTTCTTGATGGAATTACATTTCAACAAAGTTCCAATTGGTTTTTGTATGCATTTATTTTAATGGCAGTGTTTCCTCTACACTAGATGCAAAATGCTGAAAATAGTTTAATCAGACATATGTATCTGTATGGCTTTTGGGCTCTAAATCACATGCAGAATCAAAACTGTTTGGCATAAGGTACACATCAAAAATCATTCCAGAAGTGTGTAACAAAACATCTTCCTTTTGTACACTTTTCTGTTTATATTCTGAGCTAAGATAAAAATGAAGCTGACATTTAGCTGTCATTACAATCAGTGAGGACAAGGGAAACAACTCAGTGCTACCAAACTGAAATAAAACAGTTGAATCCTGGAATATACGTTAAAAAAGAAAAAGTGAATTGGATTAATATTCCTTCAAAAGTAGAAATCAAGATGGTTAAAACTAACAAAAAGTATTACATTTGGCTCCACTACTGAACTGTATTTTTTACAGGCTTAAAATTAACCAGTACTCTAGATATTTTATGGAATTAATATGGTCAGAGTGCAGAACTCAGAAAGTGGTGGTGTTTCTATGTGTGCACTGGGTATAATATAAAGGCATAATTTACAGAAGCTTTGTACGTTGTCTTTTCTGAACCCATGAAGTTCTCCAGAGACTGCACACGAGCCACAGGCAGGGTGGGTTTCTCCTGAGTTACACTTATGCTAAATACTAATCAGCAAGCACAGATTTTTCTATGCTCTATGACCACTGTCAGTGGCAACTTTTAAAATGTTTTTACATCCCAAGTACCTTCTTGGTAAGTAAAAGTTAATCGTTAAAGTAATGGATGTGCTTTGGGATTGTTTGAAGTTTTTATCTCACTGGCTTCTCAAATATATCAAAGATTCCACCCCCCCCCCCAAACTTACAGATAGCTTCAGACTTCTTTTTCCCCTTCAGATAACTGTCTAAAAGTGAAAAAGTTATCAGCACAGTTTCACTAATAAGCTGCTTTGGTGCAAAAACTTCAGTACATCTCTTGGATACATGCCTTGTTGATCTTGCATTTCAATATAAAGCTAAATGAAGCTATTAATTATGCATTTAAATCAAGTACTTTATGCTGCTACACACAATCTTTTATATATTCATGAGATCAAATACATTTTTAATCATATGACAATTAGATGTTGGGATTAGGCAAGTGTCTTGATCATGGAGAAGTACCATAGTGGAAGCATTTATCTGTCACCTTCTCCTGTATTTGTTTTTAATGTCAATGGGAAATTTCCTCCTCTTCTCCAGAAGAGCTTCAGAGCAATAACTATAATCTTGTCTATATGCTATCTATCCTTAAAACTGCCTTTATTATTACAGCAGGCATGCTGAATTAAAACTGAGATCTCCTTTGCAGTGAAGATTCACTCTGCTTTTCCAGAGTAAAGGACACTGAGAAGGAGAACAAAGCAGCACTCCTGAGTTTGATCAGCAATCATCAACAGCAGCTGGGGGGTATGGGAAGGAAAGCAGTGTTTAACATGTTCCTTTCCACTGGGGAAATAACAGGCCTTTTGTTCCCTGCAGACCTGTCTGGGGGCTTTATGTCGTTTGTTATCTGTTTAGAGCAATGCTGTTGAAGAACAGCAGGAGGAAATGGCCTGCCATGCACTTCTCCAGGATGTGCTGATGTGCAGTGTATGTCAGGGTAGCTGATGTTGCTGGGACTCCAGGAGAGGGATGCAGGTTACCTGAACAGTGCCTAGTTAACACAGTGTATTCTGCGCACACAGCCACCAGTGAGAAGTATTTTCAGCCCTGTCATCTGACCCCTGAGAATACTGTAGAGATCCCCTGGAAATTTAAAGTTTTGCTAATAAAATCAAAAGAAGTGGGCCAGAGATGAATCACATGTGGCATATAATCTTAGCAAATAACCTTCAACCTTGGGCTGCCCATTTTGTGCTTGCAGTTCATTGTAAGCAAAAATAAAACTACTCTAATTGCCTTCAAGATGTATTTGCATCTGCTACTCACTGAAGACAAAATAACATCCCTGGTTTGCTGAGAATCAGAGACTGAGATTGACCACTTTAAAAACAGTAGGGGAAAACCCACTGTTATCTTTCATTTGACTAACAGTTTAGAAATGCTGTGTAAGAGTAGATATTTCATACCCAACTAAACTTCTGCAGTGTTACTTCCACTTGGTTGCCCAATAATAAAATATTTCAGTCCCCTGAAGAGTAAACAGCTCACTCAAATGTGGTATGCAGTATTCCAGCTAAATTCACTTTTCATTTCCTCACCAAAGTCATAATATCCTATTGGATTGAGAGAGGATATTTTCACCCATGAACCAAGACTAATATTAGTCATGGTCTTGGAATAAAGTGCACAAATACACTGATGCTTTCATAGACCTATGGTCTGCCCTCCAGCCCTGCCTCCTGAATATATGCTCATTTAGCTACTAAAAGAAGGTTATGAATAGAAAAGGCCAACAGTTTGAACCACTGGTTTCACAAATGGGTTAAAACTGGAAACAGGTCAGCGGAGATCCAGTGAGAAGGGCATAAACTTGCCCTATTGCCACTGGCCAGGTGGGATCTAAGTGATAAAAAGAGCATCTTTTTGTCCAAATCAGGTAACTCCATTTGCTTTGTGCTGGCAACTTTGAAAATAAGACTGAGGACAAACCACTGCAACGAAACTCCTGAAATAAAGTGGGATAAGCAGCTGGGACTACTGCAGTACTGCCAATGCACCCTGTATGGAAACAGGGTTCACTTGGAGCATATCTCCTAAACACCTCACCATCCTGGAAAGCATCGTGATGGACACATGCACAGAGGGCAAATCATGGTGGAAAAGCACACAGGCACCTGGGACCAGTGCTGGAAGGAGCCGTTTCACAATTCACCCAACACACCAGGAGTAGCTGTTTGTTACACTGTGACCCTGTTGCCACAACCGAATCGAATGCCATGAATTTCTGCTGCAACTGGAATTTGTCTTCCCATGCTCACCGTGCTGAGAGCACAACTGCTGCAGCCCCAGCAGCTATAGAAAGCACAAGGCTGAAGGGCAGGTGAACGTGCTACCATTGAACTTTGTTCAGGAAAACCCGGAGTGCCTGCGCTGGGGATATCAAATGCTGTTAACACAGAGACCTTAAAATACCGGCAAAAGAAGATACTACCTACTGCTGCCAACCCCCCTAGGTAACATTTCTTTGCAGTGTCACACAGAAGGGAATGTTTTCTGTTTCCCCTGAACCATCCACCTTTTTATCTTCTCCTTTTCTGTTCGTTCCAACTATTGCAGTTTCTTACAGTTGAGAGCTTGTATCCACCCTCTCTTCCGTACATCTGCTCTTCAGTCAGCCCTACCCTGGTCTCACCCTGCCCCACACCTTGAACTTGCCTGTTCAAGGGCAAATCCTCTGCAGCCTTGGTCATCGTGAGATCTCAAGAGATTACACTAAAAGCCTTAATTTGTATTTAACTTCACAGCTACCTGTTTTCTCTACCAACCTTTTCTCCTTCACCTGATTCTTACCCTGTTTTTCTTTCAGCCATTTCCCTTTGGAGACCTCAGCTGCTGTTGGCTGTCAGTAAGAGTCAGATCAGGGATGCGATTCAGCAGGCAGCGGGTCCCTGCTGCCTCCCCACTCACTGCTGTGGCACAGTGCTTCCACTTAGTAAAGCCCATGAATGTCTTCCCATGTCTCTGCTTCAGTTATCTGTCCACCCTTATTCCTGAGCACATGATGACCCTGTTTTCTACTGGTATGAAAACAACAAAAGACTAAGTTTTCTTTTAAGTAAGGTAAAGATTTACCCTATAATTTGTACTATTGTATATTTATGTCAAGTAGACCAAAGGAATGCTGAGTCATAATAAAAGCATCATAACAACAGGTTTTGAAATACATGAAAATAAATACTTTGGAAAATCTGGAACTGATCAGTAAGTGAAATTTTCAAAAGCAACTACATGACTTAAGAGCTTCATTAATTTGAGTGGTACGTTAGGTTCAAAATCAGGTAAATGAGATTTATCTCAGGTGCATCTGGATTCACTTTCCTGAAACATTGAGCAGCTGTAAAAGGCTTTCTGTGGATTTTCTTTCCCTCCAAAAATCACTCAAAATCACACTTTTTATTTCAGTGAGGGGGATGGGGGGGAAGGGGATGTAAATCCTGTTCTGATTTGCAGTGATCTAAACAAGGCCTGCATCTTTAAAAACGGCAGTTCCAGGTTACTGCTCACAGCTGGAGTGAAAATTCTTTAACAGCAGCATTTCCTACTGTGGCCTGTTCTGGACTTAATTCCAAGCAAGAATTAATGTATCAGAAAAGATCAGGGTGGGGAATAAAGATGAAACATCACTTGAAGCTTCGATGGCTTTCAGTTTTGAACGAGGTGATTTAATGTGCACAACCCCAAAGACTGCAGTGTGTTTAAGGACTAATAATGCAGTCATTTACAAACCCATTGCTCTAAAACATGAACAAGTGTTCATAGCTAAACTTTTTTTTTGTTTCAGGTATGAAATTATCCTTTTATCCTTCATATTCCATTTGGACAGCTCTCTATAATAATAATAATTATAAAAATAAAGGAAAAAAAAAAGATTCTACCTCCTATACTCAATTACACATTTGTCTTTCACTGCAAATCAAAGCACACCCAGAGAATACAGATGTACAGCCAGCTGCTGCAGCCTGGAATGAGTGCTTTCAGCCAGGCCAGGAAGAAACCACCCCAATCCACACACCTGAGGTTTAAACTGTGACACATCATTCACATAGCCGTGCAGCTGCTATGCCATGCACCTCTGAAGTCACAGTCCCTAACCAGTAACAGATGATGGATGGATGTTACACATTGTACCCTATTTCTGTCAAAAAGGTACAGCAGTTTTTGTTGGGGTGGCTCTTGGAGATCTGTGCTGTGCCCAGATGCTAAATATACTGGTAACTGCTAAAAATCTCAGTTGCTTCATCAGTCATGCAAAGCAGTGCCTCAACTCTGAGCACTCCCATGGGAGGAAAGAGACCTTCCTCCTAACAGAGCAACACAACATCCTCAGCCATCACCTCTGTTCTATCACCAAAACAGAAGAATTACCTAATTTCCTCTGAATTTGATCAGAAGCACACTAATAACAGTCCCCTGTGAATAGGGCTGGATGCAGCCACACTAACAGCAAAAGCTGCACAGCACCTCTCTCCATACAACACAATGTCTTAGTCAGGAGGCTGTGTATGTCCTCAGTGTGGCATGACCCTGGCCTTCAACAAACGTGGATATACCTGCTGCATTCCATGTGCTGGCACAGTCCTTAGCTGACATTTTCCAGAGGAAGAGCTCTGAGGAGCTTCAGGAGTCAACTGCTTAATATTTTGTTCTCTCCTTGCTGTTCTGCAGAGCTCTCCAGTGCCTCATTTGCAGCAAACCATCCCTCAAGGGGATGGTGCTCTTCAGTGTATGCTACCTATTAAAACACTCTGCAAACACGCAACTGAATTTAACTATAAAATACTGCTGCAGGAAAAGGAGAACGATACAAGTAGATTAAGGCCAAGAGGTTTGGGTGCCTAATCTAATTTCTCTGAATCCTGAGCTTTCCAGAGTATTTTATGTGCAAACACAGCTGCCATAGCACCTCTATGTAGCCAATGAGGAGGATATAATTCACACTGTTCATAAACAAAGGCCAAGTTTTACTGAGTTGCCTCACACCCCAGAGGAGCTCTTGTTGGTGGGAGGTCAGGGCCCATTTCTAGGGAGCAGCATTCACCCTCCTGAAACTTGGCAATGTCCTTGTCCTGCATTTTCCAGCCTCACTCCCTGCACATCTTCAGCTCTGAGACACGAAGCAGAGGCCCAGATGACAACAGCAGCCCCCTTCTCCATGCAGGCTTTATTTATACCTTGGGCAGGTTTACTGGGAAAGAACCCATCTGAAAAGTTGTGACGCAGTGCTGTAATGGGATGGTCCCATGCAACATGGATGTGACAGTGAGCAGTGGAGAGACAATGCTTAGACAGACTGCCATTAGCATTTTCCTCCAGTGCAACTTTGGTGATTTAATAACTCTTTGATTTCTGTGTACTACATGGCTTATATGCATTACACACACAATGGCTTATCAAAAATTGCAAAGCAGACTTTCCATCTCCATTGGTGCTGACAGGAATCAGCAGAACTGAGACATCAACCCTTCTACAAAAGCTGTGGCAGTACCTGCTCACACCAGACAAGCACTGAGTAGAGATGGGGTGCTGGGCAGCTGGTCTCACAGACAGAAATGGCAGAAAACCATCACCATGAAGCAATGCCAGGTTCTGGACTTCACAAGTTTGCTTTAGGGAGTGCTTTTACATACTCCCCCATCCTGGCCACAGTCCACTCCTGTCCTTACAGAGCTTTTCCTGTTCTCTCGTAACACTCCCAAGTCACAGTCACCCCGCCCAGAGCCAGGTCCACTCTGCTCACCTACCCCACTGCTTTTTACTCAGGTCCTCTCAGACAACCATTCACAGTTTCCCCTTCTCTGTCCTCCCTCCTGTGCTCTGTGCCCTCTCTCTCTAGCATGACTGGTATAAGAGAAATATTTCTCTTGTTTAAATGAGAGCAAGATGGGAATACTGCTAATGTTACCCTGTTGAGGAGCTAGCCAGAAGGATGTGGCTCCTGCACCACAAGTATTCAGTTACCAAGCCTGGCAATAATCTGAAGATTAAGGTCATAAAATGTGGATTCAGCATTTAACATTCCATAAATGGAATAGCAAAATGCTCCTGATTTCTAGGAAGAAAATGTCTCTGCAAGAAATCTTCCATGATTTCTAGAAAAATATATTAGATATTCCTGGTAGGTTTGTTTTAAAGAAAGAACAAACTTCTCTTCAAGGAGCTGGTGCTAAACCAAAACAGTATCTACAGCAATACCTTAGTACATTGTAGCCATTTGTGACACACAGAGGTAACCCTGGGTTGTAACTGCTTTATAAAAAGCCCTTTAGGACCTATGAGGATATCTCTGCTTGTGTAGGCAAAAATCCATTCTGACAGAAATCAGCAGAAATTAAAGAACATACAGCAGCGGCAGCAGAGATGTCTTCCACCACTGTGCCACTGGCAGGAAAATCAAAAAGCAAGTGGGGGAACATTTCTACTTGCACTCTGCCTTAGCCGTTTGTATCTCCCCAGAACGGATTACATGCATACAGCAGGTTATCAATTTTACTGCTGCTCTTCCTTTACTGAAACAAAAATGTGGTTGTTTTGACATGGCTTTGTAGAAATAGGCATTGATAAATATTACTGACAATATCATCTTACTGCTTTGACTCATCGGTTCAGCAAAATTCTGCCACTTTTTGTAGGAAACAGAGTTGAACCCCAATACATAATCCAGGAGACTGTGTCATAATCCATGTACACTGCAGTCTAAACCACAGCCTAATATTCTGCTGATCAAAATACACAAGAAAATAGGAGAATCACAGCAGGAGCATCTGCACAGCCTCACATTTGTGCAGCTACTGAACAACGCTTAGTGTGAGAGTGAAGCCCGGGAGAGCACACAGCTGTTCCTCCCCCTGTTCCACTACTGCTGAACGGGGAGCAGAAATATCAGACGCAGCAACTTCTGAAGATTGACCTAAACATATCTTGGAGAACAATTAAACCAAGGTGCAGATGTTTAACTGCGTTGCTGAACAGCACTTCCAATGAGCTTCTTCAATGGCAAGAGCTATTTAAGGCCATTTGCAAGTCCCTAAGCAGCAGATTAAAATTGGTTTTGTGGAAAACGATGTCGTTAGCAGTTATTGTACCACTCCTATCCTCCCCCAGCGTGAAGTTTTGCTGTCGCACATCACACGCGACTAATGTCAGAGAAGTGGTTTCTGTGGCTTCCAAGCTCTCTCATGTCAAGGCTGAAGCTGAGAGTGGCACTATGAACGTTCAAGGTTATCAGCCACCATGAGCTTTTTACCTTTCTGCACTAAGTTTATCAGAAAAGACTGGGTGAGTTACACTCCAGCTTCAGTTAGATGTTAATGGAACCCAGACACCTAATTTCCTTTGGAGCAATTTGAAAATCCTATCTCAAAAGAGTTTCCAGTTAATTTGCTTTCCCCAGTGATTCATTCTCCTTCATGTCACTGTATGAACTGAATTTACACAAGGTCTCAAATCCTTATCTTAAGGTCAGTAACAACTGTATGACTTCCATAGGTAAGAGTTCATTTCTACAGCCTTCCTGAGCTGTCTTCAAGAATTCATATGGGAAACTGCCTTGACAGAGTGAGACTGGGAAAACCCCATTACAAACCACGTACAAGTGCACATTATTTCCTTCTAGTCCCTTCCTGTTGCCTTTCCAGTATCTTTCTCCCCTTTCCAAAATTTTAACAAAACTTTGTTTTATTTTTCCTGGGAGAAACCACTGCCTGGTTTTTGTTCTGTCGAGATCTAAGCTGATGTTTGACTATCTAAAGCTAAATGAAAACATCATGTGTAACTCAGTCATGCTGATAGCCTAGTTTTTAAATGGAATTATGATAAAAATTCGTACTCTGAGCAAAGAAGTTCTATACAAGCATTCTGAATATAAGCCTCAGAGAAAGGCTGTGAGAACAAATTCATTGTATCATTCCCTCCTTCTGTCAATTGCCCCATTCCCTCTGTTTGATTAAAGTATATTTTGATATCCTGGACAGACACTGCACACTGACTTAGCCTCTCTGTAAAAAAGAGTACACAACTCTTCTTCAAGGTAAACATGGGTGAGCATCAGGCTAAGGCACAGCTCTGCCCTTCCCTGTGCTGCTGTGGTAGAAAGGGCTGTTGCCTTGTCTCTATTAAAGATCCGCAGCAAGGCAAACACTCCAGTTATCCCGGCATAAAGAACAGGACCTTGTGTCAATAAAGGCAAGGAACCTTTTTCTCCTCTGACACACTGAAATCAGAGCAGCTTCACAAATCTTTCTCTTGATTCTACTTTCACATTTATCCAGTAAGCAAACACAAGCCTAATAGCACAGGTCAAATGATCACCAGAGATAAAACACACACTTTGACTATTTTGCCTGCAGCTAGTCATCAGAAATCTATTTAATAATTCAATCATATGCAAAACAAAAGTAGTATATATAATATCAAGTTTTCTTATCTATATAGTGAAGTCTGCATAGAAACTATCAGCACTGGTTGATAGAAGACACTGAATAAATCATAGAATCATAGAATCATAGAATGGTTAGGGTTGGAAAGGACCTCAAGATCATCTAGTTCCAACCCCCCTGCCATGGACAGGGACACCTCTCACTAAACCATCCAACACAAGGCTTCATCCAACCTGGCCAAAATGGTATTAAAGTGTTAATAGTATTTCAGGTCTCCTCATCAAAAGAACCCTAATATTTTCTAGCACTTTTAAGTCTTACTTTCTTCTGCTGCACGTACTTTTCCATGACCCCAGAGGCAAGCATGCGAGCTTATTTTCCTTCTGAAGCTCCTACAACACAACCATTTACAATTCTCGCAAGTTGATTCAGACCCTCGGTTCTTCTGGAAACCACCTCCATTTTTCTTTTGAAGAGAGACAGGCAAGACCTCCGAGGTCTCATTTCCTCAAAGAGAAGAGCTTCTTCATTTTCTTATTCCTTAATGTTCTGAGTGGGGAAAACAGTTTACACTTAAAATCATTAATATTTTTCAAATAGGTCTGTGTGGTTGTTCTAACCTCTGCCACGAATGAAAGCAATAGCTGTCAAGAAACAAAAGGGCAAATAAATCCTCAACAATTCATCCAGGCGATGAAGTCTGGAAAACCTCCAGCCTCTCAATCTTCAGCAAGTGCATACATGTCCCTGATTTACTTCAATTACCTTGAGCTAAACAGATTCCTTAGCATTTTATTTGAAAAGCTAACTGACTGATAGATGGGGAGCATAAGCTTATATTGTAACAGTATGATCTACAGTTCTGCTGGTGAAGAACCAGGGCTGTCTCATAATGACCACCACCTCCCCATTTAGTAGAAATAAAGTCTTAGCAGCACACAACATAAATAGGCTCAGTGTGCATTGAGAAGAGAGGAGTCAAGCTGCCATTAGGGAGCAAAGTTACATGATGTGAAAAATTGACAATTTCCAGATTGATTACATATAGGAGACAGTCAATAACACAGCAGCGTGGAAAAATGACAGTGTTTTTGTTTAAGCATCTTGGACAATGGGCTTTATCCTTGTCCCTGTGGGTGCAAAGTGACTGCATCACTCACTGCTCCCCTGTCCTTGAACTGCCAAAGCAGGCTCTGCTGGGGCCTTTTCTGCCATCTTACACCTCAAGTATGAAACAGCAGAGTGTGTGCAACAAGCATGTTCAGGGTCGTCTTCCCTCCCTCTCTGCAGGTTAAACCCCGTAGACTAAAAGAGTCCTTCAGCGTCCAACACCTTCCCCTCTGCAGACATACACTGCAACCTAATCACATCTTGATCTTCTTGTTAGACAGACTGAGCTCTTCAACAGCTTTGCTTCCCCAGTGCTCACCTCTTTTTTCTCTTTAATCTCTTCAGATAAGCAGTTGGCACACAAACAAAAAGACAAAGCTGATTTCAACTGTTTTCTACTGCCACATCTATGCAGACAGAGTTTTGGGAGAAAACACTGTATTTTCATGGCATGGTTTATACACCATGACATGCTCTGCAGCAAAACCAATTAGGACTGACCCAGGGTTTGGTAATGCTACCAAAATTGGGCAGCGCACAAGGAAAATACTCTTTGTTCACCTACCAATTAATATATAAACAGGAGGGGATTTCTGCCCGAACCATTCACCATTCAAGAGTAACGTGACCACCGACGAGACAACAGCATTTCCTGTAGCTGAATTATTAATGAGCAGAACTGTATGTCTAAACAGCATCTTTCTTTGAAGATTCAGTATATGCTATATATGTCAGAAATGGGATCACAAAGAAAATTAAATATGGATACTGGCTTAAGTCTTGCCACTTGCCTGCAGACACCTGTCTGCACAGAGCACAAGGGGAGGAAGACACATTTCTATGACTAAGGAATGTAATACAGAGTGCTTGTACTGCTGGCTTGGCACGTCACTGTAAGGGCTATGAAGACAATGAAACACCAAAAGCTGAGGAGTTATCAAGCCTGTGTTTACTCATCCTGTGATCCTGGAATTTATCACACGTGAGGATGAGGAGGCATCTCATAAGAGTGGACTCAAGAACAAACCACTGGCCTAATTCTTGTCCCCTTGCATTAATAGCCCACAGACTTAAGACATCTAAAAGCTTTTCAAATCCCACTCATATATTAGTATCATATAATATAAAACAAAATATAACATTCTATATGCTATAATTCCCAGACACCCTGATAGGCCTTGAAAACACTTAGAGCATTTTGGAAAGACAGAAGGGATTTCAGAGACAGAAGCAGTCACAGAAAAAGAACCGTGGGTCAAGGTGAATAAAAAAATCAACACAAGTGCTTAGGAGTACATTAAATTTCAGCAGCCTGTATCTATCCCTGTGTATGTACCTGGAGTCATCACAGTTTTGATCCCTCAAGTAAAAATATGTAAGTCAACCTGAGCCTCTTTCTCATTAAGGTATCAAAACAAGCAAAGGAGGAGAGAACATGGTGAGAAAGAAAGACTACGGAAAGGGAACAGACTGAGGCCAAAGACATTCAAGTGGGTTGTGTTAACTCCAGTGCTAAGAGTAACAACATAAGGGAGGAATAGGTACTGATTTTTCTGGGCATTAACAGCACATGAAGAACACATTAATATACACTGGTGGAAATTAGGACCAGAGCCTAGGACCGTGTCTGTCTTCCCACAGCAGCAGGAATAAAGTTCAGCCACTCTTGCTGTATTAAGTTCAATAAAGCACAACTAAGCAAGGCTTAAAGAAACTTTACGAAGAATTAACACCTGGATTAGAAGGTACGCATCACAGACAAATGCTGGTGTCCCTGACGAAGCAGTTCCATGTACATTTTTTAATGTCCATGAGTAATAAATTTCATTTGTAACTTTACATTTCCCATGTTTTTCCTCTGTTCAGATTTTGTTAATGTAAATTTACTGTAACAAACTCACGGCAGAGCGGGCTGTGCATCTGTATGTGCAGAATCATAGAATCATAGAATAGTTAGAGTTGGAAAGGACCTCAAGATCACCAAGTTCCAACCCCCCTGCCATGGACAGGGACACCTCTCACTAAACCATCCAACACAAGGCTTCATCCAACCTGGCCTTGAACACCGCCAGTGATGGAGCACTCACAACCTCCCTGGGCAACCGACTCCAGTGTCTCACCACCCTAACAGGAAAGAATTTCCTCCTTATATCCAATTTAAACTTCCCCTGAGGACAACATGGTAAGGCACATGAAAAACAACAAGGTGCTTGGTGACAGCCAGCATGGCTTCACTAAGGGGAAATCCTGCCTGACCAATTTGGTGGCCTTCTATGATGGGGCTACAGAACTGATGGACAGGGGTAAAGCAGCTGATGTCATCTACCTGGACTTGTGCAAAGCATTTGACACTGTCCCACCCCACATCCTTCTCTCTAAATTGGAGAGACATCAATTTGATGGATGGACCACTCGGTGGATAAAGAACTGGCTGGATGGCCGCATGCAAAGAGTTGTGGTCAATGGCTCCATGTCCGGCTGGAGACCGGTAACGAGCGGTATCCCTCAGGGTTCGGTGTTGGGACCGGTCTTGTTTAACATCTTCTGAATCTCTTCTTTGCCCAGTCTGTAGCTGTGCCTGGGATTGCTCCGACCCAGGTGTAGGACCTTGCACTTGTCGTGGTTGAACTTCATAAGGTTGGCATCAGCCCACCTCACAAGCGTGTCAAGGTCCCTCTGGATGGCATCCCTTCCCTCCAGGGTATCAACTGAACCACACAGCTTGGTGTCATTGGCAAACTTGCTGAGGGCACACTCAATCCCACTGTCCATGTCAGCGACGAATGCCAACATGCTTGCTATAAATCAAACACCAAACACCAAAATGTAAAATCAGGCTGATGCCACTGCTACTGTGACAGCTTCTATCCTAATATGGCACCTCATTAGAATCAGTAACTGTGAAATTAACTCCTTGCTAATACACAGTTTTCACTGTGACAAAGGACAATTTTGCTTAAATAAAGATTTCAATGTTTGACTTGCAAGTTGTACATGTCATAGAAACATGGCTGGATGACTGATGAGATTCCTTCTGCTTTAATTGCAGTTCTACCCAGGAAGATGGTGTTCTTCCATGCAAAATAGCAATAAATCACACATACGTATTCCTGTCATGGGAGTCAGGTGGAAAAGCACTCCCAGTACAATAGGACTGGTTTGACTTTGCCTATTTTTCTTCCTCTCTTGTATGTGCCACTTACACAATGAAAAAATGGAAAAGAAAAATGGAGAAAGTTAGCATGTTGGCTTATTAAACAGCACTTGCAGAAATGAGAATGACAGCATTAGCCATTAGCTGACATGCAGAAATTAATAACCGTTCCTTCCTTCACATCCGTGGCCTAATTCATCCTTCCTTTCTACTCACGTAATGACTGGAACCGAAGCGAAAGGCCACAGTCCTGTATTTGCCATACACTAGGCAAGGCACAGACAGAAGTGGTCCATGCCCTGAAGAGCTCACTCCCCTTTTATAGAATCATAGAATAGTTTAGATTGGAAAGGACCTTCCAAGGTCATCTAGTCCAACCCTCCTGTAATGAGCAGGGACATCTTCAACTAGGTTAGGTTTAGATATAGCTGAAGAGGGAAATAATGGCACAGATAACCAACGCAGAAACAAAACTGGAAATTAAAGTCCCAAGACAAAGTGACAAAGTTACTGAAAAAAATACATTATAACAAATTAGTTGAATTAATTTCTAACAATATCTTTTCTGTATATTAAAAAATGAAAATATGGAAGAGGAGGAAGAAATAATACTGACATTAGAGAAGGGGGGGAACCCGGCTTACTGCCACCAGTCACTTGGGATCACTGGTGTAGCTCCCTGACCTCTAAACAGCTGCCTAAACCCACATGCTACCAGAGAAGCTGCTCTACCAGGGCTGACCACCATGAAAGACAGGAGACTGGATGGATCATGAGCCAGTTCTCCCATAGCAAAGTCATTTGTTCCTATAATCTATAAAGTGTTTTAGAAATGCTGAGAGCCACATTTTTCTGTGAAGCCCTGACAGAACTATTTACAGAGGCTCCATAACATTTTGTAAAGCCATCCACTGATATTATCCACACATCTTCTATACAACTTCTTTCCTTTTAAATCCCTCTCCAGAGGAAAAAAAAATTACCTTTGTCACAGCCTTTTATTATCATCTACAAAGGTCTCTACTTCCAGCTAAATCTATGCAGAAGGAAAGCCTCTCTACACCATGTGATATACTCCTGGTCATCATCTGCACTCCATTATCTCATTCTATTTCATGTGATCGTATCATCCACAGCCTCAGAGCTACCAGGTTTTTAAGACGTGCAGGCAGATTTCTTACTCAGTGTACTATTATCTGCAGATGTGTGTGGAGCGACAAGAGAACAGGACATTACTAAAGGTACACATACCGTACTAGATGATACACCATGTGTATTTTTTATATATAATATATATAGCTTAGCACTATATACATACACTACTTATAGGACTATATACTTATACATAGAATATAGTGCTACAGAATATAGAACTGTAATATATATTACCTAAGTCTAATTTAATGGCTAGCTTGGGCAAAGACAAAGAAGTCCCCAGAGCAGAGAGACATACCACCAAGAGAAAAGCAGATGTAACGGTATCTTCAAATGTTTAATGATCAGCATGTAAGAAAATCCACAATCTGAGAAGACAAACAACTTTTCATATGCATTTATGTATCGCTGTGTATGCACATAACCTCACATACAAATTCAAAACCATATTGTTGCTTCTATAGAAGCTTTCCGTGCGATACTTCTACCAAGTTTTGTCTTAAGTAACATCTAAAAATCACAAAAAGAACTAAACATTATCTATGAAGTTGGCATTTCAAACAAAGAGCTAGAATGTACAAATATCATTAAGCTTCAATGCCCTAGGTACAAACTGACTTTTTATGGGAAAAAAAGTCATTACAATTACTGTGAAAATAGGGAACAAAAATGAGCCTACACTGGAAGCGAGACCCGTAATAGACAGGACTGTAACTGAAAAGCACATCAGCAATTAACATCTCCCGGAGACAAATGACCAGCAAACTCCCCAGCCGAGGTGAGTCATAAAGTTTCATTACAGCACTTACAAGACATTTAACTACACTGTCAATTAAAAATCTTTTCATCCCCATAAATGTGTAAGTAAAAAACCCCAAACCTAGAGATAAATAAAAAAATGTACAAGAATTCCCACTGAACACAGTATTGGGAACTTACACAAAGGAACTAGCAGAGCTGCACCGTTCTGGAAACAGCCTCGATTGGGATTTATATAGATCCCTGACAGTAAGGTTTTTCAGCTGACTGAGGTAGGAAGCCAGGGCATTTTGATCATGATGGATCTCCAAGGAAAACTTCACGGACAGATCTGCGATCTGGTGGAATTCTTGCATTTATAAAAGTCAAACAAAAGCTCAACCTGACACCAGGCAGAAGCGCTATGGTGCCTGGCTACCAAAATAACTGGTGTAATTCAAGGGCACCCGCTGCCTAATGAACCTGAGCTTTGATTTGCGAGGCTGTCCACTATCTCGGCCGCAGTCTTGCACAGCTCAGTCCTTGGCATTTCCAAGAAAATGTCATTTTAGAGATAGAGAAAAAATATTCACTAGAGGCTAGCTTAATGCCAGTAAACCAGTGGCTGCCTGGAATGGCATTTGTCCACAGCTCTGCAGGCAGAGCAAAGCAAATAATTATATCAAATGTGTTGGAGCAGATCCACTCAGATCTCCTCAGACCTCACTTCCACAGCATCCCTGTCTTCAGCAGCATGTTCTTCTTACCTTTCACTTCTCCCTGACAAAAGAAAAATCATTCTGCTTTTGGCTGCTAACATGAACACTACAAGAAAGTGAATGAAAAATGTGCCAGATGGCAAATAACTCCTAATTCAGTAACTGCAACCAGAAAGGAGGGGACAAGCATAAAACCAACACAGCTGGGAGAAAGGGGGCAATGAGTGTTCGATGCAGTCCCATGATGGAGTCAGGATATTCAGTTATTCGGCACTGTCCTGTATCATAGGCCCACATGCCCAGGGAGTTTGGGTCTGACCACTGACCAAGGCTCTGGTTTGCTCTTGAGCCACTCCAGATCGTGACTTTTTAATTTATTTTGTTTTTTAATTCTATTTTTGGTGAAATGCAATGCTCCTGCTCAGAATATAAGGGATAAGCTTTCACTCTGCATGCAACCTGGGCTGCCACAGGCATTAATACACAAAATTAGGATGCAACTAGGACTGCATTTAGATTTATCCCAAATTTACATGGAAGCCTCTGGCAAATGGCTGCCCGTTCACGCAGGAGGTGCACAGGACCCAACTTTAATGTACTTTTGCATATTGCCTTTCTACAGCTTTTCAGTCACTTAAAGACAGAAACAGTCATTATCTTCTCAATAAATTGAAAATGGTATTAAAGTTTCTAAGTTGTTCCAATATGTCCAATTATCTACCTCCTGGCATCCCCTCCTGGGAAGAGTCTCAGTGAAAAAAGGATCTGCTGTCATTAGAACTGCCACTGCACCAGAACAGTCACCCTGACAGGAATGATTCAACAAAACACTTCTGGCTTTTTAATGATAAACCACTCTCATTTTCTATATCTATATCTATTAGTTAAAAAATAGAGAAGACATTGGGCATTAATTAGAAAACCACAGCTGCTGCATGCCACCACGCAGGAGGAGGAAAGTCAGAGAGGAAACCAAAGCAACCCTTGCTGTAAAACTCAGAGGGGGTGGATTTATATCCTTTATCTCACTTTCTTGAGCTAACAGTGGGGCTCGGGTTAGCCAAACTTACTGCAGCTTATTATTACTGCTCCACAGAAGTTGAGAGAAAAGCTTTCATCTCTTCCATAAAGAAAGAAGGCACAGAATACAAGACACAAACAACGACGTTAAGCATTACACTCTTAGGTCTCCCTAGGTGTAACTGCAATTCAAAGTTTATTTAGTGACAGAAGAGGTAAATCAGGGGTGCTGGGGTGATGTGAGCAGTGGGTCGGCCCAGGTACAGAGAGCAGCGAACTGGCCCCCAGGTGCCTCTGGTCACGAGCCAGTCCCTGGCCACCCAGTCTATAAGGTACAGCTGCCTTTCTGCTCCCACCAAGCCAAGGTGCTTTGGAGTCCCTCACTTGTCACAGCCTCAGTATTGCAAACATATAGACCTGATTTAAGCCCCATACAGTAGTGACAGTGGTTCTAAGCCAGAGGTAAACAGCACATTAAACTACATCAATTCAGCACAGCTACACGCCAACGTCCACTGGTAACACACGAGAACAAGGCCATTATTAAAGCATACATTCAGTCTCTCTTCTGGTTTATGACCTTTCAAACAGAATTAAAGGGAAGAGAACACTCCAGATGCACCTGAACAAGTTATTGCTAATTCCTCCAAAGCCCAGGGTACTCCCTCCACCCTTCACAGCTACCAGCAGCATGGACAGAGCTGCCCAAGCACAGCTGCAGGCTGCCCACCACACACTAGCTCCAGACCCTCAGCAAAGGCTGGATAAAAGAGAAACATCTACTTTCTCCCCATCTTATTGATCTAATGCATTTATATACTGCTGCTCACATGAAACTTGGGCAACGCCCACAGATGCACCAATGTGCCGGTGAATGCCCAGGGGCCTGGGAGGCACACGGCTGCTCCAGAAGACATTCCCCTATGGTGTTTCTCAGCAGCACCCAGCCCTGGATTCAGGAGCCCAGGGTACCACAGGTCTGCCACAAATGGTAAGTGCTGAAAAAAATTCTCCCATCTTTTCCATGGATTACAAAGTCCCAGCCTGTATTTGCCTGGGCTGGACAGCCAGGAGGATTGAAGGGGTCTTCGGACCCTCTGCAGCCTGTCCTATCTGCAACTGCCAATAAAAAGTGTAAGGGCTTAATGTAATGCATCCACCACAGTAGAGATGGAAACAACTTGCTTCTGGAGACAAGAATGACCACGGACTGGAGGCCTTGGAGTTCAGGGTGGGGTTTGAAGGCAGAGAAAGAAAAAGAGCAAGTAGAACAGGGTGCAATTTACAGCTCTTTCACTCAGCTGCTTTTAGGACAATACAATAAAATCCTGCTGCTCTCTGCAGTCAAGATGACACATTTTCAGTCTCCCCACGATCATTTTTGAACAGCGAAATGAAACTTTGTATTGAATATAAATGGGAAATAGTACTAGCTTAGCTCAAACATGTATTTTTATTTGATCTTGGGGGTGGAGGTGGGCATGGGAAAAATGTTTCAGGACAACACAAACAGGTAAGGTGGTATCCTGCACACTGAGCCTCTGCAGAACTGTCTCCAGAATTCAAACTGTTCAAATTACTGATTAGTTTCAAATAAAACTGGGATAAGAGAAATGGAAGAAAATGGCACAGATCTTCCCCATTTCTTCTTGGTAAGTAGGTAAGAGCCAGAACACTTACTGTAGGATCCAGTTAAATATGCCCCAGTATGTTGTACCTTAGGTGGTATGTTGTGCGTAATATAAAATATACACCATGCTCAGCACTGCCAAGACAATATTGCTTTTGGCATATACACAACTGCATTTCCTCATTTTGGGTGCTTTTATCTGTAGAAACTTAGTGCTCTCTTTTTCACAGTTAGCTTATGGTGGCTATTGGAGCAGTCTCCAAGGTACCAAACCTTTTATGCAATTTTCACAAGCCATACACTCTAAGTTCTACCTGGCAGGACGCTGAGCCTTAGGCCGAAGCTGCGGAACAGCTCCCAGAGTGGCACCCATCATCCCAGCTCACACGTGAGGTGGAGCAGTCCCTGCCCTCAGTGACATATGGAGCAGGCAGAGCCTACCCAGATTTCTTTATCCTTAACAAGTTTCAGGCTTTTACTTAATTTTACTCCCTGAACTCTTTGCCATGGACAGGGCACAACCCAGAGAGCAAACAGACACAAAGCCCACACGTGGATTTGTGTTGCAGCTTGAAGCTCAATGCTTTAATTAACTTGCAACAAGAGGGAAATCTTCCCAGGTCTTGCCTGTTGGGCAAGGAAAACAAAGGTTTTACAGCTCATCACCTACAGAAACAGCTGCAACAACATGTGCTTCACAGCCCATAGTATGGGAAAGGGAAAAATCAAATCACAGCGCTCACGCATCTAAGATTTCACTTGGTTACCTTGAGGATACAGCCTAGCCACACTTTTAGTTAAATCTCTGAGACCCAATACACACCCCCACATTTTGATTATGGTGATGTACAGCTTCACTTCCATGTCAGATTCCTACAACATTTAATATCCAAATTAATACAGAATGCAGACTATTCATCAGTTCTATGGAGCCAATCAAAGAGACACATGGCATTTCTTATAGCCCTGCAGAATATATATTTTCCTAAAAAAAAAACATTCCTAATCACACTGGTTTCAATAACCAGTTCATTGACATTCCTGTGCTAAAGAAAGTATCATTAGTAATTTATAGAAGCTGCACGAAGAGTAATAGTTCAGAAAAGCCCAGTATGAGATAAATTAAGCCTACACCTTCATGGAAATCATTAAAAGGTAGCTATAATGACATGCACAAGAATTATCATTCAGCTAGGCTAAGCAGGAATGCCGCCAGATGTCAAGACACCCTTATCACATATACTTAATACTAGAGCACTATGTAAGACTTGTGCTTTGGATTTGGAGAGATGCCAGCAAGTCTGCTGGGACTACTGGTTTTGAGAGTCTGCTGGAACTGAGAATAATGGGGGAAATCAAATCCCCAAACTCCTGCAGAAAAGAAATACTTTGATTTACTTTACCAGAGGCACCTCTGTGCTCTCTCTCTCATGCTGCTCCCCATCACTGTCTGCAGACCCGTATCACTGTCCTTAAGCCACTCTTCAAGACTCAGCTTGTGTAGGCCATCCACACGGACTACAGAAGAGCCAGCCAGGGTCCTGGGAGTCCTGGTCCGTGGTCACCACCACTTTTCCTACAGGATATTTTTTTGCCCGCTTTCCATCTCCCCAGGCAAGCACGTGTCCCACCTCCTTTCATCTTCAGAGTACAAATACATCCACAGAAGCTTTTTGTTCCCATGCTCTTGGCAAGGGCTGATGCCTTCTCTCTCCTTCAGCCTCCAAATTCATTTTTATTTCAGATCTTTCCGCATTATCTTACACCTCAGAGACGTGACCTTCTGCCATGATGCTATCATTTACCTCATCTCTTTGCTTTCATCATTCTTTCTGCATATCCTTGTCGTATTATTATTCCATACAGAGTTCTGGAGTCAAGAAACATACCAATTAAGTAACATACATGAAAGAGCATTATGAAATGAAGACACACCATCCTCAGTTGTTCATATTAGCAATACAAATGAAGGGAGAAAGCTGTCTATGGCAGCCTAATGAATTTCCTGCTACCTTTCAACCAATTACCAGGGGCTTCGGGCTTTTTAAAGCTTAATAACAGGAAGCAATATTATTTGTAGATTTATTTGATCGGAAAAATAATAAACAGTGTGAATTAGAGTGAAGAACTTACATTCATACACATTTTACACAAATGCGACTTCAGCTGCCTCAAAGAGCTTTGATTAAACAGACTGACCACCTCCACATTAAGTTTATTTTCAAAACATTTAAATATAAAAATAAAGGGGGCCTGCACAATGTACAGCAGTCTGTACTCAGTGGGTTTCATACTGAAACATATTGAAGCGGCACTCCTGTATCAAGATGAGGATTCCAGAACACAGCTACTGCCTTACGTCCTTTTTCCAAAATAGAAAGCTAACCACTCATCTTCTTTAGGAGAATGATGATATCACTCAAAACACTCAAGTTTATTTTTAACCCTGATGGTAGTAACTGTGAAAGGACTGGTGAAAACAAGCTCAAGCTATCAGCTATTTCTATATGAGCTTTGTGCTGCATGGTAACATTATTTTGCTGTGCTTTACTACCAAATTGACAGCCACCTCCTGAGGAGCTTCTCTAGTGGTATCAAGATTTATGTTCTTCATATTGGTTTGATTAACTCTAATCCAAAACAGAGACAAACTTTTGTTGATTTGATCTGATTGCTCTATTCTTAGTTTAGAGTGACAACAAATGAATGCTAAGGGTATTTTTCATAACTTGTTTTCATGTGTGACTAATACACGAAAAAGATTTCAAGGCACAGACCACGAAATTCCAAATGTTGGCAAAAAGGATGAGATTGCAGAGGGATATTGACACACAAACAGGATATTAGTCAAAAAGTTCTTTGAAGATAATTTCCTTGTTCTTCAAGGTCTGCTTCTATTTACTGCTGAATAGAAAAGCTGTAAGAACATGCACTGAGGTTTCAGCAAAGGTCTCCTGCAAGGCAGCCTTCTGGAGAAGAGCAGACAAGAGGCACGGCCATAGCCTCAGCACAACCCTCTCTGTCCCAGCCCCAAACAATGCTGGCAAAGCCAGCTTTGAATTAAAGTGCTCCTGACCATTTAAACTGCATCTGCCTTCAGGCTTTGCCCTTGCAAAGCCTTGACACTGTAGAGAGAAATAGTCAGTTCACCCATGCACATCCCTGGCTTTTGTCTCTAGCAGACAGCAGCACAGACCAAGGGGAGATTTGTGGAGCAGTTCCATTGGTGCCAAGATCCTGCCATGCATAACACACACTTCAAAGGGTTTTTTCTTTAAACTAGCACTACCTTTGACCTGCAGACTGAATGGCCATACATGGTTACAGCATGAGCAGTGATCCTGGAGCACTGATGCTGTTCAGCTCCTTCTGAAAGAAGCTCGGTCTACACGCTCCTGACGCCTTCTGCACACTGACTGGCGTGGCAGTGACGACGAGATTCATTCCAACAGCACACTCCTGCTCCAAACTGCAGTGCTAACATGTCAACTCAGAAACATAACCATGTCAGAGCTGGGTTTAATTACTAATCCAGTCTGTTCAGAACGGGAGTCCTGAACAGCAGAACTTCAGCTCTCAGAGTGCTTCTCTAGCGATGCTGCAGAGCGTGGTTTAACTGCAGCCCTGTCAGTGAGAGCAGAGGCACACTCCCGAAGCAGCTGCCAGGACTGTCTCCTCATCTCTTGCCCACCCAAGAGGCTGCCAAACCCACTGCTGCCTCTCTCTGGACCTGCTGCCAGGCTCTGACCCCACTCCCCCTTGCTGCAGCACCAGCCCTTGCCATTCCCTGTTCCTTGCCTGCTCTGTTGTCTTCATGCCAAGGTTACTCACTTTGCCTGCTCAAAATGCCACACTTCCCAACACATAAATACATACAGAATCTTTTAAGTTGGATTTTTGTCTTCATCCTGTTTTCTGTCAGCTATTTTGCATACTTGTTTGAACTCTTTATCTGATCAGTAACAGTTAACCAGTTTGAAATTTGGAACTGCTGTTGCTTGGCTTTTCCTGCCAAAGCTCTTTTCGTTACCAACAAATGTAAAGGGGGAGAAGACTCAAACTCGCTGCTCTGGATAACTGCCAAGCTTCCAGCTAAACCTCACACGTGCTCCTGAATTCCACATCTCTCTCACTGCTGTGCAGGCAGTTGGCCACTCTCTGTTATACTTAAGTGGTACAGAGCCCAAATGAGTCTAAGAGAAGAGAGGTATAAAAGGGTACAGCCCTATTGCACAGCCCCCAATGTGATGCAACCCCCCAAAAAATGCTAACTTCAAGTTGAGTAGATAAACGCCGTTTCCTTTCTTTTATCTGTAAATGTGCCCTTCACAGAACCAGTAGTGGACTGACAAAAAAGCACACAGTATTGTAGCAACATAAACAAACCTTGTCATACATTAAGGATTTACATCCTATCCATGAAGAATCAAGTGGGCTTTGCCAAAGGAGGAAACAATAGCCTCAGAGCAGAAACACACAATACACATGCAAGGCAGCAGCACTGCATGTTGTGTACTCCTGTACACAACCCATACAATGCACAAACACAACAGCTGCCCATCACCTGTTCCTGGCATCACAGGCACAGGCTCCTGTAACCCTCAAACCAAATCACTCCATTTTACAGGACCAGGGTTCAAAGACCAGCAGTTAAGAGATTCCAAAGCAATCACCCCAAGCTTCCTGGATGCTGCTTACAAACTTCTGACTGATGTTGAGGATGGTGATGTACAGACACCATATGCTCCTCAGTGACACACAAGAAAATTGTAACATGTAATTTCTGTCCTGCAAACACACTACAACAGAGCTATCATGTTACAGATCACAGTGCTTTCACTCACACCAGCATCAACAAGAACTGACCCACCGTGGCAGCAGGGGTGCAAGTAGATGATCTTTCAGGTCCCTTCCAACTCAGACCATTCTATCAATCTCTAATTCAGGTTTATGCTGGTGCCTATCAGTGTCTTCCCAGGCAACAAAGGGACTGGTAACCTGGCTCTGTCATTAATAACAACCCCATCATAAAGCTAAATTGCAATAGGTCAAAACCAGACAGGATCTATTACCTACGAAGTAAAATCTATTGTCAAAACACCCAGACGATATTTACGTGGCATTTTTCAAGGTGCTGCATCTGTGTCCCTTTTTCGGTGCCTTTCTGTCTTGACAATTTCAACAGTGATGGGAAATTTCTGCATCATAAAGATCAGAGACTACCCAACAGAGGAAATATTTATTCTTCTGTCATTACCACTATTTCATTCAGAATGGCATTCATCATCTGTTTATCCAACAAGCAGCAGGTTTCCCTGCTGCGGCTGTGAATCAGGACAATGCATTACTTGTTCCCAGGCAAGAAATACAGAGGGAAAGGCATCTTACAGGCACATCACTGTTTGTTTAAGGTGAAGGAGTAGGGCTTGGCACATCACAGGAACAGATGCTGGCATAACTTTCTAATTAAAGGGATGCACATATTGACAGGTCCTTTAGGCCCCATTCTTCTGCACCTTGCAGGTAATAATACGTGATGGAAGGGACACACAGACTGCATTACTGGACTGGTTTTATAATTCTGCTGCACTCACATTTCAAAGGAGAGCTATGTTGACCCATGAGCATTACAGATCTTCCAAACTGCAAAACCCAGTGCAATTAAGAAACACTGCTGCATCCCAAGGGTTATTAAAGCAATCTGCCAACAGAGAAAGAGATCATGGGGAGTGGGGGGGGGGAGGAGAAAGAGCTTTGTTTATAGCTGTGTGCATATAAAGTACTGTCATTTTCATGAAATCATAAAGTATTTCTTTGTATAATCTTGCTGCACATTTAATAGGGAATTTCACCCCCACCCTGGGTAAAATTCTTTTCCACAACCTCCAGGCCCAGGTGCAGAGCGTCCCCTGTAACCTCCCTGTGAAGAAATGTGTTTCTGGCTGTGTGTTATTATATCATCACTGCACAGGACCTGGCAGGAGGGCAGCAAAGACATCTGAAGCCTAAAGGCAGGATCCTTCCTCCAGAGCTCTATTCCTCTCGCCTCTTCAGAGCGGTAACAGCAGGCTCCAGAGCGAGCACGAACTTCCTTCCCAGCAAGAGGAAGCTGGGCTGGGATGTGACACCAGTGAGTGCTGCCCTGGCCCACACTGCGGGGCACAGCATAGTGAGCTGCCACAGTCAGCTTCCATGATGCACAGAAATAGAAGACGTGGCACAATTTAGCTGGTTTTTCTTACCTATTTCCTTACCTTCTCTTTACCTCATGACCTTACAGGATCTGAGGCTATTTAGAAAGGAGGCCTGGATTTGATCAACTGAGATCAAGTGAGAATTATGCTCAGATCAACTGATTTTTAGTGACTAAATGCCCACAGGAGAACGAAGATATGGAACTTGGTATTCCCTCACTGACTCATTGAGTTTGGGCCTGGGTAAAGCAGGCCATAGTAAATGAATGCGAAGCTTCATTAAACACGTGGCTTCCTAAGGAAAGAACAACAACTTCCTGTTTGTCCACTGGATCTGTGGCTTAATGGTACAGCAGATTGCTGAAAACATCAGAAATTCCCACAGGGAATTCTTTTTAGTCTGACCTGCTGTATAAACAACTCAGTATAATGGCCAAGAATGCCACTAAAACCAGTGAAGTCATCTTGAACTTTTAGTTGGAATTTAAAGTAAAAATTTTCCCCTGCTCTGATGCAATCAACACCAAAGTCACTCCCATCACAGAGCAAATACAGAATGAAACAAAAAGGCAGATGAAACTGAGCAGCTGGTTGCCTGAGAGCAGTGAACTGTGAAACTCAACATTTAGATGTTTTACAACTGTAATGGTTTTTGCTCTGAAGTTTCCTGCATTGTCTACCAGAGGCTGAAGGCTGGCTTGAGCTATAGGCAAACGAGCTACAGAAATGGCTGAAAGTTAATCATCAAAACTAGGTACATAATACCCAGCAATACATATGGCAAGATTTTAGACTCTGTTGGTCATAACAAAGCTTGTAACACTGGGAACATCTGGCCGTCGTTACAATGAAAGCCTAGAGAAGGGTCTGTGTAAATTTAATCCTACTCATTAAAGGAGAAGGACACTAAAGACAACACAACTGCTTCCTTTTTCTATTTGACTTCAGAAGCTGTTCAGGACTTTTTAATCTTTTTTACTATTACTTGAAACAATCAGATGAATCTAAGCCTGGAAAATAAACAGCCCTTTATCTCCAGCATCCCCAGAGATCACAAACAGCTCTGTCTCCTTGGGGGAACATAAGCAACTAACGAACCACCCCTCCTAGGGTGCAAGGCAGCTTAATTAACAAAATGCAATGTTTCCACAGAGTTCTTTCTTTGTTCAAGTTAATGGTGCACAGTATTACTACTGCATCCTGCACACCAGCCCCGTGGACAAGCCCTGTGCTGAATTGCCTGCTGCTATCTTGGCATCTCAGCAGAGCAACCAACTCCACTAGTAAAATGCACTGGTTCTGTTTTTCAGCTCTTAGTTGCTATTCCATCTCTCTTTGACCTTATACAAAACATTCACTCATTTGCCATTCCTTTGCTGGGTTGAACAGCAACATTTCTGTCTTTTAATAATCTCGCCTATTTTTCACAAAGTTCTCACTGTATTTACACATACAGAAAACGAACCAGGAAATATAAGACATACTTTCAATACGACACCCTTGGAACTCACCAAGGATCTCAGTTCTATTTTATCTATTCAAGTTACTTTCATGATGTAGAAATACATTTAACAGCGGCCTGTTCCCACATCTCTAGCAAGTGAAATACTGTGGCATACATGAATAATTTCAGCGCAAAATTTAGCACAATAAAGTGAATTGAAGCTCCTCAGTTCCCCCTCATCCCCCCTTTTTTCCATAATTTAAGGTGCCTCCACTGTCTATCAATATGGGGGAAAATAAGATAATTTTGTTAAAGCTGACGGAATTAGCATGAGATAAATAAAGATTAAACATCAGGATGGAGACTGGAGGCTTAAGTACAGCAGACCAGCAAAAAGCAGTGAAAAGAGGTATATTTAATCAAAAAGGGGGCAAAGAAGAACTTTTGCATCAAATATGTGCTTGCAAAATAGAAACAGATTGAGATCTTGAACAAACATTATCAAGTTTCCACTTAATTATAACTATTCAGAGATATGACTTTTTTGCACTGGGTAAGCCGATGAGATAGAGTGAAATCAGTTATTCTAAAACAATCCAAGTTGTGCTACATAAATAGAGGGTTGCGGAGTAGAGCAAATAGCCTGTATCAGTGCAACGGGACTCCTGTGCCACTGGAAGCGAAACATAACACAAATCAGCCATTAAAACACAGAATGGTTTGGATTGGGAGGGACCTTTAACAGCCATGTAGTCAATCCCCTGCCCTGGGCAGGGGAGACACATTCCAGTAGACTGGGCTGCTTCAAAGCCCCATCCAACCTGGCCAGAATTTAACTTCAGCATCATCCTCATAAAAGAGCAGATGAAACAAGCTAGAAATAAAACAGTTATTTTGAATGGCATCTTTCACACAAAGAAATCTGCAAGTACTCTAGATTATAGTAAGTGACAGTAAATAAAAGTATAAAAAAAAAAGGAAGAAGCTGAAACATACAACAAGATGATACTTTTTCTAGATAAGATCCTAAGTGAAACATAGCTAATGAAGCTCAGAAATGTAAGTAGGTTATTCTAGATGACAGAGAAAAAGAGCTCCTGAATAAGCAGACAAAATATTAGAAGAAAAGAGTACAGCGAGGTAATGCTTCTAAATAAATACATCAGGAATCTCAGTTTTGTTATTGTAGTTCCTTTTCATAATATAAATGGGTTGCGAAGAAAAAGAATAGCCTCATCGTTCTACTGGCTGCTTTTATCTCCAAGAGTAGGCACCAAGATTTTATCATACGCGTTTAATATTTCTCATAATTCCAGTATTATCTGTATGAGCAGCCGCTCATTCCATCACTGTTACTCCCTGGAGGCACCTGCAATCGTGCGAGTGGAATAATTTACCATCACATATGATAAACACTTCGGGATGTGGCATTTGTAGCAACGGAGTCACTACACAGTCTGCAGCTCAGTCCAGAGAGAGAGGATGTGATTTGCATGTTACTTCTCTCAATGACAATACTTTAACTCTTAACTTATTATTTATTGCCTGATCCCAGGCAGTGTTCAAGGCCAAGTTAGACAGGGTTTGGTGCAACCTGGTCTAGTGAGAGGTGTCCCTGCCTGTGGCAAGAGATGGAACTGGATGAGCTTTAAGGTCCCTTTCAACCCAAGCCATTCTGTGATTCTATGATTTATTATTTAAGAAACATGAGAGCCTGAAGCAGTGGTCACAGAAGACCAAACCAATAGCACTTGCAGCAAAAATACCCTGATACAAGTCAGTAAGGAGAAAGCTAGTGGTGTACACAGGAGTTACTTTGAAATCATAATGTAAGTGGGAACAATATCCTTTTTTAAAATCTTTCAACAATGCCTTAGCGGAGAACTTTTCTATTGTTGAGTTTCATTAAGAAGGATGAGAAACGTAGGTATGGATAGAATTTAATGTGATATTATAAACTCAATGAAGTTTTCAAGAAGCAAAAGTCATTTTAAATTCTAGTGTTTCCATTCAATTTTCTGGCCTAGCGCAGATCACCGGCACTTCATTTGCACATGTAAATCATATATAAAAATATATAAAAAGAAATTCTTGTGTCATCAGCTTATATTTTATATTCCTCTAAAAGGGAAAGTTTCTATGGAATTTCCAATACAGAGAACTGGTAGAATCTCAGGACACCGGTCTGTCCTATCTGTTTCACACTAACCTTCAACAGCATTTTCTTTGGTATACCATATGCTTCAATCTCTCTGTCTGCCACCTTCACATTTTACTTTCTGAGCTGCAGAAAATAGTATGCTAAAATAGCAAGAAGTCTGGTGGTAAAATCATGTCAGGTTTCTCTCCCTGGAGTAGAGTGATGTTGGATTAAAAGTATACCTCAAAGAGTCTGCATTTTAAAGATCATAAAACAAACCCTCCCATCGTAAGGTAAACACATTAAGCCTCATCACACTGATGTCCTTCAAAGCAAAAGAGGTCTAAATGCAGGCTGAAAGCTATGCGCTCCTTACTGATACTGTGATTTATTTCTATGCTGCCAAGCAGAGCTGTGCCTATTACAGAACAGCCCCAGAGGGCTGAGGGGAAGCCTGGTCTACCAGCCCACTCTTCTCTGGGGTCTGTCCTTCCTGGGTAGCCATCCACCACCCGGATGTGTTACTGGTGGGATTTAGGCCAAGAGAACAACAGTTTTATTCTGCAAAACTTGATCATCTGGGAATTCGTTTTCTAATGCCAAAGATGGATTGGGCTGAATTTGTCTCAGCTATCAAGTCCAAAAAGAGAAGGCGATGCGTAGGCTTCATTAAATGAATGTGCTATGGATAAGAAGCACACCAAGAGGAATGCATTCATGTTGCCAAATAGTACATCAGATTTGAAGTATTTCATCTGCAACAAGGGAACACTTCACCCTGTATCCCCCCAGGATGCATGGCAAAACCCTGGGACAAAATTACTTCAAAGCCAGGATTATGGAAAAAAAGTTTACCTCCAGCCCCATCCTCTCATTCAAGCACCCTAAATTTCCCCAAATTGTTATTAGAGCTGTGATCCTAAATGGTATAATTTTCCCATCTTCTGTCGGAGTGGCCTGAATTGCATGAATGATGCAACACTGCCTTCAGAAAAGGTGGCCATGGCTCAGAGACAATCACCAGATTGGCACCAGCTTCACAATAATCTTGCAGCAAGGAAAGACCATGCAGTGTAAATGTCTGTGTAATTGGGAAGACACGATTGAAGCTCGCACTGCCTCTTTCTCAGTAATACAGTATAGATCTCTCCAGAATGAGATAACTTTCTTTAAAAGCTTTACCAGAAGAAAAAGGAGTTCAGTTCTCTTAAAACCTCATCTGCCCCTGGAAAGCACAGATTATGTGGATGCACTTCCGACACCACATCCTGCCTCAGTGCAGTTGTGGCTTTGCAAGAGTCAGGAACCTGTAGGCTCAACATGACATTAGATTACCCCAGGACAAAGACTGTAAGACTGGCCATTAACTACCATTCATAGAAGGGTCAAATGCCGTTCCACTGCTGGGCTGGTTTTCCAGTTCTGCAGCCACCACCAGTATCAACCACACACAGGAGCACAGCCAGGAGCCATCCACTAATGATATTCTCGCTGTAACATCTCCCACACTGTAGCTGACAGAAAATGCACTAAGGCCAGCAGTTTTGATTTCATCATTGTCCCTGGGGACACTGATGGGACCTGGTAGGGATCTTGAACCCCTCTGCCCTGAGGCATTTGTTCTATAAATACAGAGACCTTCAGCCTTCCAGGCTGTCTAGAATCTGTTTCCAGATTTTAACATTTTAACATTCACTCCATTTTAACAAAAGCTGAATAACCTCTCCCCTCATATGCCCTGAAAATGAGAAATACCCTACTTTATTAATTATTATTATTAAAAGTCAAAGCGCCATTTAGTGAAATAACATTTTTTAAAATGCGACTGTATTAAAACCAGAATGCCTCAGTTTTACAAAAGCATCTGTCTCTTGGTCTATGTTGAGTAACAAGAGAAATGAGTCTGAAATCATGCCTGTAGCTCAGGAGAAAACTCCTCTCTGATACACAAATCAATACATGATTTAATTGTGGTTTATTGCTTCTTTTGCTTCAGTCTGGGGTCAGGAAAGACCCTGAGAACATCCTATTTGTTCTTTTCCGAAGTCACATTCACTCAACATGCACCTGTTCCTTAATTCCGACCTTCAAGCTCTCTCCAGCTGCAGGGCAGCAGGGAGGCCAACAGTGAGTGTGTAACCAGGGCAAGCTATTCTCTTCCTGCACTCCAGCTTGGGGAAAGGCTTCTCCTCTACAACTGTCTTCTGAAGATGCCAGTGAAATCACAATAGAGAAAGCAGAGCTGAAACCTTTACCATGCAGAAGTGTTCAGTACCAGCAAGGTGGCTCTGGTTACATACCGCAGTGGTATCTGAGCACAGACCAACACACCTTGTTGTAGAAATGCTGTTTTGTATAGAGCATGGCTTTGTACTATTATTGTAAGTTTTAGGGGAAAAACATAGTAGTAGAAAATACACTATTTCATCACTACCAGCTAGGAGCGTTTTTATTAATTTTTAACTTTCTGTATTCACCATGCTTTGAGATTCATCAAATGTTCTTTCAGGGTTGAGCAGTCCTCTTCCTCACAGACCAGTACCACACCAATTTTTAAGCATACCTTATTGGCTGATGTCCAAAGTTACACACACTAATCCCAGTGGATGAATTTTCATGCAGTATGTATGGACCTTTTTAATCCCATGGCTTCTTCTAACAGTGGAAGAATTACTGAAGACTCAGCCTTGAGACAGAAATCCAGGTTCATGCTATCTAATCTCGGTCTTCTACTGCACTGCTTTAACCTCTGTCTAATATCAGTATGTGGAGTTGATGGCACTGTTTTGACTTGTACTCTGGAAAACAGCTATAGTTCAATTAGAATCAGTAGGAATTTTAAAGCTAGAAGCTAACCCATTATTTGAAAACGAACTGCTGAATTTTATTCTCTCCAAGGAGACAATCCCTTTTTAGAGTATTTATTTAAAGTTTTTAAAAAGCTGAGATGGATTTTATCTTGTAGGTTGGAAATGTAGTTTAAAGCTTGAAGGAATTAATGGAAAACTGTGTTTTAGCCTGAGGTTATGCGTTTATCCAGCCATCCTTCCCCGACAAATCTCATAGGCACAAGGCTGAAAATGGACGCTCGCTCTTCCCCGTCATTCTCTGCTTCCATTTGTTCTGTAGTATGAAGACCAGCTGCTCTGTGTTGGCTTCTCATGGCACTCCTTTGGATCTGCCACAGGTACATTCATTTGGTGCACCGACAGATTTAATGACTTACAGGGAAAATCCATCTTAGATGCACCCAGCCCTTCCCCCCAAGCCTGGCTAAAACCAGCACTGATTTGCCTTTTCTTCACCACTTTTCTCTGATGATTACATCCGTCCATTGCATTTTTTCAGGATACACAAACAGAAGGATTCTCAAGATTAAGGAAAGATAGCAGAAGATTCCAATTATATGAAAAAGCTTGGCACCTGCAGAACTGTATGGTGAGATAAATCTACCCAAGAAGTGTTTGTTATTTCTTAGTAGACAAGTGGGAAATAAAATTACTGCTTTCTGCAAACAACCAAAGGATTTGTTTAGTAAGCTGAAAGCAAAATAGACAAATTTGCCTCAGTTGCATTTATATGGAAGTTTGCTTGAATCCTAGTGTGAATCAAAGGCACAGCACCTTTCCTTTGCACAGCCAGAATAACGGGGTCTCCTGACAATAGGCCTGGCTCCTACCAAAAGCCATGCTCTTGAATAGAACTGAAGATCCATCCCTAGGGCACAAAAAAAATTGCCTTTTGTACTTGTTTTTCTTGCTTAATAGCCATTAAAAAAAAAAAAAAAGAAAAAGAAAGAAAAAGAAAGAAATTCCAATCCCTGTATTTCAAGAAGCATTTTCCTCCATTATGCACTAATGGTTAATTCACCACACTGAGAAAAGCACTACTTAAAGATCAATTTTACAGCTGGAATCAAAAAAAGCATGAAGAGCAATCACTCTGTTCAAGGCAATACTACAGAATGAGGAGCTTGATTTAAAGAAGCTCCAAATTCAAAAGATTATCCAATCTACCAGAAGAAAACTCCACCATTCTGTATGTTCAAGAAATTCTACACTGGAAGTATATGGACTTGAATACCCAGTTATTGCTAACGCCAACCCACATCCCTCTGAGAGGCTGAGACAGCAGAGCTTCATGTAGTACTCCAAAATAAAACCACCACGGGTTAGTTAGCGGGGTCTAAATATAAAGGTAGGAAAGTAGCAAAGACTATGCTGGCAAGATATATGCTTCCTTTTTGGTTCATTTTTGCCCTGTGCTGACACCTGCCTTGCTACAATTACCTTCTAATGCTTCATTTTCTGAGGAATTCTGGACCTAGAAGTTAATTTTGCAGAAATTAATATATTCCCTTTTCCTAGCAATATGACAAATCTAAATCCATCTGTAACCTAATTATTGCTCCAATCTGTATTGTTGCAAGATACATCATATAAAAATGAATTTAAAAAAGAACAGATCAATGGTACTACTAATACTTGCCTTCCTCCACTTCCAACAACTAACTTTCTGAGCAAGTCAAGGGTATGACGAACCTTTACAGTGCTACTCATGAATATGTAACCCAGCACACACCAACACACTGCCCCCACTATGCGTCCCTGGAGGGATTTTGCACATTACTGTGATGATGGGAAGAGCAGAGGGACATCCACATTACAGTTCTCATGCATACAGCTCCCCAGAACCAGGGGGTGTCTATCCTGCCCATAGGGTGCGCTGGGTGCTGGGGTGCCCATCCTGCCTAGTGCAGGCACAGCTCCCTGAAGGGCTCTGCACCACCCCTTCTCCCGCTCCATGCACAAACTGGTACAGCAGTGTCCCTGCAGAGCGCACGGCCTTCTTGCTACATGGGATAAATGAAGTATCTTCCAACTTAAAACTGTCATACTGATGACAAGCTCTGGAGTATAAAGAATTAGGAAAGCCCGCCAGAGCTGGAGGCTACATAGCCAACAGAAGAGAGGAAAGAATAGCTTGTCAAGAAGAAATGTATTGTGAGAATTTTGAACAATCTGATGAGCTCTAACCATCCATCATGGGAATATCACCAAATCACTCATTTCTTGTACTGGTACCGAGATGAATAAAAGAAAATACCAACAAAGTAAAATGTTCCTGCAGAGCATAATACCTTTGGTCCTAGTTTCCATCTTGGCAGATCAGCAGAAGCAGCCTTTACAAAATGTGCTCACCCAGCAGAAGTCAGGGAGTATCTTATGTTCCTTCTAGCTTTATTTCAAGTATTTGCTGTTTCCACATTGCCTATTAGCTATTTTTAATGACGTTTCTCAATATGCAATACTTTCATACAGCATAAATAATTTCCTTTGCACATGTGTAGTTTACTCTGAGACACGAGCAGGAAGTCACAAAAGTTACCTGAAGAGTTAATGTATTTGCAGCAAAGAAAGTGAATCGAGGTCGACCCACTATTTTTCTAACAATAATTCACCAGAAAATAAAATCAACACAAAGCATACCCACTAAGCACAATTCTATATTAAACCATGTATTTTTTACTGTTGCTTTCATAGAGTCAAACTTTGGAGCAGAAAGAAGAACTACCAGTCTCATTAGAAGAACTGGGTTTATTTATGGACAATTTCATGGTACTCTGTATAGTATCTGTGATGGCTACTGTATTACCATCACCAGTGGCTGTAGTCATACACAAGTACAGAATGCAGTGCTATGGAGGTCTGTGATCCAGAACATGGCAATATTCTGACTGGAAGCTTCACCCCTTAGCCAAAGCACAGGGCTAGGTGTCAAGAAATGACAGTTCTATTCTTGGCTCTTCCACACATTTTTACAAGGCTCTTGCTGTTTTTCAGCTTGAATGCCTCCTGTGTGTGAAGAAAGGTGTCACACCTATTTCCTCAGCTACCTGAGCCTCAGCTTGTGGCTGTGGTAAGTTCCGAGCGTGTGGTACCAGGCATCAAACCCCTGCAACCTGAAATGCCACAGAGAAAGTATGTTCTTGCTGGTTTCTTCAAGGGCATTTGAATAACAGTTTCCAATCCAGCTACACTGCACCTCAGCAATGACTGTAAACCAAAGCAGACCTACACCTTATACATTATCACAGGGATTATCACAGCAGATATTGCATTGAATGTTGCATGGAAATGTATTCTGGAGATCACTAATTTCTCCTAAATTGTTTCCTAAAAGGTTACAGTCTACACCTACCTTAGCCCAATTAACTGCAGAGAAAACTGTCATAAAGGAGCTAAACATTGGTTAGTGGGGTTTCCTGAAGTATCACGAACCTACCTGCAATACTCTTTCACACATACCACTGTGCCTAAGCCTTATTTTCAGTGAACAGAAGGTTTTAGTGCTATACTCAACAGACATGTACTGTGTTTTTTAATATCTAGTTACTAAGATCCTCAGTTGTGGTTACAATCTGTTACCATATTAATCTCATCCCATAATTAGCTGCCTGGGGAAAATGTGTATTATTCAGAGGACCCAGGTGAAAGCAAAAATAGCTCCACAGGTATGAAACTCATGATTTATCTCCCTTCCAAAACAGAAAGGTGAAGCAAGGCACGTCCCTTGCTCTGCTATACACATTCAACAATTTTGCTCCACACATTGCAAAGTGCAGTACTGAAAGATGAACAAAAATAGTACTGCAGAAAACCACCACTACTTATTTCTGATACAGGAGAACGGCATGAAGAACTCTGCACTTAAAGATCTCCACCAGCAAGTTAGAAAGAGACTGCAAGGTGCTGTACAATATTTATGAGTATGATACATACTATAGATTAATACATAAATTCTCCATGCATAATTTATAGTCTATTTACAGAGTAAAACAGTCATCACACAGCAACTACCACAAATGCATTCACTTAAACTTAAGGGCATTTGTAATGTCTGCTCAGAAATAAGAGGGCCATAATAAACCAGTCACAGTCGAAGACAAGCAGACTAAGCCGCAGAGGAGTAGAAAGAAAGGAAGTGAATTTTTAAGGCAGTTGATGTGCTATAAATTTTTAATGCTCTATAAAATGTTTCATTTAGTTGTATTTATATAGTATTATCATTCAAATTCAGAATAAGAAATTAGTTTCAACTTGTTTTACAGAGCACTTAGATGTTCCTTCCTAAATTTTGTCCTCACACTAACATGCTACAAACCGTGGCTCCACGAATTGGTATCAAAGCAGCATAATTTCTCTATTTCCTCAAAAACCCTCCCTGAACAAAACTACTTTTTCTCTAGTTAACAACAGAAAGCAGTTGTACACTAGTTTTAAATATCATCTTCAATAGGTTGATGACCAAAGTCTAAACCGTTAGGTGTAAGGCACAGTTCACGCACTTGGATGTAACTTAAGTCCCTAGTAACTAACATACTTCAGTATGTGTTTGCAACCTTGAAATAAAAGCAGAACATGCTGCACTAACAGCAAGAAAGCAGCTCACTGTGACTGCTACAGTTCTTACACACTGGAGGGAGACAGAATTAATGCAGCGCTAGCTGAAAGAGTCACTACTGCAGAAATAAAACAATCAGTCCTTCAGTTAGACATCGTTCCACTGCTTCCCCCTAAATTAGCTGCGAGACCAAAGCCTTAAATGCTATGCAATCACAGGCAGATACACACTTATTTACTTACATATATTCTAAATTGCCACAAAAGGAACAGGGAGTATTTCTTAAGGAATGTGGACCATGCGCTCCCTCTTTCATCAGTCGGTTTATGAAACAAACTGATCTTGTTACCTGATGTCAAGTTTCGCATGAGTAAAAGCTGTACTGCTACCGGGAACTACAGGGCCCAAGATACAGAATCACAGAATCACAGAATCACAGAATCCCAAGGGTTGGAAGGGACCTAAAAAGATCATCTAGTCCAACCCCCCTGCAAGAGCAGGGTAACCTACAGTACATCACACAGGAACTTGTCCAGGCGGGCCTTGAATATCTCCAGTGTAGGAGACTCCACAACCCCCCTGGGCAACCTGTTCCAGTGCTCTGTCACTCTTACAGTAAAGAAGTTCTTCCTGATGTTAACGTGGAACTTCCTATGTTCCAGTTTACACCCATTGCCCCTTGTCCTATCACTGGATATCACTGAAAAAAGCCTAGCTCCATCATCCTGACACCTACCCTTGGATTTGGGGTTGAATTACTGCAGTGAATGACGCTGTTTGCCTTGGCACAAAGTGACAGATCTCATGCCTTAACTGAACTAGTCTGTTCATGTCAAGTCCACTATCCTCTTTTTGGTATGTTTTTTGTTCGTTAAATGTCTTCATAATGTTCTTTTTCATACATAGATTTTTAATTGCTATTTAATATTAATGCAGTTTTCAGAATCAGAAAGGGGTTTTTAATTGTTTAAGTCCACATCAGCTTCAAAGTTACAACATAAATATGAATGCTATAGATGGACACATTCAGGAGCTACTCAAGGGTGTAGTTTACCCTATACACAAGACTGTAAACTACAGAACATGTATGGTGCCCCACTTCTAGTGCAGGCTCTCCAGAAAGCTGCCATGACCCCACAAAGCCTGTGAGAGCCGCCTGGTTCTACCACTGACACTGGCACTGCCTTGAGGAGGTCTGTTATTTAGATTCTGTGTTAAGAAGTCACAGGTAATTAGGAAGCTGAAAGTCATTTAATTCATCTGTGCTTCAATCACTCCAACTGTCATTTTGGACATGTTTGATAGCAGATCAATTGCTCATGTTTCTAACACTAGGTTTGCTGAGATAATCAATCTTGTAGCTTGGCATTTTCCTTCCTCCTAGCGATGTTTTAATTAACTTGTATGGACAAAGCTCATTTTATGTATTTTAGCTTTTTAAATTAATGGTTCCTTTCCTGGTTTTCTTTAACACAATCATATTAAGTATTAGGTTATTTAAGAAGATTAGTGAGTCTTACCATTGTGAACCACACTCACAGTTACAATTGAAATGCACTGTGTTTTGGAAACTGGTTGAGCAGAAATTTGAGACTCATTTTGACCCTCTTCCCAAAGTCTGTTTCACAGTGTCATAATAGATGGCAGCATACGGATTATGTCAAAGAGTAAATCTGACACTGCTTAATGTATCAAAAAGACTAGCCTCCACCTACAAAATCTGTAATTATGTGTGATTTGCAGTAATCCTCAAAAAGAAGCAGCAATCCCTAAACAAAACAGAAAAAGCAGATCAGGAGTAACATTCTGTTGATGGCACCTAGGATGACTTATGTCAAGGAAGATAACTCACATGCTCTCATAAAAGCACTTTTTTGCTCCATCACTTAAGAGGAGGAAGGTGCTGACTCCTAGGACCTCTCAGCAATGGCACAAAGCAGTACAATTTCATCTCCCAGAGAAAGAACAGCCTGTCTCAAAGTTTATCCAGTGAAAAGTCTATTACATTCAACACCGCTTCGAAGTGCAAGCTTCAAAGCTATCAAACAGCAACAAGAGAAAAGTCATTTTTCATTATACTTTCAAGATGTTGCTGAGATAAAGCTATTAAACTGAGTGCCTGATGTATGCAAAAGGTTGAACTATTCCAAGGCAAAACCACGCACACCTCTCACACTGCTGCTGCGGCAATCAAAGGTCACCGATGACAATAGGAGTCAGAAATTGTGCTATTTCCTTTGGAGAGGGGTTGAGAGCATGGATGCTGATACAGCTTCAAATCACATTCTTATTCTAACACGAACATCTTCAGGAATATTTCTGGCAATTGATGAATCATTTTGCAAGTCAAGGCACAAAAGCTATCACTAAAACCACCTCACTGGTACTTCAACAGGCTGCCTTGTTAAGAAATCCACTTCAGCTCTCACTTTTCAATTCCCTGCTGGTGACTTGGGAGAAAAAAAAATTCCCACCTCTCAGATGCTTTAATTTCCCTCTAGATAACAGCAGAGCCTAACAGTGATCTCAGAAACATGTGGTAGAAGAAATATCTGTGCCATCTGAAAATATCCCATATCTGGGTACGTTAAAAGATGGGACAACTTCTCCAAAAGTAAGAACAGATTCACCAAGACTCATTGGTGATGAATCAAAGGCATCCAGCAACTGCGTTAGCATTCAGGGAAAGGATAAGCAGAAGTGTCTGCACAGATGCGTAATTTAAATGTTTGCAAATGATCAGGCAATTTCCCCTGTGAATTATCAGCATTCACCTTTCCAAAGCTGCTCCAAACAGCCTTCCCAGGGAGCAAACCACTACTATTCATATAGGAACCTCACGTGGATTACCTGTGTACTTGTGAAAACTGCACTGTAATATTTAGCTTCAAGGAGAACTGACTACGAGGAATGACTAATAAAATGCAAGAATACTTAACTGGCATATTGTTAGAACAACATTAATTGCCAAGCGTAATACACTGAATAAATTAGCATGGCCAACACGCTGAGGACCGAGAAGCATTATCGTGTACTTCACACTGACTTTTTTATTATTCAGAAAGCAAGTAAATTATTTTGAAGCTTGCATCTTCCTCTGTTTCATGTTGTCCTTGTGGCTTTTAAATACAGCTCAAAAGTATTTCCTTTTGAATTCAAGCCTACCAAGCATTGGTGAATTCAGCTTTTCTTCTACAGAATATACAGATGGGAACAGTAATCACTGTCTCACCTGTAAGATCTGCAAGAGTTTAGTTAGATTTGTGAAACCTAACGCTTCAAAGCTTCAGCCATACAAACACCTTTCTAGAGGAGGAGGAGCCTGCGGATATCAGCTTAAGGCATACTGATGGATTTCAATAGGGTATGCTTACTGGTTTTGAGCTCCTCTATGTAAATGACACGTTAGCCATATTTAAACTTAAATAACCACAATGTGGCTTGCATCAGTTTAACTGAATTTTAAAATGCCCTTTCTTTCTTTTTGTCAACAACCAACACTTTGAACCTCACAGAAAGGCCCATCACTGCAGGCAGCTTTGTTTTGGAGACAGGCACCTCCACACTCTTACCTATAATTCACAAGCTTGCACATATCTATCTCTAGTTCCTACTTTCAAGTCCCATTTATAAAGACTATTTTTAGCCAGAGCAAATGTCACTGTACAAATAAAATTAAAAATGCAATTAACATTACCAGATATAATGAGATGTTTAATTACCCTTGAAACTAGGCCTTGCGAAGACGCAATAAACTTTAAAGTGCTTTTGTTACCAATCAAATTAACTATCATAAAGAATATTAGACTGTTTGCATTACCCACGTGCAAGGGTCTAACAGTCAGGACACTGGTGCAAGGAAAACATTTTGCTATTAACCTGGTAGAGAATGGTAAAGAAACTTCACTTTTTCTCCCATTGTCCCCTGCCTGCCAGAGCAAAGCCCTTTAGGGAAGAAACTGCCCTAAGTGGGCCTGGCAGCACTGAGCATACCATGTCCCTGTCTCTACTGAACCTGCTGATCACAACCCTACTGCTCCAACACAAGTACGGAGAAGCTGTTCCAAAAGGACTCCAGGTTTCTGGGGGGAAAAACATCTACATCTACAATTTTGAAGCTGTCACGTCAGGAGGGAACTGCATACCAACCCACCCGGCTCAGTTCAGAAAGCAAAAGGGCCTGAAAACACTGAAAATTTCCCCATATCTCACCAAAAAGATATATTTGTAATTTTTCTACTTGTGGAACCACAGAAGAAAGCAGTGAAGTAATTCTCCACAGGCCCCATGTAAGCTATCAAGCCAAGGTAAGAATCCATTTCTCTAACCTTCGGTCTGCCACCCTGTGGTCCTGTACCCTGCCCCGGGGACTGTTCCACCACTCCAGAAGAAACAGCCCTGCTCCCTCCCCAGGATGCCTCAGGATACCCCTGCTCCAGGCTGACAGATACGTGATCCAACCAGCTTTCCTTCCATTTCCCTTCTGCTCCCTCCCCAGGATGCCTCAGGATACTCCTGCTCCAGGCTAACGGATATGTGATCCAAGCAGCTTTCCTTCCATTTCCCTTCTGCTCCCTCCCCAGAATGCCTCAGGATACCCCTGCTCCAGGCTGACAGAGATGTGATCCAACCAGCTTTCCTTCCATTTCCCTCCTGCTCCTTTTGTGCCTCCCAGCTGGCCAAGAGATGCTCCCACACTCCGAGGCTCTTTGCTTAGCACCTCGAACCTGACAGCAGTGGGAAGTGTTGAAAATGTTGTTATTGAAGCTGTTCTCAGTCCTACCTCTAAAAAGAGACGAGAAAAGCTTGATAAACTGTAGAATATATGGATAGTTCTTCCCTATCGCGCCATGTGCCAAAGCACTGAGCAAAAATACTTTGTCCTGAACCCTCAAACACTGGAGTGCAACTCAGTAGAATCACTGCCGCCAGATCCACGCACCTTCACCACACTCCAGATCCAAACCCCAGCTCACAGTACAAACCTCTCGTGCCAACTGTCAGTGATGAGGATGATAAGTTTGCATTTAAAGAAGAACATGGATTGTACAGTATTATCTGCAAAAAACACCATGATCTTTGTGTGAATGCAAAATCTTTAAACCTTAGGACTTGCAAGTGTCAATCCACTAAGAGACATTTGAATTTTGTGCACATTTGGAAAAGAACCAGATTCAACAGGGGCTGAAATGTGAACTGCTCGTAAAAGATAACACTTCACAAAGGAACTGGAAGAGCATGTCTGGCCAATGGACATGACATTCTTTAAAACATGTAAGAGTAGTGAAGGGCAGGTTGGGCTCTCCCGGATTGAGTACAGATTGCTGCTGGTCCCCAGCACTTGCCCTTCTGCAAGCAGGCAGCACATGCACCATCCGCACCTTTGTCTACTGCAGGTTCTCAACAATGAAACATCTCTCACCTCAGTGAGTTGGGTCAGACACACCAAACCCTTCCTAAGCACCCAAAACCAGGTGGCATACTGTGTGTAGAACACATTTTTGATCAAAATTTATCTTCTTCAAGAGAAATGTTGCATGGTTGGGGCTTTTTTTAACACTTCAGAAATACAGAGGCACTTAAACTGACAGTCTGGAGAAGGAAACCGCACCATACTGTAGTTACACAGCACCAGGAATGTCCCCCTCTGTCAGCAAGGCAGCATTTCCTCACCATGCATTTTTAGCATGTGGCTTGTCTGCCAGACCACTGACAACAGAGTATGGTAATTGCAATTATGGCAGTGACTCCTGTGGCATAAATACATGCCATTCACCTCTGTGCCTGGTAAAATCTTGGAGCAAATTCTCTGGGACAGCATGCTAAGGCACATGAATACTAACAAGACGCTTGGTGACAGCCAGCATGGCTTCACTAAGGGGAAATCCTGCCTGACCAATTTGGTGGCCTTCTATGATGGGGCTACAGAACTGATGGATAAGGGTAAAGCAGCTGATGTCATCTACCTGGACTTGTGCAAAGCGTTTGACACTGTCCCACACCACATCCTTCTCTCTAAATTGGAGAGACATCAATTTGATGGATGGACCACTCGGTGGATAAAGAACTGGCTGGACAGCCGCACATAAAGAGTTGTGGTCAATGGCTCCATGTCCGGCTGGAGACCGGTAACAAGTGGTGTCCCTCAGGGATTGGTGTTGGGACCGGTCTTGTTTAACATCTTCGTCGCTGACATGGACAGTGGGATTGAGTGTGCCCTCAGCAAGTTTGCAGATGATACCAAGCTGTGCGGTCCAGTTGATACGCTGGAGGGAAGGGTTGCCATCTAGAGGGACCTTGACAAGCTTGTAAGGTGGGCTGATGCCAACCTTATGAAATTCAACCATGACAAGTGCAAGGTCCTACACCTGGGTTGGAGCAATCCCAGGCATGGCTACAGATTGGGCAAAGAAGAGATTCAGAGCGGCCCTGCAGAGAAGGACTTGGGGGTGCTGGTCGATGAGAAAATGAACATGAGCTAGCTTCAGTGTGCGCTCGCAGCCCAGAAAGCAACCATATCCTGGGCTGCATCAAAAGGAGCGTGACCAGCAGGTCAAGAGGTGATCCTGCCCCTCTACTCTGCTCTTGTGAGACCTCACCTGGAGTATTGTGTGCAGTTCTGGTGTCCTCAACATCAAAAGGACATGGAACTGCTGGAACAAGTCCAGAGGAGGGCCATGAGGATGATCAGGGGACTGGAGCACCTCCTGTATGAAGACAGGCTGAGCAAGTTGGGGCTGTTCAGCCTGGAGAAGAGAAGGCTGCGTGGAGACCTCATAGCAGCCTTCCAGTATCTGAAGGGGGGCTATAGGGATGCTGGGGAGGGTCTCTTCATCAGGGACTGTAGTGACAGGACAAGGGGTAACGGGTTAAAACTTAAACAGGGGAAGTTTAGGTTGGATATAAGGAGGAAATTCTTTCCTATTAGGGTGGTGAGGCACTGGAATGGGTTGCCCAGGGAAGTTGTGAGTGCTCCGTCCCTGGCGGTGTTCAAGGCCAGGTTGGATGAAGCCTTGTGTGGGATGGTTTAGTGTGAGGTGTCCCTGCCCATGGCAGGGGGGTTGGAACTAGATGATCTTGAGGTCCTTTCCAACCCTAACTATTCTGTGATTCTATGATTCTAACTTATTTCTAACAGAGCTATGAAGCATCCATCAAACACAAACTTCTGTAATTTCTATCATTCTGGGTTGCATTTTGCTTAAGTGGCAAGCTGCTTTCATGTAAAAACATCAACGAAAGGCTCAAGAGCTTATCCATTCACTAGAGTAAAACAAAGCCGTTAAAAAGAATACAAAACAAAACAGCTTTGAACTGCTCTACCACATTTTAATTCCAAGCAAGTATCTGTCATGTAAGGTTAGATTAGCCTTTATAACCATGTTTGCTGTAATAGAGATCCTGACAGGCCCTTGACTGTAGTAGCAAAAATGGCAGCGCAGTAATTACTTTTCAGCTTTGTTAGGATTATCTTCCTGCAATTGTGAAGCTTTTAGCACAAGATAAAATGATAGCCTTGCATATTGCTCAATTACAGCACAGCCTCCTATCTTTTTGTCATTTCACTGGGCAATTCCACTTTATTATTTTGACAGCACCACTGACTAATCACAGAGATGAGGCAGGAGGATGACCTCTGGAGATGACTTAGTCCAACCCTCCCGCTCAAAGCAGGGCCAGTGGCAGAGGGCTGCTCTGTACTTGTCCAGTCCAGTTTTGAATTTCTTACTGGCAGACATGGAGGCTCTCACCAAGATGAATTCTTCCTCACTAGAAGAGCAGCTTTTTATGCTTTGGGGAGAGGAAAGTACACTGAGAAGTACCCAACTTGATTCCACAAATGGCAATCTGATCTTCAGGCCACATAACTGCCCTACTCATGCAGAAAGTCTGGCAAAGCTTAGAACTGAACCCAAATTAGTTGACTTTTAAGGCTAAGTCAGCAACCATTTCCTTACGTTAATTCCTAGTAAATACTTCACAAAAGAACTAGCAGATATAAGAACATACCTCCTGAATTTCACAGTACCCTATGCATGGATAATTTCTCCTCATCGTAGCATGTATTTCAAATGAAGACTTTTGGGTAGGGATTGTTTCAGAGAAGAGGCCAGGCCTGGAATCTGCAGAAGATTCCTTGTTCACACATAAGGGCAGCATCGTGATGAAACTTTGGTTAACACATAATTACAAAAGCAAACTAATTACTGACATGCAAACCCATCTACTGAATTAGAAGAAGTAATGTTTCTGATTGACGTATCAACATTAGCAAACTGCCCATCTTGCCACGTAGGAAAAGCAAGTCAATGAGCAGATGGCCAGTACAGCAGTCATTAGTAATCCTTTAAAGCCCCAATCCCAAACCATTACTTGCTTTTCTGACACTCTTAATGATTTTGGAAATTACAATGGTGACAAAGTTGGGTTTAGCTCATTTTAAAGAAGTGCCACTATACCAAAAATCTTTCCAAAGAACGCTTCTCTCTGTAAGCATATGTTGGAATCAGTGACCATACGTTTCCTTAATACAGTGTGTCAGCTGTATATCACTTCGTTTAATGCTGCATTTTTAAACATTTCACAGATCAACAAGCCATCAGATACTATGTGAAACACTGTCAAATGCTGGTCAACAGTTGGTACTTATCTAAATATCAGAATCAGTGTATCCAGGGAGTCCATAGGTTATCACACAGCCTGGTGCCAAGTAGCACTTGTTCCCTGCTCTGCCACAGCCTCTTTCAGAGCGCATTTTAAATGGTGCCAAACAGTGCACTTGTAGAACTCAATGGGTCATTTGTCACAGGACTCAGCAGGAGCAGAATTTGTTCCATTAAATTCTGATGCTGGAAATGGAGCACAGTTCAAGAAAGTCAATACATTTCTCATTTACTTCTACGTGCATTTGCAGATTAAAGCCCTTACATCAGGTTTGGGTTTATTTACACTGATGGAACTCTAACAAACTTGAGGGAATTGCTCTGAATTCATGGATTAACTTGATAAGGTTCAACACAAAATTCTTCTTTGTTACTAATATCTTCTGAAGGTTAAAAACAGTGAAAACTGTCTCTTAGAGTTGCTATGTCAGACGGTTACTTAAAAAAAAAACCCAACCAAAACCCCTCTGTGTCTTTTTTGCCCAAGTTCACCTGCTATGCTGTACGAGGGAACCTGTTTATGTCATTATTGCTTTTTTCTGGACAAAATCAGCTCCTAGAAAATGTTGATTAATTTGCAGCGTGATGCATAAAAAGTGAGCTTGTGAAATTACCAGAAGAGGTAAATAAATGATTCATGCGGGTTGCTTTTGCATGAATAAATTATTTGTTCCTTCTCAGGGTTTCATTTGATAGAAGAATGCAAAATTAATGCTTTTCTATGCAAACAGAAAGCCTTTTCTAAAGCTCTGACCTAATTACAGGTGTTTGCTAAGAAACACACACTTGATTCTTCAGGAAAAAAAGAAATCTTGGTGCAATATTAGTGTCATGGAAGGGAAGTGACAAACAACAAGCATGCCATTTGAGGATATTTAATAGAGAGACATTCACATTATTAATATTTCTGTCTTCCTAAACCATTTTTGCCCTTTTGGAGAGGTGATCAAACTGGTACCCAAAATACTACATCCCTAACAGCTAATGTTTTAACACAGGCTATGATTCAAAAGGTATCGCTGAAGATCATGCAAAGATGTGTATCCCACAAGATTTCCATTAATGCCAATAAAATAGATGGCATTTAAATTATCTTGTAGCCAAGGAAACAGGGAACACCTGGCAAGTATTATCCTTCAGCCTTCTGCTTCAGATGCAGCCAATATGAGCACTTCAGTCCAATCCTGCAACAGGTGATGGCAGAATTAATTCTTAGCATATTGTGCCTTCAATCACAGTGGTGCCTGATGGCTTGCAATAAGCTTTTGATATGAAGAATTGTTCAGAAAAATAATGATAAAAATGCCAAATTATTTCTTGATAACTATCATTTGAAACAATGGAAAACATCCTCCCTTTGGCCTGTTCCTGGCAGAGACAAAGAGAGAAGTATATAGCCTTTTATCCCCAAGCACATGAGAAATCTGCCAGAGGAGGGTAGTGATCTAGACCTGGTATCAGCTGTTACCACAGAGCAAAGGGCTGTTCCAGCTGCCCACTGATGGGTTTCCCTCAAAGTCCCACAGATAAGCTCCATTTCAACAAGGTTTTGATTTTAAGTTTTCTGAACACACAATTCAGTTTTCACTCATACCCAGGCTTTTGTTAGGGCACACCAGCTGCCTTCTAGTACCTGCCCATGTGCAGGTATACTCCCATCCCTCAGGTTTCATCCTGTCATTCCACTGATTTAAACGTGAATTTATACAGTTGACAAAAAGAGCAGAATTAATTTAGATTTTACAGCTTTCCATCTTCAACCATGAAGAAATTCCATTAAAAGGATTTCATCAGAATAACTGTCCAACGATTTTGGACAAAATATCCACACATGTCAGGGATTTAGACATAAGCAGAAATCACCAAACTGAAAATTATTCACCTGTGAACGTGAAGATACAAAACATTTCAAAGCTTGAGATTACTTTTAATCTGCAGGTTAGCAAACTGAAAGGAAACATTACACTATAGTGCTGACAAGATGATGGTTAGGAGCCAAAGTAACTAAAGAATATTTGCACTATCAATCATAATATTTTCTACATCAGTATTTCTTCAGACATTCTAATTAAAATATACAAAGCTTTCACAAATGTACTTAGAGACTTAGATAATTCAGAATGAATAAAATGAATGTTTCCTGTTAGACCAGTACTGCACATTTTAGGTACGCTCGTGCAGTGGCTTTGGCACATTTGTAGGTATTTCTCCCACTAAGGGCACTTCCACTGCTCTCGTACTAATTCTAACAACTGTGTCTGTGACAGACTGATTGACTCAATAGTTTCAAGTGGTGTTTTGCCACACAATCACAGAAGTTTCCATTAACCAAGTTGCCTGCTCCTACCTCTGCAGCTCCTCGTTCTTCAGATACAGGCTCTCCTCTTCAGTTACAGCCTTCCCTCCTGTTATATTACACCACATGCCACTGAATGATCCCAGCATAACAAATCATTTAACCTACTCTAGACATTAAATATGGACGAAGATGGAATAATTACTCTATCAGTCTTCTTGTCAATTGCAGATTTAAACAGCAGTAACTCAGATTCATGATCAGAAGACTGTAGAACAACCTAGACACCCTTCCCCAGCAGTGACTTCTCGTGACAACAGCCTCTATGTAGCTACACTGAAGGGTGGAACGCCATCTTAAATGTGCGATACATATTTAATTCGAATTTATGGGAAATAATTATTTGAAAGGTCTGTCCACAAAGCAATGAGACACTTCTCAAGCTCCAGACATCAACTGCTGGCTCCTGCACTCAGGTGCTTCCTCAGTACAAGAGGCACTAGGCATCTCAGCCTCCAGGAGCAGGCAGTTACGACAGAGCTGACTTAGATCTTGATAAATCTGGCAGATTTAACAAGCAATGCGGGTAATTAGCACACCAGAGGTTAAACAGCCACAGTTCTCTGCTACTTCGTTCCAAGCTTGAATGCCCTTGATAGAAATCAGTGAGGTATCTACTCCAAACATTTCTGTTTCTGTACACAATGTGGCTGCCACAATTCAAAACAGACAATTTAGTGGGTGGATCTGTAATTAAATTATTATGTCTCGTATCTAATTAAAACAGATTTCAAGGCACATTTCAAGCTGTGGTTGGATGTCAGTTTTAAGTTGCCTCACATGGCTTGGCAAGCAATCACGCTGAAGGAGAGCAGAGGGAAACAGCATCCAAGACTAAGAAAAGGAGGATCTAAAAATAAAACTGTTTTGGAATGACTGACATTCATTTTGAACACAGCATTTCATTACTGGCATGATACCACCCCACCTCACAGATCTCTCAAACAGGCCATGAGACTCTCTGAAAGAAATGAGAAACAACTGAAAATGCACAGACCGTGGTTGTGTCTGAGTTCCATACACAGTTTAACAAAATGCAGCTGAATAAAAGCCTTCCCATTTTCTGAGAAAAGAGTTTCAGAGTGAACATGCAATTATAGGCCAGACAAGACAGAAAGCCTGGTAAGACACACTACACAGCCCCTGACCTCGTGACAATAAAAGGCTTTACACCCTGGCTCTCAGCACTACTACACACTGTCAACAATGAGTTCCAAGACACACTGGGTCTTGGTATGTCAAGATAAGGCAAACCATTTAAATTCTTTGCAGACAGACTTACCCCATGAAAGGTAACTGAACAGGTCTAGTTGTTCTGCACCATGCTGGCTTGCAGCTTAGAAGGGGAAAAAAACCCCAACAGCTGAAATTCAAAATTAGAGTTCTACACTACACTAAGACTGTGGGTCAAAGAGGAACTCATCTGAAAAGCAGTGGGCTTTTTGCAGTGTCAGGAAAGATGTATTTGAATTTTACAAGTATTCAAAAGTCTGGTGTGAATATAATTCCTGTTTCAACAACGATTTATGACTACTTTACCCTTACAAATACATTACTCCAAAATATTGATTACTTTTCTACTGACTCCTGATAATTAGGCCAATGTCATGTGTTTGCATGCAACGTGGCATGGCTGTTAAACCTCGAAGCACTGCAAACCACTTGAGGGTAAACCCAGCAACATGAAAGCACTTTCCCCCATAAAACACAATGCTTTCGTCGCCTCTGCATAAGTCCCTTAGGACATTCTGTTCATTTTGCATGCAAAAACGTGAGGTGGTTAATTCATTCATCAATCTTCATCTACCCTATTGATCCTTACTATAAATTTGCTGGTTCAAATATTTGCATTGCATCGTGTGCACTTCTCTCTTAGTTATGTATTCTACTGCCTGCTAGATCTAAAAAGTGTTCATGTTTGCAAATAGTGGGACCCAGAAAAACATGTACACAGAAGTCATTCTGTAGTAATCTAGACACAGCCACATATAAATAATTGATGCAACTTAGATAAGGTACCTGGTAGTAATATGCCATAACAGTTCCAATAAAAACCAGCCACAAAGACAGCTTTGCTGCTCTGCTATTGCTCAGATTCTTGCAGCTTCCTTCTTATGCTGTCTGTCATGGCATCTTACTGCTTGAAGGAAACATTTTACTCCAAGAAGAATAAAAGTGCTGTCACCAGAAAGAGAGTATTTCAGTCGCTTCAGAATTAGTGGTTAATCCAAATTCACTTTACTATCACGTTAAGAAGAGGATACCAGCTAATGCTCTGCAGCTCTGAACACAAGCATACGTTACCACCTGCCCGATAGCCTCAGACGTATTAGGTACACACACATGGATTTGTATGGTTTCAGATGTGTGTAATGCCTTTCGTATTACAAGTGGTATTGAGGCAGACTTGGAAAGGAAGTTATTAAACCACATTAATGTTGAGCCTGACAGATGCTCCTCCCACAGTGGTAAGCTGCTGGAGAAGTGACATTTCTCCAGGTGAGGACTGTGTGCCCCTGAAGCAGCTGTCACACTCGCACTGGGATGTTCGCTAGCAGGCGAACAAAGGGCAGCTGGTGCTTCCCAGGAGCAGGTTCCTCCACTGTGACTCTCTGGAGCACCTCAAGGTGAGAAGGCGGCTTCCCTGTGACACTTCATGAGCATCAAAGACAATGACTGCAGGACAAACAGAGCCGGCACCCTTGAGCCTGCTGGAGCAAGCTTCTGACCGCTGTGACTATGCAGCCTTTCTGAACCATTGCTCTTCATTTAAATTCAATTTTCTACATACAACTGTAAAACTAGCAAAGACAAAACTATTAAGCTGAACATAGACCTTGGTGTATAGGTCTGAATTCAAAGAATTCAGCCCAGAAACAAGAACAGGCGTTTCATAACCACTTTTCACAAACTGTACAGATGGAGTTGAAACAAAGTTTAAAAATGTTGTTAAATTGTCTTTTTTTTCTCCCATTTTCTGCCCTGCACCCCAGTGGGATTTTATTCCTACATAAAATTTAATGCTAAATAAATGGACCCATTTTCAGAAGACCTCAAGGTGCTGAACCCACTGTGGGATTGAAATGAGGAAAGGAACAAGAAGAACTAAAACCCCAGCTCTGGTCGCCTTTGGGACCTGTCGCCGGGTACACCTATCCTGCTCACTAATCACCTCCCTCTGTTTTGTGTACTCTTCATTATGCACTAAATAATACATTTCAAATGCAATTGCATGAAAATTGCCTGGTGCACCCAGGAACTAGTAAGTCCATGTAACTGCTATTATAAAACTCCAATCAAAGACACTGAATATTTGCCACTGCAAAGTAATTAAGCCAGTAAAACTATAGGTGACTTGAAGTGCTCTTTCATTAGTAAAGAGAATGCAATTATTTTCCTGCCACCTTTCCTTATTCTGTTCATCTGACAGGCAGGAACAGACATACTAAACAGGCTGGTTTCTCACATGGCTCCCTGCCCCTCAAAGCACATTTCCATGCCCAGCTCTCCCCATGGAAGTTGTTCTTCACACGCAACTGATGGTCAACACATTGCCTTCACTGTCGGGCCTTAACACCTGTTTATCGAGCTTCAACGTCTCCTGCCAGCTAAACTGAGCAGCATTCCTAAACCCTTTGGCTTTCACTGAATACCAAATAAAACTCAAAATGGTTACAAAGGGAGCACACAGGGTGTGAAGCATTTTGGGGGAAAACTCATATGGCATTTTTGCTTTATTTGGTTTTTACTAAGGCATGATGTCTTCAGCAACAAGAATAAATGGATTGCTGAAACACTGCTCTCATGGCAGTGACACAGCTGCATAATATAATTCCATGGATTCTTTCTGAAACCAGGTGCTGCTATGTAGCATATTACTGTCTCCACTTTCTCTTTTTTAACCCAATTCTGAATATATTTTACTGACAATCATGTGTGAAAATTTAGTTTTGTCATTCCTAGACTCTTGCCTCATCACAGCTCCTAAGCTAAGCAGTATCAATCGACCGCCTACTTGTACCAATAACCTTCAAAAGAAAATCAAGACCCTACACAAAGTGACATGAATAATTCATTAAGCCACCCAAATGTTACTGTATCAAGGAGACAGGCAAGTTTGAACCTAATATGAGGTGTCTCTAAATAAATAAATGAGTTGCCTTCTAAATTATTCAAGCAGCTGAGATCTCACCACTCATGAGCCTTCCCGAGCACGATGAGCCACTGCAGCCAGCCCAGCACCGAAGTGGGAAGTAACCTGGTGAGAGTCAAAGCTGGCCCAGACAGTCTCAGTATCCTTCACCGGCTCCCTGGGGCAACTGGTAACACAGACCTGTGTGGAGCTCAAACAACCTCTCTCAAATCTAAAGATGAAACAGCCTGTTTCTGACCATCATCACAAGTTGAAGTTGAGCCTGATCACCCACCAGACAGCCTGGCTGAGAGCACCAGCTAACGCCCAGTTTGAGAGGTGTCAGTCTGGGGAGGTGCAGTCAGGGCCCGAGCACACAGCCAGAACGCAGCAGGGTGCCGAACCCAAACTCAATCTAAAGTATCTACTGGTGTACGAGACTGGCAGGCAATCAACTACAGAAAGCTTTGATTTAACACAGTCAAAGGAGTTTTGTTCCAAGGAAAATAATGGTTGTACAGTATTCCCATCCACCCTTAGATAACTGCAGAGCACAGCTGGACGCAGCAATACTATCCAGCAGGAAGGGCTCATTCCTACCTAACTCAGAACTGCAGCACTGCACAGCACACAGCCCGTGTGGCCACCATGCGATGATCAAACACCTACACAGGAAAGCAGTGAACATTTTCTAGGCTGGGCTTTTTTGCCTCCGCCTCAAAAAAGTCACATGCGAAGAAAAAGAACAGTCCTGGCCTACTGTGAAAGGATTCAACTCTAATGAAAGGCTTCTGACAGGCCAGGATGAAATGACAACGTAAGGATATTAACTGAAGAAAAGTTGCCCAATAGCATAGCCACATATTTGCTCCAGCAAGCAGAAGCAGAACTTAAAAATGGCAACACAAGTTAATGTATTTTTCATGGAAAAAAAAAAAAAAAAAAAGGACAATTCTCCTTGATTTCCCATTGCAGTGAACTTCTAAGAGCAGCTTGCGCAACGCACCAGTAACCAGAGAACCCTGTAAATGGGTTAATTTCTGCTGAACTTTAACACTAGTTGTTCACCCCTTAGTTCTGAGGTTGTATTTAAAATATTCACATCCTTTACTATAATAAATATTTGCAGTGCTACTGGACCTGAACCTGGCAGGCTTCAGAATTGCATGAGCCTATTAATTAGGGTAAGAAGATGCTTCCCCCTCCTTCCTCTTGTTGGCAACAAGAGAAGTTAGTGACTGGTGTCATAGAATGCTGCTCACCCATACCACGTGCATGAGCAGCACGTAACAACTCAGACAAGCTATCACTTCAAGCCATCACCTCAACTAGCACTAGGCTGTAACTGGGACCAGCCACAGAGACAAAGACAGTCCAGGCTGAAACAACCATGTGTCACTTCTGACATTTCAAAATGTCACATGTAGCTCCCTCCAAATCGAGGGCTGAAATCACCAGTACAAAGGTTGCTGCAAGTCTCACAAGAGGTATATGGCAGCGTACGACAAATACAAGTAAGCAGATCAGACAGTGAAATCCATTTGAGACTACTTGGTGAGTAATCAACCTGACAAAGTTTATGATCCCTGAGCTAAGACTAATACAAAGGTACAATGTCACCAATGAAGTGGTAACAGCTGATAAAAGTACCCTTCTGCCAGGGAAACACAATCCCCTTTGCTTTGGCTGGAGGCAAAAGCAGCATCAGACAATTCCAAAAGCAACAATTGTACTCTCTCTTGAATGGTTCTAAACCACTAAACTAAATAATGCCTTTGCTCTTTGGGTAACCTTTGGTAATTGCTGGGAGAAAAAAATATTTGCGATGCTTTTTGACTTGAGTGCAGCACATATCAAAATTTATATTGAGAGATTGAGCAGTAATAGGAACATCTTGCAGGAGAAAATGTGTTTATTTACAAATGCATAGAAACTGTATTTAAAATAGCATAAGGGGAACAGAACAAGTCATAGAAAAAATATAGTGGAATATTCCCCCATAATTCCTTATTCTTAAAAACAAACCCAACAAATCCCAAACCAGAAAAAAAGAACCCTTCCCTCAAAAAACCCAAAACAAAACCCCCTTCACCTGAAAAGTATCAGACTTAAAATCCAATGAACTAGAAATTGATTCACTCTCATGTAAATAAGAAGCAAAGCTTAATTCAGCTCTATGGTCAAAGTTGCAATTTCCAATATAGAAATTAGGTTCTCCCAGACCTAGATGCATTCTGATTTAGGCAATCTTCTGTTATCTTGTTTTTCATTCCAGAGGTTTTGTTTCAATTCAGTGTCAGCAAGCATTAAACACAACTGTACTTTAGAAAGAATTAACTCTTGATATACTGTGGGGGACTAAGGCCATGTGTCAAGACTCCTTTCTGTTCAAGAATGACAGAAAAGCTGCTGCAGTCCCTGAATTCAGCAGAGATCTGCTGACTTGGAGCAATTCAGGATCTGGTTCATGGTGTCAGACTTCTTGGAGTTACTGATTTGGTACATGAAATTTCAAAGCACGAAGAGCCATCAGAAATTATGAAGTGGGACTCTTCTACATGACCTTTCGAAATCACCCCTGCACTTCCCTTGCCCAGCACTGAGCTGAGAATCCCTTGGAACCTAATACAGAACCCAGAGGGGATCTGTTCAAGTTCTTCAGGGAGATTTGGGCATCTTTCCCAATATTATTCTGGCAGCCGCAGGAATTGCCAAGTTACTCTTCCCTAATGTTCCAATTTCCTTCTCCAATTTACAACTTGTCTGAACAAAACACCAGAATTCACTGAGCTGATAGACAATTCTTTAAGGTCATTACTGCATTCAACTGTTGATATGTTCACATTGTTCTCGATGCTTCCCAACCAATTTCTCCTCCTGGCTGCCCTCTGTCTTGCTGGGAGCTGCACTGATTTCTTCTAAAGCACTTAGTTATTTTGTTGCCATCTTACTTGACAGCCACCCTCCCCCTGCAAAAGCGCAGCTACTGCGTTTATTATAGCTGGATTCTGTCTGGAAAAAAAAAAAACTTTTTTTAAAAATAAGCCCTAAATGAGGAAATTGATGAGTAGAAAACCAGTGCTTTCAGTAGAAAACAAGTCTTCAGTACTGAAAAGAGTGATGACCATCCTCCTACACAGAAAACCAGATCTCCACAACAGAAGATGGGAAAAACTTGGAGAATGATTTCATTTCTCTCTTCGCTCACTGGTTATAGGAAAATAGGTTGAGTAATCCAGCTGGTCCCTAGCAGTCATGCGTCTTGTCCTGAGAAGAGACCATGCCAAGGAACAAATAAATTCAAAACACTTAAAGAGAAGCTTCAATAAAAGCGCAAGAAAAACACAAGCTATGGAAGGAAAGAAATCTCTTGCTGAGGAGTGAGGAAAATGCATTTTACGGTGTCCACCACCAGCATCAATCTAGTGAAGCAAAACACTGGAGAAGAAGGTGTGCAGCTTGGTGGGAGGAAAAATAAAACATTTATCATCATGGGTTTGCTTCTCAGCATGACGTTCTCTTAAGCGCACAGTACCTGATCCAACCCTCTCATTTTCTCTTTTCACCAGAATTGTGTCTCCTCAACATAAGCCCATCTCAAGACCCAGTTTTGATCCATGGTTTTTTAACCAGAATCCAGCTATGCCTCAATCCATGTCTCCCGCATCAGTGTCGCTTACAGTGGCCTCAAAGTGCTGCAGGAGTTTGAAGGCTGATGAACACCAACAGGTACATCAGCATCTTGCCAGAGGTGAACCCTTGAGCAGAGCTGCCAGCTTGCTTCAGAACCACTCATCTTTCACTTAACCTGCCACTTTACAGCAAACTTCTGCAAACTTTGTAGAATTACTTTACTTTTTGCCTTGAAAGGACAGGCATCCAGCTGGGCTTTCCTCTAACAAATTCCAGACATGGCTTCTACTCCGCATTACGAAAGGCGCCTTTGGCTATATTATTCAAACTGTGTGAAATCAAGTTAAAGAGCAAGAAGAACAGAGTTACATTTGAATCAGAGTAGGTTCAAAAATGGAAAACAAATATGCCAGGCGGCTAACAACTCCGGCTGCGCACGCCAAGGCTCTTCAGCCTGCGTGTTTATAATGAGGATTTACTGCAAAACCATCACTGCATCTTAATAGTAAAGAAATTCAAACTGAATACTGAAAGAGACAAAAGATTGCTTGAAATTCAGATAAATGTGTGCTTCTGTCCGACATTCCCAGCAAACCAAAGGGAAAAAAGGTTTTAATTTCAGTGGGTGGTACAATTTTATGACAGAGGGAAATAAATTTTTACCAAGCATGACTGGCATCTCTGGAGACTGTGTTAGCTTTGTTCCCAATCATCACGTCAAAATAGATTTGGGTGTTTCTATTAAGATAACCACCATAATCAAAAGACTAGAAAACATCTCCTTCCTACTACATCATTTCGAAGTCACATCTTCATTTTGCATTAGGACTCTCCTCTGATATTGAAACCTGCCAAAAGCCTGGGTCAGTTTTCATCCTTTCTTTACAAAGTCTTCATTCTCTTTACAGTATTTCAGGTGCAACAGAACAACTTTCTTCTGAAATACTATATTGTCTTACAAATATTCATTATTAAAAAACCTCTGTGCTCTCTCAAAACACTATGCAATTTTTGAACTGTGATTACTTGTAGAAAGTTATTTCCAACCCTAGCAACCTACGGAAACTCTACTTGCTATTTCCGTGCTGAAATCTGAGCAGCAGGTAGTGGGAAAGATGTACAAGGTCACAAGGATGATTCGATACTAACGTCATGGTTTCACAGATTGTCAATCTATCACAAAAAATCCCTGTGGAGGTTCACAAACAGGTCCAACCAGACAAGAGTTACTCTCCTCTCACACGTACCAGGAAAATAACCCTCCGTAGACCCCTATCCTATCAGTGCCTGAAATCACCTTAACTAAGACTGTGAAAACACACTGGTTTATTCCTTCCTTTAAGCAAAAACAGTTCTGTTTGGAGATGCCAGCACAGAGCAAGCCAGCCGATTCCAAAGCAAAGTGAAGATGCTCAGCGCTCAGCCCAAGGATGGCTGATGTGAGCAAAGGAGGAAGGGTAGGAGCAGGGCATCACTTCTAGACTGAAGAAGAATGATATATCTGCTAGCCACAGAACAGCATGCTGGCCTGTATTGTGTCTTGAACTTTGGAGATGATTTGATAAAAAAACACCCAGTTCACAAGCTGCTCAGAAGTTTCACCTCCCAGTTCTGAGGCTTCTGATCTTTATGATTTATCCAGCTGGCCATTGATTTATATTGATGTAACCCAGCCATCCAGTTCAGAGGTTTAAGTATCAGTACAAGATTAATGGCTTCTTCAAAACATCTTCAGCAATCCATCACTTAAACTACAACAACTGGGTTTTAACTGACCTTTCTGAAAATAACTGCAGTGATTCAGCAGCCATGGCTGGAGATCATCCCACTGGCCATCCTCCTGCATGTTCCTGGCCACTTACAGTATCAAGACCACAGTAAACACATTTTCTGCCTCAAAGCCATTTATTAGAAGATATTATCTTCTAGGACCAATGGCATGAAGTCAGAAGACAGGTGAGTAACTGCTCATTCCTTTTAGGAGGGATTGATGCTAAGTATTCACACCTAACTAGCTCATGCAATTGCTACTTAATTCCAAATATTAAGGATGTTTAAATTAAATAGATTGAGAAAACTGTGACTTTTTGTAGCATCAACTGGATTTGCATGGATGCAGCCTCCACCAGCACACAGACACTTATGTGAGAGATGCAAACAGTCAGAAGCACTGTTTGCCAGAGACAGTCTTCCCACTCTGATATTCAGGTTTATCTTGCCATTTCACCAATCGAATTATCACCTGATGGACCAACATGGCAATCTGCAGGCTCAAATCCCTCACCTGCCAACACAATTTATCACCTGTATCTGAAAACCAGGTCTTTGTGCATTTTCTCTTAAATAACACATCAGTCTCAATTCTTTTGCTTACCATAAGTAAATGGCTTCAGCAATTACTGTCTGAGCAGTACAACTGCTCAGTTCTTGGCATTTAAGAATACATGATGGTGCATTTCCAATGGTCTGCATGGTCCAGACTGGCTCCAGCAACACGGATGATACTAATGTTTTGTTACATGGTTATGCTGTTTGCAGAGAAAGCCTCCAAAGACAAGGATAGAAAAGGTGCAGGGCACATCAACAAGGCTCTGGAAAGTGCAGCAGCTCCAGAAAAACATGCTGGGTTTATGACGTCCCATGGTGCAGTCTCATTTTAGTAGAATGTCCCAAACTTAAGCAATCCCAAGTGGCTGGAGGATTTACGAGCAGAACACAAGTGTGGTCAGGTAAAACAGCACTTACTGGCTAAAAAAATTTACAGGCAAGCCATTTGCTATCCAAGAGAGCAATAAAGCAGTTCCCGGAGTACAAATATTTACACGCAGAACCAAGCTCTTTGAGCTCTTGAGTTACTGGCAGGTTCTGACTATGCTTTCAAAGAGCTTTCACCTTACCAGCTGCTCAGCAGCAGCAGTTGGAGCAAACTCTTCAGTTCCTAACTGGAAGAATTAAGTCAAAAACTGGTTTTAAAATTGAGACAATGTGTGCATTTCATCAGCTCTACAGCTTCGTGAAGGCAAAGAGAAAATCAAAGTATGAGATATGAAAAGCTTTCACATGAACATATTTGATGATGATGAACATATGATTAATGTGAAATAGAAATAAGTATTTCTCTCCAGCCAATTGCCACTCAAACCTCAGAAGTCAAACACAGAAATGGAAAATAAATATTATCTGGCATTTCCACATGCTACTAGTTTAATCCATTTAATAATCACAAGGAATTTTAAACTACGCTACCACTGTCTCCATATATATAGCAAGATGGCAAACAGAAGACATCTTATACACCCTGGAAGCACTGGAATGATGGGAAAAGTCCCCAGAGCTGCTCTCCATAAGCACTGAATGGTTTTGTCCTGAACCACCTACTTTTTTTCCTTAAGCAGCTAAGGACATAGTGGCATTTTTGAAGATATCAGAAGATATGCAACCGCAGCAGAGTACTTCGACTTACACCAAGATTTAGTCTATGAGTTAAGCTAGTGCAATAATAAAGGATGACTAAAGAGAGTGAAAAGACCATCCTGCCTTCACCTAACTGATGTGCTCATCAACCCAATGAAGCCGGGAATAAAGCCCAAAAGCTGATCGAAATGCAGAAAATTAAATATTAGACAACATGCAACAACTGATTATTTCTGATTGGAACTGGAGCAGAGGAGGTTACCAGCCTCCTTTTTGCAGCGGCAGTACACTGAGCAAACTGATAGTGGCCTGAATGTAAAAAAATGTAACTGCAATCAAAAAGAGTAAAACCTCAATATAGTGCAAGAGAGCTTCTCCTGTTGTGCAGCATTCTGGAACACAAGAGCTGCTATCAGCACAGCCTGGCACTAAAATCAGCCATTTCTCTCAGCTCTTCTCTGCTTGCTGTGAAAAATAATGATCTGTTGATCTTGGTTTGTCATTCAAACTGTGTCAGCATCTGTCTCTTTATGGGATCTTCTGTGATGTTTACCAACTGTCAGAACAAAACAGAAACAAAAATACAAACCCAAAACTTATGGAAATACTTTTAAAATTACATTTGGCAAAAAGCTCTGACAATAATGGCCACTGGAATTCAAAAAACTCATCCACAACGATATTGTGACCATCCATATATCTACACAGAAAAATATCAATCTTCCTAACTCACAAACATGAAAGCTTGTCAAGTAATTCCCTGTTAGAGGACATTTTACCTTACACGATCTTATAACTTCTCCATGAACACAGTGAACAACCTATCTAAATAGCAAAGATGAGGGCCTGAGAATGAATAGTAAAGAAAATCCCTACAGCTACATAAGATGGAATCTAAAAGCAAGGATCAAAATTTCCGCTGTCAAAGGCAGGGTGCGAATGCAACAAGCTGTGGTTGACGTGTCCATGTCTGATGGGTACGTCCAAGCAGCCTTGTCAAGTCACTGGAACTCAAAGAAAGAGTCAGACACCAGCTGAAATGGGAGCTGAGCTGCATTGGAGAAGAGCAAACAGAGGGGAGTGGTAGTTGCTCTGCCTGGGACAGGCAGAGGCAAAGGCGCTTCTGGCTTTGTCTGGGCAATACAAGAGCTTTTGCTTTGTTTTACCAGAGGATTTTGCCTGAATAGGTGTGCTTGAATTAATAAAGAGTTCCCTGAAGAAAGGACATGAATGAGATTGATTTGTTTATGGGATTTCAATTCTCCTAAGTGGGAGAAATCTGTCAAGTACCTTAGCACCTATTAGAGCTATGAAGCAGAGAGAATCCTGTCGTTGTCAGTAGGAACCAAATTATCACAACCTTCCAAACACAGCCAAACGGAAGCCTCCAAACTGCAAGATATCCGAAGTCAACAATTTCTTCAGAGTTAAAAGAAAAAATAATTTGAAATGCATCAGTAAAGAATACCAAAGCATTTCATCTAACCACCAGTGACTTTATCGTCCCTTCAACAGGCCATAACTGACCTGTATCTTAATGCTTCCTGCAGTTCCCAGCCACTGAGTAACAATAAGAAAAGCAAGTCATCTACAGACTGACTTGCAGCAAGAGACACTGCAGCAGTAAAACACAGATTTAAGCCAAGGACAAGGCAGCTGAGGAATACAAACACCCCTTGATGAATTTTTCCACATGTTCCTGCAATATGACAAACACTGGGAAGCAAGAAATGATCCGTAACACTTCCCATGTGCCAGTGGTTGGATTTGGTAGAGCAGGGATGGACCCTGTACCTGCCATGTGTGCGGCGGACCTGCAGCCCCACAAACCTTCCTCATTTTCAAAGATCATTACCAAGCTCCTACTGACTCCCCTCTGTAATGCAACTGCAAACCAAGAGGTTCCCAGTAGGAAACAGTCACCAGGAAGTCTCTACTCCCTGTAGTGAAGCAGCTACAGAAAATGAAAAATCACCTGTCCTGAAGCTGCACAGCATCACCCTAAGCACTGTATTCAAATGGGTATCTGTGGCCTTTCATTACAGATGTCTTCAGTTCACCTGCAGAAGCCAAGTTAGTCACTAACTGTGAGGAAAATTCAAACAGGGGAAGGATTAGGTTCATCAGAAAGAGTCAACCTGACATGACGTTAAAGGACCTCCCGCTAGCCCTAGTCCTTTCCTGCACCAAAGCCCAGCTCTATTTCCAATTACAAAGAATGCCCCTGGAAACAGATTCTCATTTAACACTTCAGTAATGTCCTAAACTTTAGAATGCGGTACATCACCATGAACCCAGTTTGTGTGCACACTATCCAACTGTATAAAAACCCAGATAAATACTGAGTAGCATCAAGGTCAGAATCTGTCACGCTCACAAAAAACTTCCAACCTGTGTACAGACAACATGTAATTTAGATGTTCAAGCACAACCCTTTCTAAATAATCTGGATAAAGAGCCAGACAGCATAAGAAAAATGCACTGCAGTCCTCATTAGACACTGCAACTGCAGCTGGAAACATGAGAAAGCTGCACAGCTAGCAAAGGGGCACGACAAACCAGCCCTGCCTGGAGGCAGGGGAAACCTACAGCCCCAACCCTGAAAGCACACTGACTGCAGGCACAAACTACTCCCAGTGCACGACACAAGATGTGCTTAAGCTTTTGCAGGATCAGGAAATAACGAGCAAAAGAATAAATAGCTGGAGACAGCAAAAGATAACAGTGAGACAGGCCTACACTATAAAATAGGCAAGTTAAGCCAAAGAAAGAAGCTTCAGTTATTCCCACCTGGTAATATTTTATTCGCATTAACACAGCATTTTAGTTCAACTCTTCTCTGCTGTCACATCCCAAAAGATTTATGTGAGGCCCTTCCAGCTCTCCAGTTTTGGACAGACAGTGCACATTTCTACCCCCTGTTTCTCAGCTTTTCCCCACCGTGGGAGTGGGACAGACAGGAGGAAGCCTGGCTGGAAAGCTGACATGTCATTTTGGACAGAGACAGGAGAGTTTGGGGAGAGACAGATTCAGAGAAACAGATACTGCTTGGGGAGAAACAATATCACAAAACTGCAAGATATGCCTGTAAGTGATTTAAACACGGATTTTCCCTCATTTTTCCACTATGTGGCTGGACTAGCTATATTAGTGCATTAACAAGTTTTACATGGTGCAGCTGGAGAATGGAAGAAGCCTGAGCCAGTCCCTCCTGCCTCACAGAAAATACTCTGTCCTCCCTCCTTATCGGCACCGGGGACTTGAACAAGCCAGAGCCAGGGCTGGCACTGCCGTGAATCAGGCCTCTGTGCCCAGCTGCCTCTCCAGGCTGGGGATGCACCTCGAACACACTCAGACATTCACTCAGCTTTCAACCACTCCGTGCAACCACAGGGAAAAAAAAAAACAAACCAAAGTGAAGGAAAGCTTCTATGCTCTCTGCAGTTTAGCCAGTGCCCTGGAAGAGGGAGACAGGGCTCCCAATCCCTAAGTGTGGCCCTTGGGCACCGGGCAGTGATGACTACCTCAGGAAGCTGTTCTACAGCTGAGGCAGGCACAGCGTGACTGCTGCCAGGACTGGTCCCAGCCATCTTCCACTTTAAAAATTATCTTCCCTTTATGCAAAAATCCTAATTATTGATGGTCTTGATTAGACCATGTGTTATCATTAAATCATTCTAAAGGCACAGTCCATTTATTTAGTATGAATTCTGAGTTATTGTGAGAAAAGGCAATCACTCATTTTACGAGTACATTTATCCTCATCTCTCTGGTAACACCCTGGGAAGGCTTAGTTAATAACCCCCCTTCCTTCCCAATCTTCATTACAACCTGGAGAGAGATAAGAACGCACATACAGAATATGCTCATTCATCAGAAAGACCAGTGAAATCATTACCAAGGCTCAGATATCAGGATGGCTCATACAGGGCCGTAGAGCGCTCTCCACTGAAAGCCTGAAGGAAAACGCTCTTTAAATGCATCACTAGTGGTCAGGTTTGCCTTATAATTTGGCTCCCCAGAAAGACAGTTCCATACTAGACAGGAAAGTTTCTGTTGTGAAGGTGAAGGAGCCAAAAGACAGTAACTACCCAACTGAAAGAAAATAGATGCTGATGTTTGCCAGCACTAAACTCTCCCCTACTATATTGCCACTACAATGAGTAAGATTTGGTTGGACAAAAACATCTTTGAGGTTTTCTTTCTACACGATCCGAAATCAGATTCTAGCCTAGAAATTGTGTTTCAAAGAATTTTGAAGTTTTAAGAGCTCAAACCATATTTAGGCATAGACAAATGACTGAGGGGTTCAGCCTGCTCCTGATGGATCTTTGTGAACTGCAAGTCATCTTTGAGGTTTCCAGCAGAATAAAACATATCTATGTAGAGTTAATGAAAGATCACTAATTATCAACTTCAGGGGAGGCTTTTTCAGATGGTCAAGTGATGAAACTGGTTCCTCTATGCTCCCTCCCCACTGCTTAGGGAAAGCTAGTCCCTTTCAGACCAGAGCTGAAGGTGCCCATGTTGCTACTGACATGGTCTCTACAGAGGAGCACTTCCTTCTGTTGCTATACAAAAGAAACAGTCAGGAGATGACAGCATCCCCCAGACTGATGAACCCACTGTTTCAACACCTTATGTGCAAACAGCAGGCATAGCACCCACCAGTGTAATGCAGATCCTTGGGAGGATGATACATAAGCAATGCTGTGCACATAAGAGATGTATTGGTGAAAGTGTCTTGATTGGCCGTTAGAGAGCAGGCAATCAATACAAGCACACTTGAGGTTTGCAGATTAATGAATGTATTTTGTAAGAAAACTGATGACATCGTCCAGGAGCTTGATACACCCTTGAAAACAATTCAATATCCTCAAACAACAGTTAAGGCCATTGGCTTATAAATTACTAAATAGCCAAAACCACCACTCTCTGATTGCCTGGTATTACTTCTTGAAGCATCCAATCCATTCCTCTCTACAATCCACTGTACAAATTGCTTTGATGGACTCTAGTTCTCCTTATCTGTTTTATTTCATCTGACCATCTATGGTCAGGTGTTACAGCTGCTTTCTAAGGTAGTCAGGAGTTAATGAACGGAAAAAGGAGATGATCATCAATCACTTTGAAATTATCTCCTTTTGTTTAGAGGCAAACAGAAGAGTTAGCAGGAACAAGGGAGGAAGTACAGGGACTGACTTCAACCCTGCCACACCACCTCTGGGCTTGCCAAGAGCTGGATTAACAAACAATATGGAGTAGATTAACACCTGTAAACAGCTTAGAAGGGCATATAAATAATTTCACTACTATTGCTCTATCCTAAGATCAGAGAAGAAAGGAAAAAAAACCAAACCCAAACCCCCCTTTTTGCTATAATCCTCTATATTTGAGAATGAAATTCATACCTCAACATTTTTAAAGCAGCCACAAATACAACACTGAAAGAGACATAACAGCTCAAAAAAACTCTGCAGGACACAGCAGGATTTTATTTTTTTAAGATAGATATGCCAAGAAATATGATCATTGCTGCCAAAACTCAGCAATTTAGCAAAAGGTGATGAGAAAAGCCTATGTAATAATAATACCTGTACAAACACTCATAAACAATATTTACAAGCACTACCATGCTTGTCAAAAGATGGAATTTCCATGCTCCACTCACACAATGCTGGCAACACAAGATTATCTATCCTCCTCAGAAGGACAGAATTAAGGTACTACTGACTCCAGTGTTACTGATCCCAGAAATCATGACTAACTTGAGCAGTATTTGCATACAGAAACAGTCCTTCTGCTAACACTGCTGCAGACCAGCTTAAAAGGGTTCAAAACCAGAAAGCAAAGCCTTCTGGCTAGCTGAGCCATGGTGACTGCTCACCCCCCTGCTCCTCTTCAGGTAGGAAGGAGTCTCTTCTCTATTCTTGCTACAAAGCTGCTCCCTTTCTTCATTTTCTAGAGAGAAGAACAAAGGTTCTTAGAGAAGCTAAACAGAAATTAAAAAAGGGGAAGAGAGAAACCACCCTCACTCCTGTGGAAAGCAGAATGCTCCATACGTAAAAATTTCTTTTACTGTATGTTTGGTGCAGCTCTTGTGCAGATACTAGGTGAAAAAGAAGCACAGTGAGCTTCTCCTGAGTGAAGGTCACAGAGCCAGGGCCTCCATCCCAGTGCTCCCGTTCTGCACTGTGTGGTCACAGGAAGCTGCAGCACATCACACAGATCTCATATGGCAAGGCAGACACTGCAGATCTGAGATAAGCAGCAGCTTTAGGGAAATGTCTTCGACTGGGTAATAACTATTTTTAAAACCCGTATCTTTGCCAATTTTTTATATTAAAAAATCATAATACAGAAAAATACATCATATCAAATAAAATTATTTCAGAACTGGATGCTAAAGAAAATTAGATTCGTATACAGCCTGCACAAGAGCAGATCCTTTACCACCCTGCGTAACTTCTTTGTGCTACAACGTGACATGAGGAACAGACTACAGTTTGCAGAAACACATTAAAATTAATGCCATATCATTATGCAAAGTCTTAAGGGCAACAAGGTATAAAGTAGTAAGTGTTGGAAATTCTAAGGTATCTGTCATTACTATTCATTAAGACTTCCATTTTCAAGCATTTCTGAGACCCCACTGGTAACAGCTACCCCAAGCTTGTTGATGGTTTTTCCTTGTGGCTGCTCTGAGTGTCTACATTTGGGAGCATCACTTTTCATCGTCATTGACTATCATCATTTACAGTGATCAACAGAGCTGTGGCTACCAAAGAGTCATCACAAGTTTACTTACTGATGAGAATGGAGAAGCCAACCCAACATTCTGGCTTACCCAAACATTCTGAATACCTTATTCTATACAATAGGATAATTATTTCTCAGTGAAGTGTTTATGTCATGGTCACAGCAATTAATAAAGCATCTTGCCATTATTTCTGCATGCCCCATTTCCTTTAAGCATGGCAAGAGTATGAGTTAACCACTGCTTCAGGACAGCTAGAAGAAAAATGCTTCATCACCACCATACATTCTGGCCACAACTAGTAACTGCACTGACAAGAGGATTAACATGACCCAAGTTGCTATCAAAGGGGGCATATGGTCAGTATGCTGTGCTCTTGGCATGTCACTGCTATGGAAAGGGATGCCTAAACTAAGCATTTCTCTTAATTGTAAAAACCTCAGCATAGTATTTTTTCATTCCAAATGTAATTAAGTTTCAGACCAGAGACATCAAATCCAGCTGCTGCTATGTTCTCTTTTTTATCTTTGTATCTTCCATAGTTTAGCTTTTCATCCAAAAATACACAGTAAAACCAACTCCATGAAAACCTGCCCGAACTCCTACACCTTTTAGGTCATCAAGCAGACAGAGAGGGCTGGTCTTAGCTCTTCACAGCAGACAATAACAAGGCCCATAAGTACCTGCCACAGTGAGCCCTCCAGATATTCCACACAGCTCTGGCTACATTTCCAGCCCACAGGATGAGTACAGAACAAGAGCACTTGGCTCTAGCAAACATAACACTGCTTTGTCCACAAGCTATGGGTCTAGAAAGGGAGACCCAAGAAGGAAAGAGAACCAACTCCCTTACTGTTAGGGGTGGAATGTTTTGCAAATTTGTTCTTGAAAGAAGGGAAATTCATTAATTTCGTGTCAACTTTAAATGCAGCTGTAGAAATCCACTGGCTTCTGTTTCCCGTGTATGCATAACACATACATGTGAGGCGACACATGTGTACATGCTTCCAGCAAAGGGTGTATTTCCAGTCTGCAGAACTGCTAAAATAGCCTGAAATCTGTCAAAACTTGTGAGCTTGCATAACAAACTGAGAATCTATGACTTCTGGAGTAACTGCCAGGAGGGAAGTGATCTCAGAGAGTTTTGTCATCATGCCCTTAGAAATGCGAACTACTTTTTTTAGTAATTGTACTTGAACATATTCTACTCCCCTTTGCAATGCAGGCACATGATATGCTTCTTACAGCACTGATGATCAAGATCCTTGCAGGGAGGACACAGCAGAAAACTATCCCTTGGCACTTCCCTTTCATCTCCTGCCCAGCGCAAGTCCTCTGCTCCCATGCCACAAGATGCACTTTGCCCTTGCTTGCAAAGTATCTACAAGCTTTCTGGAAGCCAGATAGCCTGGCATACAGCTCCTGCTTTCTTCTTAAGGGCAGTGAAAATAGTTTTACCTCCTAATGATGGGTAAAAGCTTTTATTGTCAAGTTGTGCCAGGGGACGCTTAGACTGGATATTAGGAAAAATGTCTTCACCATAAGGGTTGTCAAGCATTGGAACAGGCTGCCCAGCAAAGTGGTGGAGTCACCATCCCCAGAGGGATTTAAAAGATGTGTAGATGTGGTGCTCAGGGACATGGCTTAGTGGTGGACCTAGCAGTGTGAGGTTTACAGTTGGACTCAATGACCTTAAAGGTCTTTTCCAACCTAAACAATTCTATGATTCTAAATAATGCTATGAACATTTCTATACCAGCTGCAACACCAGCCTTTAATTTTAATGTTGTTGAGGTTTTTTCCTAATAGTTAAATAATTACTTTACCCATCACTGATCAGCTTTCACCCTGGCAGCACAGCCATTCTTGAAACCTCTTTGACAGCACACTGAAAACTCCAGACCACACCTCTGGCATTACTGGGTAAGTGTGAATTTTGCTGGTAATGTGTCTGGAGAAACATGGATAACTCGTGATTAAGTAAGATTTTTTTTTCCAGTTTATTTATACTGTGTATGATCATCTTAAAATTCACCTGCAAAAGCAGCATGTACATGATCTGATCATCACAACATGAAGTCAATTCATCATCTTGTATCAGCACTTGTCTATCTCTAACAAATGAGCAGCCCAAGGAAATTGGAGGGATTTTTCACCTACAGGCAAGCTTAATTCTAAGTAACTACCTTGACAAATCAGATTTAGTGCTTCCTTACTAGAATACATATGCAGCAGACTGAACACACAAAAAAGGTTCAGTTTTATCAACGCCTCAAGCCAACTTACTTACTACATCACATATCTTTCTTTTAAAGTACAGCACTTAGTGCAACAGGGTGCTGGCCCTGATCAGGCTTCTGAAATGCTGCAATTGTAAGGAAATAAATAAAACTGGCTTAAATAATATTAATCATTAGAAAAAACCATCACAAACACAACAACAACAAACCCCAGTAAGCAAAATCACACTAAAGAAGGGAAAAAAAGTAAGGTCTATTTCTAACCCATAATTACATAGGGAAGGAAGTTAATAAACCTGCCAATAAAACTGGCCACCACACACAGATCCCAGCCTACTATAATGGAACAGAAAATATTAACTTTTCTAGAGAAGTTCTGAAAGCTCACCAACAGTCTCTGATACAGTTACACATTTGCCACATAATTAGGTTATAAAGCCCTGGAGGAAGGTATTTCTTTTGTGCCATATTCTATTATGTCCTTAAAAATAGTCTGCTATAGATTTTTTCAGCCATATTTAATACACTAAGACTTCTTTGAAAGGTTATTCAGAAATAGCTACTTCCAGATGCATGAAAATAAGGAGACCCACCAGACAGCAGGTTCACAACAGTGACCCCAATCTGTGTGTGCATAAGTGTATTTAAGCCTGTGCAATGGGAACAATGGCAGCTGGGAGCTGGGCAGAAACTTGCCTGCCAAGATGCTGGGTGCCCAGAGACACATGACAGAGGACCCAGAGTCACAAAGTCAGTCTCAGAATGCAAGGGCAAAAGCAATGATGAAGAATCCGTGCCAACAGGCTTGTGGATGGGTCTTTACACATGCCCAGTAACTCTGTGACTGCTACATGTTTTTTCACAGAGGTACGCTTTTACAGTTCCAAGTGTAACTACTTTTAAAGCATCAAAAACATCACCACAAGCAAATTGAGAACAGTGGTTTTGTTCAGGGACTACCCGTAAGGAGAGTCTCCTTACATAGTAAATTACACATTCCCAATGAACACTCACTCTTGGTCCTGAGAACACACTCTGTACACATCAGCAGGCCCTGAGGGTTCCACTTTTCTGACATCCTTCGAAGACACAGCACTAATGCAACCAGCATGGCTGGACACCACATCCAGCCCAGCCTGCCAGGCCGGACACACTTCTGGTGCTGGGGTTTCCTCAGCTTCAGGCACAGCACCTCCAAATAAACCATGAGAGGGACAAACTACAGCCAGAAAAAGTAAAAAGAAAGAGGATGAACTAAAAGCAGCAAGAAGTGGGGTGAGAGAGGGCAGAGTAAGCTTAGACAGGTACTACTCTGTGCTAAATTACTCTGGCAGCTAAATAATTTAAACCATTAATCCCACACCTCCATACAAAGCGGTAAGGTTTTGTCACCAGCTTTTATTCCAGACTGAACTTTCAATTTGCTATAGTGTCAGTCCAGGTGGTTTTGTTGGAAATCAATGAGGTGAGATTATTTGAGCAATTATGAACTAGAATGAACTGGTGCAGTTGAGAAACCTGCAAACAAACAAACAAACAAAAAAAATCCTTTGCTCAGAAAAACCACCTCAAACACTAGAGACACAGGTTACCCCTGAGACATGCAGAAAACACATGGAAGTCTTGGTTTCCAAAACTTTAAATAGTCATGGAAGAAGTAAAAATGGTTGGGGTATTTTCTTGGGTTTATTTTGCTGAGCTGTTCTTGCCACATCAGATTTGCCATTTTTATACCTGAGCTTTCAGAAAGCCTGAAAAGTTTGCACGGAACTGCCCCCAGCTTTGTGTCTGCAGAGGACAAGTTGCTGGTAAATCTCTTTATTTATAAAGCCTACAAACTGAGGTACACGTTCATGTAAATTAAGAGACAAAACCTCTTCTCTATTTCAGTACTTTTTGCCTATTCTTTCACATCAAGTGATTAAAAGGACATGGAGGAGATGTTACAGTAGCGAGTGACAATAAAAGAAACAAATACATGTCCTTATCGGGAAGGGATTGTATCCTGTAGAATACAAACTTCGGGAATTTATTTAACAAAGAGTAGGGGATGTTGATTAGCTGCTTGCATAAAGGACAGATGCTCAGACTGTGCTCTGCATCTTCTGCTGCAAGAAGCAAGGAACCTACTCCTACACTGCCCATCTCTGAAAGGGCCTCACACAGCGGAGCTCCAAATACTCCTGAGGTTAACAAAGTCACATCCTACCACACTCCTCTGAACTCTAGGAATTTTCTTAAGACTTTAACTTGATGAAAGAAAGCAAGTGATAATTCTCTGCAGCTCTGTTAGATCCTGGGTACCTAGAGCTAAGTCCTGCACAATTCATTAAAACTGTGAGGTTTAAAACAGGCAAGACTGCAGTGGGCTCAGGCTTCCCTTGCCACTCGTGAAACCTCACCTGGAGTATTGTGTACAGTTCTGGTACTCTCAACATAGAAAGGACACGGAACTGTTGGAACAAGTCCAGAGGAGGGCCACGAGGATCATCAGGGGACTGGAGCATCTCCTGTATGAAGACAGGCTGAGAAAGTTGGGACTGCTCAGCCTGGAGAAGAGAAGGCTGCGTGGAGACCTCATAGCAGCCTTCCAGTATCTGAAGGGGGCCTGTAAGGATGCTGGTGATGGACTATTCACTAGGGACTGTAGTGATAGGACAAGGGGTAACGGGTTAAAACTTAAACAGGGGAAGTTTACATTGGATATAAGGAAGAAGTTCTTTACTGTGAGGGTGGTGAGGGACTGGAATGGGTTGCCCAGGGAAGCTGTGAATGCTCCATCCCTGGCAGTGTTCAAGGCCAGGTTGGACAGAGCCTTGTGTGGGATGGTTTAGTGTCAGGTGTCCCTGCCCATAGCAGGGGGTTGGAACCAGATGATCTTAATGTCCTTTCCAACCCTAACTATTCTATGATTCTAAGAAGTTACACACTGGCCACTGCAGCTCAAGGTCTCATTCGCATCAGCACTTCCTCAAAGTTTCTTGGCCAAGACACACTGTATATGGTGTTTGTGATTACTACTGGTTGCCTCTGCAGTTAAACTGGGAATAGAGCTCTCTTCAGCTCACGTGTGCTACCAAACTCCTCTGGGAGCAGGATCACCCATTTGCAAGGTGTGTTGGGTGGAGAAACGGAGAACACCAGGAGCTGCTAAACACTAACAGAACTTGGGGATGAGCACATTGCAGTGCTCTGCCTGGTTCCTGGGCAGAGAGACTCCCATTAGTTTGACAGTTTGGCTGAAGATGTTACCACCACTCTGACAGCTCTGTGGACACTCTTGGGACATAACCTATAAACAGAAGCTCATCCACTGAAATCTGTGCTTCTTTTCAAGTGAGTGACCAAGGTCACAGACTATTCATGAGATTCTGGCTTTCCATCTTATAGAAGCAAGGCCCAACAAATGTGTTTTTCCAGCAGCATCCTGACTGAAGTACCTGCAAGACATGCAGCAGAGAATAGGAATTCTTCTAATTAGAGATTGCTTCTCAAAAAATGCTAGCCCTTGCTGCTGCCTTGCTCAAGGTCACAGGCTGAGTGGCTGGTGAACAAACAGATCTGCTGCCTTGCAGCACAGGGAAGAACTAAAATCCAATCTAACTTCAGTGCCAACCCCGGTATTTGACACTGTCAAAACAATTTTCTGTTTTAAAGCAACAGCAGACTATGAGCAAAGCAGCAAAAGAAAACTGGCAATGAAATGAGACTGTAATCTGTCGGGTTTTTCTTAAAATTAGATTATAAGAAAAAGGTTGATCAAGAATATTAATTAAACCAACCATCAGTTCTAAAACCAGTAATCCTGCACGTAGACCAGGGCAATCCCAAGCACAAATACAGGACGGGCAGAGAATGGGTTGAGAGCAGCCGTATGAAGGACTTGGGGGTGTTGGATGATAAGCTCACCATGACCCAGCAGTGGGCACATGAAGCCCAGAAACCACCCGTGTGCGGGGCTGCATTCCTATTGAGGGGGGTAACTCTACCCTTTTACTCTGCTCTTATGAGACCCCACCTGGAGTACTGTGTCCAGCACTGGGGCCCCAAACATAGGGACATGCACCTGCTGGAGCAAGTTCAGAGGAAGCCACAAAGATGCTCCAAAGGCTGGAGCACCTCTGCTATGGAGACAGGCTGAGAGAGCTGGGCTTGTTCAGCCTGGAGAAGAGAAGGCCCCATGGAGACCTTAGAGCAACTCCCAGTGCCTAAAGGAGCCAACAAGAAAGCTAGAAAGGAACTTTTGACAAGGGCAGGTGGGGATGAGACAAGAGGGGAGATTTAGATTAGCTATTAGAAATAAGTTCTTTACAGTGAGGCTCAGTGAGGCACTGCTACAGGTTGTTCAGAGACGCTGTGGCTGCCCCATCCCTGGCAGTGTTCAAGGCCAGTTTGGACAGGGCTTGGAGCAACCTGCTCTAGTGGAAGGGGTCCCTGCCCATGGCAGGGGGTTGGAACTGGATGAGCTTTAAGGTCCCTTCCAACATAAACCATTTTATGGTTCTATTTTTGGTTCTGCTGGATTACTAGTTTGGATTCTAAATTTAAATAACTGAATAGAGGTTTTCCTCAGGTATTACATATGCAGTGCCTAAAATATCTTAAACATGCCCTAATTTTTTTTCCCCCTCATAATATTGCACTTGAACTTGGTGCATAACAGGCTGCACAGCCTGATGAACAGACAGAACAGTACCAGTATTTCAGTAATTTAATACTTTGCAGTTACCGTTCTATAAATATAATCCCCTATAATCATCTGGTATTGTTTCTTAAAAAATCATTAAGAAATTATTCTTAGAAATTAACCGTTTCCACATGAAAATCTGATTATCAACAGTACTCTGTTGCTCAGCACTGTATGTATCATTGATTTTCTACTTATAGCCTCCCCTATTTTTCCCAACGTATCATTCATCATGAAATAATCAGGACAGTAAGCACTACATTTTATGTCATTGGGATGTTCTATTTAAACAGTTCATCTGACACTTTAACATACACTATAAACCAATACCGAAAATAAAGCACGTCAGCAGCTGCGATGCACCAGCGAAGGTGGAGGGTTTCAGTAAAGTAGGAAAAAATCGTTCTCAACACAACTGGCAGTTCTTGGCCACTACATAAAATCCCTATTTTCATTTCAAATTACCTTGGAATTGAAGTAAAATCCACTTCAGTCTTAGCCACCAATTTAATTGATATTGATGGTCCCATGTGCTCAGTCTTTAATATACACTAAATTCCTGCTAGAATAATTGTACAGCCATCAAGGATTTGCTTCTGATTTACACTTCTGCTCAAACACAGAATTTGTTCCACTGCTGTCCTTGTGACTACTGATGCAAGAAAGGGCTGCACAAGTTTTGCTATAACAACAAAGCAGTATTTTTCAGCTGCATGGCCAACTAAAAAAAGTAATAATACTTAAGTCACATCTAGAACTAAGCCCCTTTTCCCCAGTTAACTACAGCGGGAGAAGTATTCCAAACAAACGGAAGATGTTATTCAGGTAAAACCAAAAATATTTTGTATTTTATTAAATTCCATTAATTTGGTCTTTTATTTGGCAGGTTTACAATTCAAGGTCAAATCTACAATCTAAAACTCATGACACCCAAGTTTTGTAGCCAGCATGAATCACAGTTAAAATAACAAGGAAGAGGCCAACACAGCACAGGCACTGCCCTTACACTTTCATATGGAAACAGCACCCAGTAAATGGTGATTATTTCCAGGATTTGGGCTAAAATACTGTGCTAGAACAGAACACATGATGCAGAGGTGCATGAACACATGCTGCCCTGCAGAACCACCATCTTCTCCAACATGGGAGCAAGCACAGCCTGAAACACCTTCAAATGCACAGACCTTTGGGAGTCTCCAGGGCTAACTTCCTTCACCAAGCCTGCCAGTGACCAAATGAACATGTGAGAACACAGGAGGGCTTATGGAAAAACAAATCCAAACTGCGGGGAGCTGGAAAGCAGATTTAAGCCACTTTCTCAACTGCTGCCCTTGACCAAGGGCTAATTCTGTAGCTCTCTGACATCTGAATCTTACCCTCAACTCCTGCTGACGCCAGGCCAGACCTTGAACATCTCTGAGCATCCCACTCTTTGAAAGATTGCTCTGCTGTGCCTACCAGAATTCCAATTATTCTGGTTATCACTTGAAAAATATTGTTCCTTTAACTTTCTTTGACAGATAAAAATTGGGCACATTATAAAAAGGTCTGTAAGTTCTTCCAGATGGCATTTGAGGTAACGCATGTCCTTCTGCCAAGATACACACTACTCCAAACGCAGGAGTCTGAAAACTCACAGAACTTGAACAATTGACACACTGTGATTGACACAGCTCTGCTCCTGGTGTGAAATGTCCTATTTAAGGCTTGCCGGGCTGCACTGCCTCAGCAGCAGGACTGCAGCAGTGCTACCATTTCCCTCCTACGTGGATTCAAGAACTGGCACAGAAGTACAATGCAGAGATGCTCTCATTTACTGCACTGTCATCCCTCACGATGTGCCACACAGACAACCTGGAATGGCTTTGTCACTGTGAACCAAGAAATGGTATTTTCGGTGCGCCATTCAGTCTCAGAGTTACTTTATCTCCTTTGCTATTCCCCTTGTCCTGGGCTTTCATGCCATCACAGCTTTGTTGCAGAGAAAGCCATCCTGCCCTCCACACGAGGCATGAAAACTTCATTTTGGTGGATGCTTAACTGCAGATAAATAGAAAAAGAACAAAACCTGAAGTGGACGAATGGAGGAAATTTCACTTTCAGATACCTGGAAGTGATAAGTACGTGGAGTTTGAACCTTCCCCTTTTGGAGACTAGCCACAAATACGAGAAGGGACTTTACAACTCCTTTCTCTTTTCCATCAACATCAACACCCAGCCCTGACATTTCTTCAGTGAAGTTACGGGAAGTTTTTGCTTCTCTGTAGTGAGATAACTTTTCTTCACTAATTCATTTATAGAAGGAATATTAAAAAGAAACCCTGCCACAAAAAAGGGAAAATGAAAAGACATTTTCTCATTTTTAGCAAACAGCAGGGGAAAAAAGACATGTTAAAACCAAAGGAAAACAGGTATGAAGATGAGTCGAAAAGGTTGGTTCCCATGACATGATTCCAAAACATCTGCACTATAGTGGGCTTAAACCTTGAACAAAAGGTGCCTTTCAGACTGGAAAAGGTAATATAGTTGAAAATAAGACAATCTAGATTTTTTATATGCATTAGCCTTTGACTTAAGCAACTTCCTACAGCATCTGCTGGATTCTGATGAGCCATCTTGTTTCAAAAGGGGAAGAAAGAAGAAGGAAAAACCCCAAACAAACACAAAAGAGCATTTCCACCTAAGTGGAAAGTGCTTATTTCTGAAAAGTTCCACATCCCAAACTGACCTCCTTATGCCTCATTCTCTGTGCAGGATGTAGCAGCACGTATGGGCACACTGTGTGCCCAGCACAAGATGAAAGTGGTTCATTACTCTGAGTGCTTAGGCAACAGATGCCAGAGAATCTAATATAATCTGATGAGAGATAAGCTAAGGCTGCAGTATTGAATACCTTCTAAAAGATCTGAAGGATTGTACTTTAAAGCAATATACTGTTTCTAATGAGGCTTATACACCAAATTTTACTATAGGAACAGGTCCACGTTTTCATATCCAGATGAAAGAGATTATTGGGTTGCGTTTTTCCTAGAGGAAAAAAAAAAAATGCTATGTGTGCTCTGCTGTTCTCTAGTGAATTGGTACACAGCAAGTTTCTATTTTGCTGGCTCAGGCAGTACAACAGATTACCACAATGCTGACAACTTTCCAATCACCAAAGCAGGTGTTAGATTTGAAAACCAGACCATGAGGTAGAAAACCTTACACCAGTAAACAGTCTCCTGAGACCACTCTTCCCCCTGTTAACAAGGCCACATAACAGCAAGGGCTACTGACTAGGGTAACCCGAGGGGCCACCGAACGCCTGTGAGGTCGGGGGCACACAGGCCCTGCAGGAATTCACACACCACCTTATCCCTACGTGCACCAGGAGGTGGCAGCTGGTAGACGAGAGTTTGCCCTTGCTTCCCTGAGCCGCTGAGCACACAAACACCACACTCAGTCCTCGCCTATGTTCAGCAGCTTCTACACTGCTAGAGCTGCAGACCAAGATTCTGCAAGCACCTATGTCCAACATTAGGCACATGAAACAGAATATCCTTATGGAACTGATGGGTACCATCTAACTTCAGTAGTAAGGACTACAAGAGCTAGATGAAACAAAGGGCCTACAAGTCAGAAATGTGAAAGTACTAATTCAAAGTTGCTGAACTTGGAAAGCTAAGAAATTCTTCTCAAGTCAGTCCACCTATTAATTCAGGTCCTTTTGCTGCTGGTATTATTGCAGTTAAAGCTTTGATACCAAATACACAAGTTCCACAGAAACTTTAAAGAATTAGAAATCCTCTAATTTTTCCCATTCCAAACTTGCGTCTCTTGCAGGCCCATGGCCTTTGAGTGGAACATCAGACAAATTTGCGCCTTTATTAATTATCCACAAGACTTATCAGCTGCAGGTCTTCCAAACAAGATTTTGTCTCCAAAGTAGACAACAGAAAAATTCCATTTCATCATATTAACATGGGACAATAAAAGCACAACCTAAAAGAACAAATGCATTTATACTTCCAAGAAATATTAGCCTTGGACTTGTCTTCTCTTGCTAGGGGGCTTCTTAGACCAAGACACCAAATGGATACAAGAAGGAGCATTATTAAGTATATTCACATAGCATTGATAAATCCCTGATTTTACACAGAATCCAGTACAAACACTGCCAAGATATTCCAGTGATTTAAGGAGGTACAAAAATGATGTTCAGCACATTGCATTTTTAAGAGAAGAATGGCATGGTTATACCTAGTACCAACTGTATTAAACTGAAGAACGTTAAATCAACCAAGAAACATTTCTCATTTCTGTTACAGCACATACGTCAACTACACTAATCTCAGAACATTTGTACACAGGTCTTTTCGTAGCCACCTAGAAGGAAATAATTCGCACCATGAGTAATTATAACACTAATAACTACAAAACTAGATGCATTATTACAGGCATCATTTTTGAAGACTGTTGGTCTAGCTCACTTTCAGTAAACAGAATGATCAAGTTTCCTGTCACATTCATCTCTAAATACTTCATGTTTATTGTTCTTCCTATATATGAAAGCCAGTACAGCACTTCCAACCTCACTCTGTACCAGTCTGGGATTTCTAACTGACCTGGCTATTCTCACAAGTTCCGCCACAAGCCATTTGCCTAAAAGTGTGACCCGATTTCGGCATCTCACACGAAACAGGTTCCTCATCTTTCTCGTCTCACTGTTCTCTATTCCACACGAATCAATTGCTGAGTTTTACCATCATCAGTCCCAGTTGCACAGTCAGTTCACACCTAACTAACTACCAACTTGTAAGGTTGTATTTAACCACTGTAAACAGACAGGCCACTCAGTGACACAGGTTTGTAAAACGTTTTGCTTCATTATGCACAGTTGCATGTTTGGGGGGGGGGGGGGGGGGGGGAAAGGGGGTCCTATATGTTAACATCAATCTTTAAATAACTTTGCACCCAGCAGAACATGCATCAATCGCCAATGTCCTGAGGAATGTAACAGCAAGTCCACAAGTGATATGAGAATTGCCATACTGGTAATGAAATCCACATTGAAAACTTCCCACAACCCCCAGGTGCAAAGAACTACCATGATTTTTATAAGGGAGAGTAAATGTCTTATTTCTATTTTAAGTTACTCTGACAGTAATTCTGCATCTTAAAGGCAATATCCTCAAACTGGTAAGTGGGAGTCCCATATACTAGTGCAAGAAATTGTAACTCAGCCCTAGTAAAATAGTGGAAGGGATGATTGAACAAGTTGTTCCACATTTTGGTTTACCCCATCTACAACCTTTTCTTTACAGAATACAAAATTTTAAGAGAGGGATGAACTGAAGATTAATGAATGCAATACTTCTACTGGAAATACTATGCTGTTTATCTTGAGATTCAATCAGCCTCTGCAAACTTAAGGTAAGCCAATAGTCATAGCAGTAATCACAGTCTCAGTTCTATTATGATTTCCCAGAATCAATGAGCTGCAATGCAAACGCTTGCCCACAAGCATGAGAAGCAGCAGCCCGCCTTGCGCTGCCACTGATGATGACTAATAGAGACCTGACACAGGAATGGATAGCACAGAATGAGAATCACTGCTACACAGCTTTGTTTCATTTGTTTCCATTTTCAAGTAGTAATACAATATAAAAATCTATATTATTTTAGCTGCTAGAACATGTGGCGTAGGAAGAAAAACAATTTAAGACCTTATTTGTGGGAATATGTGGTCACGTTCTGCAATATTCTTCACTTTGTACCAACAAAATGTAGAATTAAATGATTCTGAATAAATTGTGCTTTCTTATTACCTATATTTCCTGCTCCACATCCATACCCCTGCACCCTGCATACAGCAGAGCACACTCACCCTGACATTCAAAATACCCTGGCAAGTTTGTCACATCAGAGCACCGGCTGCCTCCCAAGGCAAGGCCTGGACCAGAACACTGAACAATTCACAGTTTAGATTCATGGCTTTCCAGCTCCACCTGAGGTCTTTTCAAGAAGTCAGAGAACATACATTTGCAAAGATGCCCCATCAGTATAAACCCCCCAGGATTACAGTGAGATACCAGGTGGATGTCTGTTCCTTTTTCTTCTACCAGCTTTAAACAGGATCCTTGGCTGGAGCTGCTCAGCCAAGGCAGCAGCTCTGTGTGGGTAATTCCACCAGCAGAGTCCTTCAGGCTGGTGCCTCCACAGCTCCTCGTTTGCTGGAGCCAAAATCCCTCTTACTCACGACTGGGTTCTACAGTAGTAACAACTGACTGAGTGAAAAGTGACCTGTGTGAAAATCCCGTAAGACTACAGTAACATACCCAACTAATGCAACTTCAGAAAATGTTTTCACCCCTGCTCAGGTCCGCATTGTGTTGCTGCCTTATTGTCAGACTTCCTTAATTTGCCTAAACTGCCCCCCATGCCAATTCTGATAGGTCACAGCACACATGGGCTGCTTTGCCTAATTAGCTGAATTTGGGCAAAGACTGCTTTTGAATCATTACACACAACTGACAACAAACATTACTCCTAATTCATGGGGTTTCTTTTTGTTTTCTTCTTTGGCCAAGAATCTTCCTTCCAATTCTAGTTTTTTGCTGCTTGTAATATACAGAATGGAGAGCACTTTACTCTTGACCTTGATTAGCACTACTGAATTTCAATTGTTACATCTTCTATTCAATTGTTACAGTTCTGGAAGCCACAAGAATCTTGTAGCCTGTGTTACAGCCTTGAGAATCAAACCAAACTTGAGGGCTCTGACTCCTAGACACCCTACAGTATTGGCTGTAACACTTGTGTTTTACCTGATACTGGTGTAGTAAGATGCAAGACCAAATGAAGTAATTTGATCCTTCACCCTTTCTACCATGAAACTCCTTTCTTGCCTATGAATAGCAGTGATAACATTTGCAGCATATAAAAGCATGGATTACACAACCGAGAACTGAGAGCAGAAACAAATTCTTATAGGAGATAAGAAATTAAAACACTTAATTGCTGCAAAGAAATACACAAAAGCAAGCAAAGCTCTATGAAAAAATATATTATAAGCCTGTGCCACAGGGGACAAAGCAAAAAGCTGTAGAGATGCCAAACGTAAAACAAATTGTGCTCCTAAAATTAGATGGGGACTGATTTTGCACATATACACAGCAACTCAGCACTCCGATGAATTTATTGTAAAGAATACAAGGCATGTAATGTTTGTCACTATTCCTCATTTCCTGCTTCCATCTGCTTAGACCCAGTTGAAACCTACTACCATACATTGCACGGCCCTTTTTTTCTGTGTCTCTGCGATCATTACCGTAACAGGGAAGTAACGAAAAGGGTAACATTAGATCTAGCACCAGTGTTTCTCACCCAAAGAATTACAGTGCCATTTCTGCAGTACTGCAGGGTTCAGAGATAAGTAGAATACCTAGCAAAATTCAAACAAAAACAAAGCAGAAAAAACCCTGCTTTCACGATCTGCTTCAAAGGCTGTAACATGCTATCAAAGTGGTGGTCATCTTCAGCAGTAAAAACCAAATCAAATCTACAACTAACTTCACCAAGAGAAATATAAAGCATCACAAGACAGAGGAATGAGCACAGAGTGTGCTGCCTTACAATGATCTGTCATACATGGAAGTTGAATTAGACTGGAATTTTAATTGCATAAGCAACTCACTACAAATATTAGCTAGGTGATTTATTAAAATGAAAGTTTTCAATATCGTCTACTACAAGTGCAGAAAGGATATGGGTCAGTGTATTATTATCATTTAACTCTTTTGGTGGACCCACATTATGTAAAATTTCTGAACTGTCTCGATTCTGCAACCAGGTCTTCCCCAGTTATGTACATGGAGCTAAACAAACTACCTCTCTGTAAGTTAAACTGACACTGTAAACTTGTGACTGCATACAAGAAATCATCAATCACTATCAGAAATACCAGGAAATTCAAGTACTCTGGTTCCTCTTAGCATTGTCACAACATACTTGTGTTCCCCATAGTTTATGCCCTTGCCAACTGATTAATCTGTTATTACCCAATTTGGAATGAGGAAACTCAACTATTTCATATATAATTACAGAAAATTCAAACCCAATGTTAAAAGGAATAACAGCTTACATTATCTAAATAACTGGGCTTCAAGCCCTTTATTTTCCATTTCTTCACTAACAATTTCTGATCCATACAATATGGCAGCTTTCTAACAGGACACAAGCAAAGCAGTTATTTCACACAAGAGAAGGTAACCGCTTTTGTGACAAAAAGGAACAGACAGCATTACCACGACTGGTTCTTCTGAGCTTAAAATTATAAATGTTTCATTTCTTCAAGCAACAAGTCAGGCTAAACATGGAGAAGTTTGCTGGAATATGACTAGGCTACAACAGGATAAGTTCTCTGTAGCTCTGCTTTGAGTGTTCTCACTAGAACAGGGATTAATCAACCTAACTGGGTAACAAGGAGATATCAAAAACATTCATGGCAATTTCATACTAAAGATAATGCACATTAAATTCTATGAAAACAGCTACAGAATAGCTGAACAACTCAAAATGACAACGCATTTAACTAACTGCAAAGTATTCTTCAAGTTCTCACCTATAAGAACTGTTGAGTCATGCATCAGCCCCGAGAAGTGACTCTCCTGAAGTCTTTCCAAGCAACTCCTTATATAAACAGCCTGTTTATAGTAATAAGGGTCAGCATGTTTTATTAAAACACTCTGTACATATCCCCTTTATAAATACACCAACACCTGCACGTGGCAATGGTGTATTAATAACACAGGAAGATGGATGGTTAACTGGTTCTGTAATACTCACTACATCTGTCTCCATTTCTCCAGTTGCTCCAAGGAACCCCGTAGTGCTCTCCAACACCTCTGTGGCAGGAAACCAACCCCCAGGCCCGCTGTTCCTCACTACCAGGTCCATTAGCATTGAGATATTCATAACAAAAAGCCTTTATATTCTACTGCCTAAGGAGGCACAATACTATATTTTGTTGTAACACTTTAAAAAAACAAGAGCTAGCTAAGAATTTTGTTTGGGCTCTTATTAATTTATATCTGTGGGAATTCAGAACGCATTTTGTGCTGTGCTGCTTCCCCCCTGCCTGCCTCCCTCTCAACACCATTACAGACAGGTCACTGGGTTTAAAGCATTCCCATTTCAAAAGCTGCAAGAAGGATGGGTGAAGGACTCATACCCTTTTGGAAATCTGCACAATGAGAGTTTAAAGGGTTAAGGCAGAAAACATCAAAAGCATTGTTCTAAACCATTTTAAGAGAAACATTTACACATTCTCAGCATTGAGGGGAAACAATACAATTTTATAAGATTTAAATAAAACAAGGCCAGTAGCTAACAATAAAAGTTGGCATTTTACCAACTGCCAAAGGGATCAATAAATAACCATCTTAAACTAAAGAAAAAAAGGCTTAGCAATGGATTATCAGCAACGTGCCACCCAGGGAAAGGACATCAGAGGTACAGTGTGCTATGCAGTTGTTCTGGTTGCAGTGGCAAAAGGTGGGGTTTCCGTACACCCAGCCTAAGACGTTTCTTTTGCTGCCATGGGAGATGACAAACAGCTCCCCACCTTGCCTGCTGGGAGCATGAAGGATAAAGGATACAGACACTACCCTGCTGGGAACGGTATAGACATTATAACTTCTCCCATTCCTTGCTGAAAAACATTTGCCAGAACTCACAACCACCACAGAATAAAAGTATTTCTGGTGTGTTTACTATCTTGCCCCAATAAAATATTGAGGACTATAACACAGGGTTCATCAATAGGTGCAGAATAAATACTAGGATATGTGTTCGGATGGAGCACTAAAACCAGCCAAGCAACTACTGCCGATGGCTTCACAAACCAGTCACACATTATTGGATTTTCAACAAATGAGATTAGTCAAAAGAGAAGGTGAAAACAAAGGAGTAATGCAGGACCAACAGCTAGCACTAAGGCTTGTGACAGATTTTTGACTATTCCTAATGAATCTCAAAATACACATACGACTACTACATGTTTTAATAAATACTAATTTTTCATAAATGAGTACTGCAAACCAAGTGCATCACAGCTGCCATACACACGCCTAAATCAGTGCCACGTTACTTTTTATATCAGCTCAAACAACCACCACAAAGATGTGACTTGTTGCATTGAAATCCTTCCACTCAAAAACCTACAGAAACTGTCCTGTGCTTCAAACAGCTTCACAGAATCATAGAATAGTCAGGGTTGGAAAAGACCTTAAGATCATTCAGTTCCAACTCCCCTGCCATAGGCAGGGACACCTCACACTAAACCATCCCACACAAGGCTCTGTCCAACCTGGCCTTGAACACTGCCAGGGATGGAGCACTCACAACTTCCCTGGGCAACCTATTCCAGTGCCTCACCACCCCCACAGTAAAGAACTTCCTCCTTATATCCAACCTAAACTTCCCTTGCTCAAGTTTTAACCCATTACCCTGTCACTACAGTCCCTAATGAAGAGTCTCTCCCCAGCATCCCTATAGGCCCCCTTCAGATACTGGAAGGCTGCTATGAGGTCTCCACGCAGCCTTCTCTTCTCCAGGCTGAACAGCCCCAACTTTCTCAGCCTGTCTTCATACAGGAGGTGCTCCAGTCCCCTGATGATCCTCGTGGCCCTCCTCTGGACTTGTTCCAACAGTTCCGTGTCCTTTCTATGTTGAGGGCACCAGAACTGCACACAATGCTCCAGGTGAGGTCTCACGAGAGCAGAGTAGAGGGGCAGGATCACCTCCTTCGACCTGCTGGTCACGCTCCTTTTGATGCAGCCCAGGATACGGTTGGCTTTCTGGGCTGCGAGCGCACACTGAAGCTGGCTCATGTTCATCTTCTCATCGACCAATACCCCAGGTTCTTCTTTGCAGGGCTGCTCTGCCCAACCTGTGCCTGAGGTTGCTCTGACCCAGGTGTAGGACCTTGTACTTGGCATGGTTAAACTTTGTAAGATTGGCATCAGCCCACTTCGCAAGCTTGTCAAGGTCCCTCTGGATGGCATCCCTCCCCTCCAGCATATCAACCGAACCGCACATCTTGGTGTCACCGGCAAGCTTGCTGAGGGCGCACTCAATCCCACTGTCCATGTCAGCGACGAAGATGTTCAACAAGACCGGTCCCAACACCAATCCCTGAGGAACACCACTCGTTACTGGTCTCCAGTTGGACATTGAGCCATTGACCACAACTCTTTGCATGCTGCCAGCCAGCCAGTTCTTTATCCACTGAGTGGTCCACCTATCAAATTGATGTCTCTCCAATTTAGAGACAAGGATGTCATGTGGGAGAGTGTCGAACACTTTGCACAAGTCCAGGTAGATCTTGTCTCCTTGAGATTGCCTGACTGTATTGTGCACTGCACTGTCCCATCATTGATATTACTGCTCTATTTTATTTAGCCAGGTTATTTCCAAATTGTTTTACAACAGAATAAACAGAAGGTCAAGTACAGAAGTTATTTATAACAACAAATAGCCAGAACAACTAAGAGTTACTCTCACCTCCACACATTGCTGCCAGTGCCTAACCTCAAACTGCAACTTGCTCTTTCCAGCAATTTACGACCCCAAAAAAGACATGACTTATCCCCTGGCTATTTTAAAAATAAGATCAGGTAGAGGTGTAGGTCAATGATGCCAAAGAAAAATGACAGGAATGAGCTGGGCAACTCATCTCACCCACAGAAGTGATAAAGAAACAAGGAATTTATTGCTTAGTGAGATTTTTTTCTCCTTTCCCCTTGGAGCTGGGGACACCAATGACAGGCTGGCTGGGGCAGGGAAGCAGGCAGAAGACCCAGTACAGGCAAAACTTACTCCAGACAAATACTGCATCTCTGCCGTATGTGACGCCACACCTCTAATTGCAAGAAAGCAGGAGAAAACATGCCCGACGTCATAGGCTGCCTTGTGATGAAAGAAAAATGGAATGGAGCATCACAGCAACCTATGTTCTTGTATATTCAGTAAGCAAATTCCTGTCTTAATCAGAATTGCTATCTGCAGAACAACCCCTGAAGGAGTTGTGAAAGTGCTGAATAAGGAAAATCTCAATTTTCCATTTTCCCTGCAATTACACGACATTAAAATCAACTTCATTTTCCAGAATAAACTACCAGACCTCCTCACCTCATGAGACAAGATGCTGCATACACTGCTTTTTGAAAACTTACTTTACTGCTTTCCCACATACACTGCATTATTTAAGTACCTGTTCATTCTCAAATCACACTGTCCCTGAAAAGTGAGCATCTCAAAACAAGCTTGAAACACAGAAACTTTAGTCTCTAATTGCAGTGTTTAACACAGAGAGTGAAAATCAGGAGTGCTACTAGGAAGAATGAGAGCCATTTGTCCCAGCATGGGATGATCCCTTCACTATGCCGCACTCCCTGCCAGGCTGACTCGTTAATTTTTTGAATGACCCAAGTGTTTTTGTCACAACAACCTAAACTGCTATCCTGTTCTACACTTCTTAATTATCTGGAACAAAATACAACAAAACCCAAGAGAATTACCCTGAAATACACAGTGAAAATAGAGCACTAACTTACATATCAAGAGAATAAAGTTGCATACCATGTAGTGACCACAAGGTCCTTCAGAAGACACCGACCAGAAAGGGAGTAAAATGTTTATTAGAGTAAGTTCTTTAAAATGGACAGAACTGACATACCAGGTGAGTACTCTACTTGGCAGCATCAGGAAAATCCTGACATTTACTAATGGTTCAACAGAAACCAACAGAATTATCTTCCAGCGATCCATAAACCAAGGAATATATAAAGTGACATAAAGCTGAGACTACCCTGTGGGAAGAGGGCTGCTAAATTCATCAGAGCCACAAAACCAGACAAGGTTCACAGGAAGAAGCAGCATTATTGCCTGAGTTTGTCTGTTATTCCCTGTACTCCTAATGTCATTTAATGCAATGAACTCAAGAGTTCTGTTTGTAACACTGATGATTTTGTAGTGATGTAAGTAGCTATATTTGTCATTTCCTTAGTTACATACATTTATTCCCTATAGAAATTCAGATGACCATAATGCATCAATTACTGTAAAAAGTAGTTTTACCACCACTCCCTCTTCTCCCCCCGAAAGCTTGTTTTGGGCCATAATTCAAATAAAAAGCTTCAAGCCTGAGCAGTGCTTTCTTTGATCTCTTACCTCTTACAGAACAATGGGAAATAGTGAAATAATGACAACTGTGAAAGCTCCATGGAAGTTCTTCAGGACTAATAACTAATAATGAAGATAAATACAAGTAGTCCTGAGATTTGTTCCTTTTCTCAGTACGGTGCCAACACTTACAAGACTGCACAGACTTTTTTGTTCAGTCTGTCTCAAGCATTTATCTTATTGATAAATGCATCCACAGATTTCTCTGTCAAACAAGATCCTTGATTTAAGTCTTTCAAGGGGAGTCAAAGCATTTTTTTGCCTATAAATTCTTCCAGATTCACAGATATTTCCAGCTCCTTCAGTCTGAAACAGAAGAGCACAGTAGTTCTAAACTGCAGTCTTCTTTAAAGACTACTGCATTTCTGTCGGAAAAGACAAACAGTAAATACCCAATAAAAAGATCATGTTTAGTAACAGAAAGCTCAGAAAAGGATGACATAACTCAAAGCAAGTAAATATTTTTCCAGAACACAGTCATGTGCTCTACCAAAAAAGAGTATAATTTTTAAGTTAAAAATGTCTGGTAAGGGGCATGCAACTTCCACACCAGCAAGTAAAAGAAAACATCATCCTGTGTAGGCAAGAGAAAGGTCAGTATTGCATAATTCTCTATCAAACAGACTACGAATTAGGACTCTTCATAAAAGCAGGCTTAGAAAGGTTTAATCTTGAGTCTCTCTCTCAAAAAAAAAAAAAAAAGTAAATAAGTCCAGATACAAAACCCAATAATGAATAATAGAGAAGACTGAAGAGCCAGGTAGAAGCAAATAAGGAATAAAATCAGATTTTCCTCACACACTGTGCCAGCTTTATACTAATAACAACCTGTCTTCGCCAGGAAGCCAAATACTCTTTGCTGGAGCCCCCACAACCTGACTGAAGTTGCTTTCATCACATCTGAGAAGCTGAAGAGTGGCCTGGACTGTAACAGCGTGAAGCAGAATGACAAGAGGACCTAACTACTTTGCCATGCCAGCTGCATCATTACTGGGTAAAACCGACTGTAGTCCATGTACAATGGTGCCAATCAAGCACACCATTTCCTACAATATTAAAAGCTCATAGAGGTCACTCATTCATTTCAAAAAGGTACCCAAAAGCACACACCGAGAGGCGAGCAGAGCAAGAAGGGCCTCCCGTGATGCAGCACAAGAATAGGACATTATAAAGACAGAACACAAACCTCCAACTTTAATTTCATTGCTTTGTGGGTTTTAGTTTAAGGCCCAACGTTATCTTAATGTGCTTCCTAGCTCCCATAATTAAATTCACTAATCCCCAGTCTTAAGGCATCAGCAAGTTAAGCTAATTTAAAGTTAGTACCTAAGCTTACAGCCTCTTTTTTTTTCCCCCTTTAGCAAAGAAACAAAATTATTGAACCCTATGACACACAGGTATTTTTGCCTCTACTTTAATTGGTCCTTCTTCACTGCCCTCATTCTGTACTTCAGGGGTTATAAAGGAGGCATAATATATTAGTTTGTGAAGATTGAGATATATCTGGATACTTAACCAAGCTACAGAAAATACCTCACAATATCTTCACTGTATGGCTGCTTGATACTCCCAAGCTGGCATGTCTGCTGTATTTGCAAGTCCACACATTTGTTTAATAGGTCTTATTTCCTTGTTTCCAGGGTACTGGGATTCTTGAAAGTAATACCTGAAAAATCAGCATGTCAGTCATACCTTCTAACACCGTGATCCTGCCAGCCATCACAAGCTAAGCAGGATTAGTTCCCATCAATCAGTACACTGCAGACAAACACAATTACTAGATAAAAATCTCCAAGAGCCATGACTAGCTGCAAAAATAAATTTACCTCGTTATCTGCAAAGAAATCACCTCTGTTTTTCCATCACTTCACAACAATGCACCTAGGTCATCTTTTTAATTATAAAGAGAACATTTCTCAAGTATTCCCAACAACACAATCTTCCACCTGGCCTTTTCTATCACTGATGTTAACCACCTTATGGCCCGATTTCAGCACAGGCAATTATTTGCCCTCAGCTTCAAATTCCTTCTTGCAGTTCCAATTAGCACAGTGCCATTTGCTTCCTGTCCCAAACCACAGCACAGTTCACACGACGCCCTCAAAGCTCCCCCCTGCTGCAGCCCAGCAGGACATGGGCAGAAAGAGCATCTGCAGTGGCCATCACCCCAAGTAACACCACCCTCAGGCACCTGTGCTGGACAGTCTGTGCACAGTGAGCTACAGGCTGATGCATTCACATTGCTATCAAGGTAACATACCCAAGAGTTTGACGTGAGAGACACTAAATGCTGCAAGATCTGTTTTTCCGGGAGACTGGCAAAAAGTGATGAGATGTGATCCATAATGTTCAACTCCAGTGTTTACGGCATCTCTAACCTAGGCCCAAAATTTCAGTAACTCTTGCTTAACCAGCAATGCAATGTTAAGAAACAATCTCATTTCATGCCATACTTGCATTAATTTTCATAGCTCCTGATTTTCTGGTAAAGCTTTGAAGTAATGTCTCGCTTCCCAAGTGGATTTCTCCTCAAAACACTTGTCACATAACGCACAGTTATCCTTGTCCTATTCTTCTTCCAGATGTTTCTCAACCACTGCAAAACCCAGTAACACTAAATGGGCAAAATACATAAACAGCTTTCTCTTTCCTCTATTACTTATTAAAAAACAGAAAACAACAAAGAATTTTCCTGCTGCCAGGAACTCACCCTTTGGCCTCAAGCCTCCTAAATACAGGAGGTTCCTTAAGTAACATCTGACAAGAAGCTTATTTTTCACTAGAATCAGTTCAGAAAATGCAGCTTCAAAGTCTGCAATGCATTCTTACAGTAGGTATTTGTCTAAGTAGACAGTAAGCTGTGGATCAGAAACAACATTTTCAAGAGATGTATGTGTTGTACCTTAAATAACACCACTATCAGCAAAGCATAGTCCCAGCAGAGGTAACAGCCCCAGCTAGCTCCAGCTAACACAGCATTTTTTCCAATGCCAGGTCAGTATCATGTGTCTCAATTCCTCTGTTTTAATGTTGCAGATGAGGTATCACAACTAGCTACATGTACACAGCAGACTTAGGAAGGCAGATGAAGCCATGAGACATCTGTGCCTTATAACACATTACTCTGCTGATTTTTGTTAGTGCCAAACCCACAGCTAACATATCTGTCCAGATGAAACCAAAACGATGGATTACAAAACTCATACACAAATAGCTGTATGCGTTTATTACAGCCAGCCCTGCAGTGACTGCTGTCTTAGTTCGCATCTTATCTTAGAATCAGATATGCAGAGTTAACTGTAGAGGTCTGCTCCTTCTTCCCCAGGGGAGCATAAACGCTACTTTTCACGCTGGCAAGTACAGGATCACTCCCTCATTCCAGCTCCAAGTGGATAAACCACACACAGTATCTGAATATCACAACACTTCTTGCTGCCATAGAAAGAGCAACTTGCAGGACCTCAAGGAGGCACTGAGCACCGATCACTCAGAAGGATGGTACTGCTGTTAAACTTTGGCTCAGCCCACCACTTGCTCTTTTCCTTTTTTTATTTTTTTACCATTAATTAAACTTTAAAAAGGCAGTTAGGATAGGAAATTGCAGAAAAATTATGGTCATTTTATTGTGTATTCCTTAATTGCACATGTAATGAGGCAAATTTAAAGTACTGCACCTTCGAACTTCAATTTTAATGATGCTTTTACTGTGGTCTCAGCGCTAATGCTTTCATTTTTATTACTGATTACTGCTTTCTAGTGACTGCTCAAAAAAAATGTCCTCTTAAGAAATGCTTATAAAGGACTGTAATTATAGATAGTACATATTAAGGTTACAGTTAAAGAAGCCAAGATTTTGGTTTATGAAAATATATTAATTGTGTATTGCAATTTCCTTGCTATAGTCTCTTACCAGTGCACAAGCACAGTCTTGATAAAACCCCTTTCGAATACAAGTGTGTTTTCCATTTAAAGAACAAGACGTAATTCAACATAAACCAATGCTTTGTTGTTTTCTAATGTGATATGCACGTTTGTCTGCAACATATGAAATACCAACCACACTTCTACCCTATTCTCCCATCAGTGAGTACAGAAAGTTACATTTAATATCATTTCCAAAACAGGTGTTCAATTACAGGTCTTTCTGTATTTGTACCTTGGTTTCCAATAGCTGCCAACAGGAAACACGCTTCCAAAATCAGTCTCACGTTGCCCTCATGGATCTATATCCTCCTAACCCACTTTCCAGCACCATACAGGAAGAACATCCCCTCCCTTTGCATCAGTGCAGATAGGGACTTCTGTAAAAGTAGTTCAGGATTTGCACGCTCATCCTGAAGCCTCATGAGAACAGAGGCCGTGGAAGATAAATAACTGAATTTTGAATTCCGCTGTCAGGGGACTGACAAACTCTCACTTAAAGGCGGAATTATTAATGTAATGAATGACAGCAGAACAAGTCCTGGTTGCAAGCCTGACCGTGAAATAACCAGAGAATCAACAGAGACTGAACTTCTACGTCTTTCCATCTTAAATTCTGTTTGAGTTATTCTTATCTTCGCTCTCAACCTTTACAAGTGTCAGAGTCCACATGGCAACACATGATGCTGTACCCCTGAGGGCAGTTACCACCTTTTCCATCTTTCCATTTTTTAAGAACAGGCTCTATCGCTCTGTCTTTTCATTGCCAGAGGCTAGTTCACAAATAAACAAAAGGCTTTGTAGGACAGGTGAATCGTGAAACACCACAGCCCTGTTCCTCCTACTCTCAGAAAGTGATGGCCCTCACCCATCTTACAGCCCTCTGCAAGGCAAGAAAAATAATGTGAAGTTTTCAAAGCTGTCAGCAGTCTGACACCTAGCACCTCACCAGGTCCTGTGAATAAAAATCCTCCTTCTTAGGAGAAGACTTTCCAAGAGTCACGAGTTCTTTTTTTAAGCATCCTTTTCTATACAGCTGCTTCTGTTGTGGTGGACAAATAAACAATCAACCTAATAAAATCTGTAGAAACTTCTCCTATGAAATATTCCCCAAAGCTCTAAAACATTTATGACTAGATGGGGCTTGTAAAAAACAATAAAGAACTATTAATTGTACTGGGATCTAAATCCTCAAAATGGAGCACTCAGCTATTTCCTCATATCCCATGGACCAGCTCATTTGCTCAGGCAGGCACACAGCCTTTCACACAGCCTACAATACTCTGCATTTTGTATTGCTCAGTAACTGCAATAATAATTAAGCAGTAGTGCTCAATAACTGCAATAAAAATACCAATAATAAAGGTATTTCTGCTATGGATGTTCAGTTGCTGCAAGGAAGTAATCATTAAAAAAAAAGCCCTGAGAAGCTTCTCAAGATAAAGCAGCAAAGCCACATCTTGCCTTTGACACCTACAAGCACTGCAACAAGCAGTGGTGGTCAGAGGACTCGGCTGATGCAGGTGCAGTTTTCCAGTCAACCTGTGCAATGAGAAACTAGTGTTTTATTTAAGAATTCTAACCAGTTTCTTCTCTCAGTTCAATTCCTGCCCCACCTCTAGGCACCTCAGAAAGATCATGTAATATGCCCTACTAACAACCTGAGAGCTCCAAGCAGGAAACAGTAAAATAATAAACAATAATTTACTACTTCTTCATGCTAAACTTCAGTGGCTTGTAATTTAGCTTTCTCAATGGAAGGTCCCAGCAGGAGCCAGCTAACGACTTCTTCCACCTTAAAATAAGCTGTTCCACACTGTGCTAGGTAAATCTCACTTAGCTTTGTGTGGGAAGGCTGAAGTCAGGTAAAATATAAGCCTCTTATGGTACAAAGGAGAAAAAAAGAATATTCTAAAAGTAAAATTAGTCATAAGGTTTAATATCAGATTTTAGCATGTACCAGCGGCTTATTTTTTTCCTGCTTAGATTGAAGTGGAAGAGTGTTACCTGAAGCACTGACATTCAAATTTTGCCCTCAGCAAGCAAAGGAAACAAGTTTAACAAGGAACTAGAATACAATGTGCAGCAGCTTCGCTGCAGTAACTGTACACAACATGCGTCACTCAGGAGAACACTTCCTTTGGTTTCAAACTGCTGAAGGCTCCTTCAGCTTGACTCACAAGTCTCCCCAGTTTCAAATCTAATTGTATGTATGTACACACCTGCACTGCTTCAGAGCAGGTATTCATTAAATCAGAAAATACTATGGGATTAACTATCAACTTTTTTATTTTTAATAAAAATAAAGCACGTATGAAAACAAAGATTTCCTCCAGTGCATTATCATGAATCGTTCTTCAAGGTCAGCTCTTTACCTGCAGGTTGTGAATATCAAAATCAGCAGGTAGTTTCATGCCCGTTATGTGCCAACGTATCTTCAGGCAGGAAAACTCTTGTGTCTGGTTTATTCTCCCCCACCCTCCATTAGCTTCTCCCTTGCAAGAAAAGGGGCTGAGTGAAGCCATGAGCTGATCAAAAAGAAATGCTACTGAGAGGAGTTTGGCAGCAAACAGGGAGTCACCGAAGGACTTCTCGCTCTCCTGAGGAAGTCCTGCAGAATTTAACTGTCATTAAAACGGGACAGATTCCCCAGTACAGTGACATTGCACAGAATTCAACACAGCAGATTCTCCCTTTCCCAGGGTATTTTTTCCAGGGAATCTACTGCAGTGGATGACCTTCAGAGACTGGACATGTGCCTTCACCTAAAAATAAATCCTTCCCATTTTCCTTTTTTTTTTTTTTTTTAATGTGGAAAAAGTGAAAAAGAAAAGAAATGGAAATACGTTATAGCAATGAACTGGATTCTAGGGATTCAGTAGCCAAAGTGGTCAAGAAGGAATTCTAGCAGTTTTTTCTTTTTAAAGCCTAAACTAAAGCATCCTTTAGTAGTGAAAATTAGGACGAGAGAGCTAAGTAAGGAAGACATAAGGACCAACAGGCACTGCTGATAAACAAGACCTTTTACATCCCTATGTTCCAGAGTGTTGAAAACCCAAGACAAACACTGAAAGACAGAAAACATTTCCAATTGTGTTAAAACAAAGTCCTCCTCTCAGAGCAGTTTTAAATGTTGAAGGATAAACCTTAGACACATTTCATTATTTGGGCATGGTTACTTAAAGGAAACCATGGCAGATTTTATACCCCTACATACACTTTGCCCTGCCAGCCCCATGGGGAAACAGTAATTGCATCCTCCTCTGGTGCAGGGTGCTTACACAGACACTGCTTAATTGCTTTCTGCAGAGCCTTGTCACCAGAACAAAGCGCAGCAGCATCCCTGCTCACTCAGCAGCCCCGGCACAGCTGCTCCCCCTCTGCACGTGGGGCCCGGGTTTCACTGCTTCACCCTAATGTAATCCAGAGTGAGTTACAAAAAGCTCTGAGATCACTTTGGCATTGTCAGAAATGGTGCCCACTTCTTCGGCTCTTACCACTTTGAGGTTAAGGAAGGGGGTGGGCATGGGGGACAAGTGTTTTCCATACAACAGATGCATCCATACATCAAAGTAACACAGTGCTACTGTTAGTGACCTGGAGGTAAGGACTACATCCCTGAGAGTAGCCTGGCTGCTTCAGGACAGCTATCACAAGGAGGTGTTTCAACAACTCAGCTTTGTAAAGTCATAGGAAAAATGCTTCGCTTTCTGTTAAAACATAGCAATGTTATTTCACATAGCAATAGTTATTTCACTATTTTGATTCCCTTGCATAATTTTCTGTCTTTATTAGTTTCTTTTCAACATCTAAACCAGCATGTACCACCATATGTTAGAATGGAGGAAGTGCCTATCTAAGCAATCTTCATTCGCATGACTTTCATTAGCTACATTATTAATTCCCACAGCTCAGAACAAAGGTGGCTAAAATTTACTGAAACAGAGATACGTATCTTTTACTAGCAGTGCAATCCTTCTGTCAACAAGGCTGTTAATTACCATGTCACAAAAGATTTAACTCACTAGAGGCAAACTCGACTGCTGATTCCAAGTAGAAAGCTAAAAATAACTTTTCATGTGTTAACACACAGTTTGTCCCCAATATTCCCATTTCTAGTGCCAGGAGGTTACAGCATACAGCACTACTCCTGATACTGCAATGGTTATACAGTCTGGTCATTAGTGATAGCTCACCAGTCTGAGCTGTAGCAAGACCCTCACTGCTGTTCTGCACTATTTGCCATATTTTACCACCAAGCTCTGCTACTCTGACATCCCACCAGTATTGTATGTAGAGTAGTTAAATAAAAATGTCTCTTTATACACAAAATTTTGGAGGGACCAGAAAACAAGTTCAGTGCTCAGATCTCAGCTGCAGCCAGCTTGCATCTCTTGCTGTCAGCATGCTGTCAGGAAGCACATGCAGCGCACAAGCTCAGACACCCACAAGTACCCATCACTGGTCACTGATGCCTTCCACTGCACACCGACTGGAAAAGGAGCCCCTCGGCCAGAGAATCACAAACTGCATGAATTTACACAATTGCATGAATTCTGGCCCTAAGCTGAGGATTGAGCCCATTCACAGTGTGTGAAGGACAAAGCTGTAAGGACAAGAAGCAGTGACAGGTCTTGCTAATGCAAACTGTGCAGTTTCTTCTAACAGAAGCAAACCTCTCATTCTGTAGTTCTTCCAGCACAGGTGAAAATCCCTGGAGTGGTTTGACTGCTTCAAATACTTTCTGCTCAAATAAGAAACCTTTCTAGAGATGTACCCATAGGTCAAGGAAGCACTGACCGTGCCTACAGCACAGATAAATACATCTGATGAGTGCAGGACAAGAGCATTCACACAAGAAATTCAGAGATGATCATTCCCCGGAACCGATGGGAAGCAGCTTACCCTCCCCTCTGCCCACAAACACAAAAGTAATTTCAAAATTGCTTTAGGTTGCCAGCTCATTGTGCTAGAAAATACACCTCAAAATTAACATCATCTCGACCAAAGACATTTTTCCAAGTATCATTACCAGGTCTTAAAATGAACTCCTAGGAACTGACACAGTGGGTGAGAGAAAAGGCCAAGCAAGCAGAACCCTGCCTGACAACAGCCAGCTGGAGATTTTTATGACAAGGATGGCATAATCCCCAGGCTGGGGAGCTTCTGTTCACATTGTTTAATATTCACCAATTGACTCTGCCTCCAAAAGAAAATCTGGCGAATCTCTTTTTGCATACAGTTGTAGTTCAAATCTCTGCAACATCCTGTGCTGTAATGTAATTACATGCTGTGGGGAGAAAGACTGCTTCCTTTTGGTTGTTTTCAATTTACTGCCTAAGAATTTCACTAAGTAGTTCCTGTGTTTGTATGAAATGCTGGTCATGAATGAAATGTATGAAAATGGTCATTCCAGAAGAGCCGTCTCCACACATGCTATTCATACAGCAGTATGTATGATCACACATTAGCACTTCACTATTCATGTGTTTTCCTGACCAGCTACAAATACCATGACCAGCAGAAATCCAATAACTAATCTCTTTGACTAATGGAAACTTTCATCAATTCAACTAAAGAGACCTTTATTCTTACCTCTGTTGCCTACATGCTAGAAAGTTACTAATCCATTTAGTACTATAAATAAAAAGACTTCTCCCCTCCCCCTCCAAGGACCTTGCTCAAAGTGCACTGAAAAAATTAATGGGCACTCTATTGACCAGACCACCCTTATCCAAATATCCATTAACTCCTACAAACCTGAATGATCTATCAGGCATGACTCCCTTGAAAAAGTTCTGTTTTCCTACTATATCTTGGTTATATATGTGTCTAATAATCTCCATTATCTCTCAGTGTGCCACTAACACAGAAGACACACCTGCTTAATTACCTGTAGTTTCGCACACCCCCTTCTCCTACTCTTCCACATAAAGTAGTATGTCCTTTTTGTCTCTGTAACACTGATTTAAATGACAGATTACTCTACACTTAATAGACCATATTTAAGTTACTTTTTCACCAAAGATGCTGCCATCTGTTCCTGTCATTTTGTTACTTTATCGATTGTTTTGACCATCTTCTACTGACACATCAATTTGTGACAGTTCCTTAGGCTATTCCCACAAGACAAGATTCTGATAGGGAGCTGATTGGAGTCTCCCTAAGCTTTCCTCTACTGCCTGCCAAGGCAAATAATGCATTTTACTCTTCTGCTATCCCATTACTTTCCTTGAATGTGACTTGTATTATGGTTTATTACTTTACTATTGATTACCTATTAACGCAAAAGCAGGATGAGGGCCAGGATACTGAGGACTTGTTTTCAGAGTGTTTGTGTTTGCCTTTTTTTTCAATTACAAGTGTCAATTCATCAGAATCTTTTTAGCTTTTCTTGTGATTTTACATTTAAATTCAACAGAAAGTACGCTCTTTAAATTTTCCTCCTTTGCTATTCCTTTTGAAAAGTCTCACTTCACTTTTTATCCATGCTTTTGGTGTCCATTCCAAGTCATTCACCTGAAAGCATTACACTCTCAGCTGTTCCTTTAACATTATTTTTAAACAGCCTCTTTAAAAAGTGGTTTTTGACATTAGATGTTTTATTGTGCCACATTTATTGCTTCTACCAGGAGATCAAATTTGAGTAACATGATGACCAACTTCACAATAGTATCTCAAATTGTGTCCTGTTTGCTATGCAGGAGTAATCAAGCCTTACTCTGCCATTTCAGGTTAGGTTAGGTATTTTACTCCAAAAAAGCAGAGGTCTGTAAGATTTAAATGCTTTAACCTCTTATCTCCACCCCCAAACCCAGCCAATATACCCAAAACTGCAGCTTAATTTCTGCTTTTGCAGCTTTTCTAATCTCACTTTGCCTTTCATGGACATTATAATCTTGAGACAATGATAGAAGAACTTGTCACAATGTACTGATAATCTTTCTACATAGATAGGATTTTTTTTATTCATAAAATTTCATAGCTCCTTTTGATGCAATTTATTAATTTACACTATTTGACTTGAAGCTGTCTTGAGTACATATAACACAATTCCTCCATATCATGTCCTGCTCTACCAATCCTATGTAATTTTTACACTGGAAAAGATCATGTCTCTAAATACCTTCCCTTTGTATTCAGAGAATCAATAAAAGTATCTGATGCTTGCCACAAAAAGCAGCTGCAAAATATGCAAGAAATTAATTCAGCATGTAACATGTATCATTCATGTAACACTTATCATGCATGTAACACTTCAGACTTGAAAATCCACAGAGATCAGGGTAGACAGACTTTGAATAAAGGTTTTGGTCTCTCTTGCGCCTTTATTGTGCTCAAAATAATACCTTATATATCTAAGGTTGGATTTAAGGAGAATCAATAAAACTATACAGTTTACAGAGTGGAAAAAAAAATAGCAAGCTTTTAAAGAAGCAAGAAACAGCAACTATGTGAGAAAAGGGCCCAGAGAAAGCAGCTCCACAGAGTGGAAGAGCCTGGAGCAGAGTGCGTGCAGCACAGCCTGGTGTGCCCTGGCCAGATGCCCACCAGCACACTGACCTGCATGAAGTGGTGTCTGGATCCAAGCATAAAAGATGAACATCAAAATTCAGAGCTACCCATCAGAGGCAGAAAATAAATAGAAAATTAATCCCTTTGAGTTTTATCCTAAATGAGAATATCTTCCAAGGCTCAGATGTATTCCTTTCAGCCTGAGGTGCCAAAACCTACTACTGATGGAGAAAGTTAAACCCATGTAACACCCAATTCTTGCAAACATTTCAGCTGTTTTCTCAAACAGGATTGATGAAGTACACCAAAACCTCCACCATTCTTGCTTAGGCTATGATCTTTTATTTTATTTCACTTACACCGCCCCTGTGCACAGAAATTCCAGACCTGAGGGTCACAAGGGAATACCTGTCATCTCTCTGGTCTGCAAGAACAGAAAGGAAGAAGCAAGCCCCTTTCCTGACAGATTTTTCTAAGTAATCACAGCTTTTGTCACCCCTCATCAGTCAGCAGTGCTGACACTCCCTAGACACCCAGCACAAGCCCAACTGAAGTGATTGCCCCAGTTCTTGCTAAACACACCCCAAAGACAAAGGCACTGGCCCAAACCCACCCACATGTCCCCCAGGGTCTGCCTAGCTCATCAGGACAACAGTGCAAATGAACTTCAGTTAACCAGACAACAGCGTTAAGCAGCTTTTGTAGCAACTGTTCACAAGTGCTTACGCCTTCACCCACACTTCAGACAGCAGAGACTTCACTGATTTTCAGCTCACAAATCAAACCCATCATGCTGAATCCCCACAGCTCCAGATGTCAGGAGGAGAAGGAGTGATGATGGAATTCAGCCCTGCTGATGAAGCAAGCTTCTGTTTTACAGCAACACATATGGAGCAGTAAATCAGGCAAGGACCTTTTCGTCCCTTGCAGCTCACAAGTATTCAATTGCTAAATGAGACCAAGTTCCCTTGATTACATAAGGTGATAGAAGGACTACAGATATTCACAAACTATCTGTTACCTGTAGATGAGAAAGACCACTTTCAAAACCAACCTGCTGTTCTGAAACCTGTGCTGCAGTTTTGCATGGCTGGTGAAGCAGCTCTGTCCCCTCCTTTGGGAGCAGGAAACCTCTCACACTCTGGCCTGGTTCATGCCAGTGCCAGACCCGAAGCAGCACCAGAGATCCACCTGGAGTGGGGAAGTGTTAACCTGGATGTTTGCAGGCAACTTCCAGCCAGTTACAGACACAGAACTTAAAATGCACTCAAGCAACCTCATTAACTCTACAGCCAGAAATATGCTGCTGTAACTCTCACCAGCATGAGGGTGCAAGTGTCTGTCTAGTGTAAAACTCCTCCAGACACTAAAATAAAATATTTCCTCAGCTGAAGTTTCTTTATATCTCCTGGGTCATTCTCTCAGAGTTAACGGTGCCCCGTAAATCTGACTTAACTACGTTGCATAAATCTAACTTTTCAGTGACAAAAGCTTACATAAACAGATGATAAAATTGACTCCATTCCCCCACTGGGGGTTGGAGTTAAATGAGGGACAGATTTAGAGTTTTGGATGAACTGAGAATACTTACAGACTCTTCTAAATAGGGTCTGGGATTAAAAATGGTGTTGCTTTACCTCAGGCTGCCGTATTTCTGTCTCAGCACAGAAACACACACATGCACACTATGCTCATGCAAACACTCCCCACACCTCTGCCAGGCAGCAGATTTACAGCACATGCACAACAGCCCAGGGGCACCTGCAGCTCTGCCCGCCAGGCTTACTGCAGACTAATGGTTTCCCAAGGGAATACAAGACACCAAGAGACACACTCAGATATATCTTGTTCCTTTAAGAATGCAACCTCTGAGTACAGGTCAGCTGCAGACCAGGGTTATTCTTATTTGCCACATTTTACAACCTAATACAAATAAATGATTGCAAATGAAAAAAAAAAAAAAAGAAAAAAAAAAAAGCATTTGTGTTCAACTACTCTTCTTGTGACTGATCGAAAACTGGTATCGTGTCAAAAAGCACCCTGTCCAGAGACACCTTTTAACCACATCCCTATGAAAGCCAGAATAGTGCAGATCTAGGTCCCTCACTGAAGATGCCACCCTGGGGCACTAACCCCTCCACTCCTTCAGCACAGGAGAATCCTTCAGAGCAGCAGCTGGGACCACCACAGCCAGGGCTGCAACCCTCTCCTGCCAACCTCAGCAGGATTGGAGCACTTGGCTCCCTTCCCCTCATCTCTCTGTAGACCAGCCCCAGCAGCAGCTAAAAACCTCATAGGCTCAGCTCCTGGTTTTGTGCCATTCCCACTGCTAAGGCCTTCTGGCTCTGCCACCCTGCTGTGAGTGGGTCACACAGAGCTCAGCTGGGCAGAGCCAGCCCTGCACACCCCTAGCAGCATCCCACCACCCCACAGCACCCACACACTCCAGCACTGTGCTCGCTCTGGTTTACTGGTTCCTTGTCACTTGCAACTGCTCAGCTGCCATTACTTCAAAGATGAACTCCAGAATAATTGAGAGGAAGACCTTGTTCTGTTTCTCCTACTGAACCTGCTCTTTTTTGCATAAATAAATATTCAGGAGAGACAAAATTAGAATCCAGGCTCTCTCTGTCTCACTTTGTCCATCCCAGGAGTCCTCTACCCCACTGGCTATAATCACTCTTTCCCATCACTTCTCTCTCAGAGACTAAGTTTTCTCTAATAAGTAGAATAACTTTGGTAGAAAAGATTGAGAAATTTGCTCTGTAGAATACTCTTTAGCACACTGCTTAGAATATTTATTGGCTATTATAGGAAAATAAAGAATTGAACACAAATCCCATACTAAAAGAAATTAATGATGTGTATACAGGGCTCTTAGCACTGAGTACACTATTTGTACAAAGCAGTCCCAAAGATACACAACAAATGTGCCATGAAGAGTGGAGTTAAAAACGGGTATGTATCCAGAATGGCTACAACACAAAGAGAAGAACAAAATTGTATCCCTGCATGTCCTGTTCCCTGAAACTGATTTTCCAAAAAACCTGACCATCCGCATGAGGCAGATCTGCACAGGAGGCTTTAGCTCTCCCCAGATATGAAATCCAGGCAGGGAGGCACAACTGGCAGATGGGGCCCACTACAGCATCTTGCAAATCAGCAGCCCAAGTATTATGTGTCCTGAGAAACACTAGAACTACCGAAAGGTTTCTCTGGTGTGGGGTATTGATTGCAAGGAAGGAGCTTGGTGAGATTCAAGTCCCACCCTCCTTACATGCACCCTTTCTCTTCTGGAAGCTTCTCTTGTTCACTGAAGACAATTAAAACTGCTATTAAAGCTATCAACTGCCTCAATGCATTTTAATAATCTAAAAGTGAATTATTAAGAATAACATCTGAAGGAGGTCCCAGACAAACAGCACATTACTGAACAACCCCTGCCTCTGAAAACATCAGGCAATTCCCAGCACAGTGCACCTATCACCAGTGATGAAGTGCGCTATCATCCACCAAACTCTCTTGAAGATTTATGTGTTCGCTCCATTTTACTGTTTCAAATGCTTTGGTAGATGGACAAATTGATTATTTTTTTCCTACCAGTCTCTCAGAAAAATGAGGTCTATAAACAGATCAATCTGCAACTCTCTTCTGTCACCTCTGGCCTTCTCTGATCCACATATCCAGCTAAAAAGCTTCCAAGTCCTCCTTGGGATATTGCACTTCCAACCCAGCCAAGAGCATCATGGCTGTGAATGCAGGAGTCGCTTTGTCTAACGGCAGTGACTGCTTTATGCTTTTGCAATCCCAAATGTAACATCTGTCATCTTCCTTTGATTCACATTTAGGATGGTCTATCCTGATACGTAACGGTGCTGCCATTTAACTGCAGCAGAAGAGACATTTGTAAAGGTCTTGGTTTATGAAGTGTTCTCCCAACTACACATTGTTATTAAATCCATTATGAGCACAAAAGGATCTTTGAATAGCTCCACAATTTCAAATAGTGAAATACAGTTCCTTATCAGTTTTTTTAATGAATTGAACTCAAGTATTAACATAAACCCAGTTAGACACTAATCATCTAGCTGAAGAAAATGACTTTACAAACCTAATGAAAACAGCAGGGAAGCACAGGGGAAATAAGTATTTTTTGCCAGCCACAGCATGTCTCTGGGCACACCAAAGTTACCAATGAGTTGACATTTACTAAACAGAGCACAGATGCAACCAAATCTTACACAGGGCTTTAGACCTCCTGAGAATTTGCCATCAGAAGGATCTTAGCTCGGAAAAGCTAATCACATCCAGCTCAGCTATGTAGCTGTTCTCTGCAGTGAAATAGTTGAGTTTCCATCCGGTCTGACTTTGGAGAGAAGTACACAGCAGAAACAGCCACAGATTAGAAGGCAGACAGCGTACAAAATCACAGTGCCAGAAGGCAAGCAAAATGCCTTCAATGTAAAAACACATTAGTTTGCTTTTATTAACACATAACTGTGCTAAAAAGTCTTGGGCACAGATGGACAAGGACCGAGGCCAGAGAGTTCACTGCTCCCCAAAAGCAATATACGATGTAACACAGCTTCTCTACACTACAGCGCCTGCTCCGGGTTCTGCACATGCTGCCAGCTCTTCCATGGGTAAATTTCAACTCCATGCATGTAACAACACTTTAACCCTGGAAGAAGCTACAGCAGCCTTTGAAAATAAGCACCAAACAAACCTGCACCTGCATCTTGCCTCTACTGGGAATTTAAATTGCAACAACTGCTTTAATGTAAAGCAAAATCTTTTCCCAAGGAAGACAAAGAATTAAAGGCAGGTTTCCTGTATAGACAGCAGAATCTAAAGTATGTGCAAAACAGCTTTTCCAGAACACACAGAAAGAGAGGTGGTCATGCTCTTTAGGCCATTCGGGCATTACAATTTCAGTAAGTGGTAAGAAGAGAAGCAGCTAATACTCAGCAGTTCCCAAAATGCTACTTTTTTTTTTTTTTTTTTTCTTGCAATAGGTTAGGCAGCCTCTCATGGTAAAAAAAAAAAAAAAATAAAACAAAAAAAACCAAGCACAAAGTCATTTACATGATTTCATGATTTAAAAGCAGAGAGAAATGGGAAAAAAAACAGAAATATGTGCTCAGATTTGTAACTGCTTTTCTTGATTTAGCCCTAAACTTTCCCTGCATCTGAGGACAATAACCATCTACAGAACTCTGTATTAGATATCTTCACCAAAGTGCCTCTTGAGAAGCCTGACTTATTAGTGGAAATAGACTGAAACAATGCTACAAGAACACATGAACTTAGCTCATCTATATCAAAGAAGAAGGCCAACAGTCACTAGTGTTTATTCCAACTACGTGCCCATTTTCTAAAATTTAATGAAAACAAGATCAAAACAATTACTCTGTGCAAGTACTTTGCTTTCTCACTTTTCTGATTTCCAGCAGTCAGCTGGCTGCACCTCAATGCAACATTGTCCTGGGTTCACCAGCAGCAGTTATTTTGTTTTCAGGGCTGCCCCTGCAGCCCTGTGTTTTGACTTTTGGCCTGGGAACAGAGCTGATAACACAAATGCTTTAGTCTGGCCAAGGACTTTCTAAGCCTCATGCTCTGCCAGGGAGGAGGGGAGGCTGGAAGGAAGCAGAGACAGGACACCTGACCCAAGCTAGCCAAAGAGGTATTCCATACCACAGCACGTCATGCCCAGGATGTAACAGAGAGTTACCCGGAAGGGTTGGGACTGCGGGGTTGGACGAGGTATCTGTCAGTGCTCGGTCGGATGGGGTGGGGGAGTTATCGGTCGGCTGGTGCTGAGGTGTTGTATTCTCCTCCTCCTGTTATTTCCTTCATCATTATTATTATTGTTGGTAGCAGTAGTGGTTTGTGTTATACCTTAGTTACTAAACTGTTCTTATCTCAACACGTGGGAATTGCATTCTTTTCAATTCTCCTCTCCGTCCCTCCGGGTGTAGGGGGAGGGCAGGAAGGGGGGGAGTGAGTGAATGACTGCGTGATTTATGGCTGACTTTGTATCCTGGGTCTACCAGGAGCCGTTTTGCTCCTTCTTAGTAACTGGTGCAAGCTCTGTGTTTTGACTTCCAGCCTGGGCAGAGAGCTGATAACACCGATTGTTTTTAATTGTTGTTAAGTAATGTTTATTCTGGCCAAGGACTTTGTGTGTCTCATGCTCTGGTGGGGACGAGGGCTCCTCGTCCTGGGAAGCATTGTAAAAGGTGGAATAGGTTTGTTTCCTCCTTTTTAAGTCTTCCTGGGGTGGATTAACATGTAGCTATTAAATCTCAGAGTATCTCTCAAATAATGATTCAACTGTTAAGATAGCAAGACCTGGGTTTTGTATATAACTTCAGATTCCGGGTAAAAACTTGTGAATTAGAGCAGTGTGTTTTCTGTGATCCAGATTTTAAATAACCTGTCCTAGCTATTCATAATGTGTCCTGTTCTCATTATGTCACAAAGAGGACAAGTTTCATCTTTCAGTCTTGGCCACAGCTGATGTGAAGCTCCAGTGCTCTGGGAACACAGTTTTCTTCTGCTCTAATTTCCCTGGGGAGGGCTGTGATCCCCACTTTTACTTGGGCCAGGATACAGTGGAATATGTGGGAAGTGATAACACTTTTGTCAGTATGTGTTTCTTCCCAAATTCTGGGAAGCTCTAAGAAACATCAACCTTCAGCCAATTTGCATTTACACTAGGATAGTGGACTGCAGGGTTGGATGAGGTATCGGTCGGTGCTCAGCTGGGGGGAGTGGGGCGAGTTGTTGGTCGGCTGGTGTTGAGGTGTTGTGTTCTTTCCTCTTGTTATTTCCTTTATCATTGTTGTTATTGGTGGTGGCAGTGGTGATTTGTGTTGTACCTTGGTTACTGGGCTGTTCTTGTCTCAACCCGTGGGAGTTGCATTCTTTCCGATTCTCCTCTCCGTCCCTCCAGGAGCAGAGGGAGGGCAAGAAGCGGGGGGGAGTGAGTGAACGAGGTTTGTGGTTGGGTTTAAACCATGACACTTTGTTTAAACCATGACAAACATTAACAAATGACATTAGCAACCAGGAGAGATGCTGAAGTGTTGGGACAAACTCAGCAGGTCAGGAAGGGCTGGGCATGTCCACAGTAGAGACTCCTGGCCAGCAGCTTTCCATGGGCAATGGGCTCTCCTCCTGGCTATATTTCTGGGCAGATACGTCTGCTTTGACTTCTATACTGACCCCCTAACAATACAGTTGGGGATCCCAGGATCTTAAATCCCACTGAGGATTTAGCAGCTTCATACTGTCAGAGGTGGGCAACTCTGCATACAGGGAAAGGTTAGGCCACAACCGAGTGTTAAGTATGGCAGTGCCAGTATCACTTACACATCCCCCACACACACACTAATTGCTAGCACAGCATGTCAAATAAAGTTAGGAGCCCATCTCATGACTTCACTGAGAATTATTTTCTTTAATCTAGCAAGTGTACACTCTCCCATAGCAAACCTGGTTGGAATACAATTAGTTGATTATATGGAGGACTTTAAAACCAAGGAAGCAATAATGCCCAAAATGGAGCTGAGCCTAGAGCAGAGAACTCTGTATCAGACATAAATGCAACAGGAATAAATCACACTAGTTTCATCCTGGAGAATTATTGTTACATGCTGTCACTTGTGACAGGTACCGTTAACAACTACAGTGAAACTGTCTCTGCCTTTTATTATTTCCTAAGTGTTCAGTGATAACAAGCCACATCTGATTAATCCTCCTTCCTTTTGGGACTTATGGGCACCAAAGAACAAAGTTAGGGCTCTGGCCCATTTGACAGAAGCTGCTGCCAAATCACACTGAAGGAGACTGAAGGTAATAAATCTTTAACAAGTCTCTTATGGCCTGAGTTTGGATTTTCCTTTTTTCCCCCTTACCTAGTAGCAATTAGAACAGAAGATACCTTGAGAAAGTGAAGTGCTACACGAGAGACTGCTATTAAGAATTCATGCTTGTATTTGTGTCAAATGATAATATCCAGCAGCAGAGCTTCAACCCAAGCAGTACAATAGTCCGAAGGCCAACAATCAGCTAACAGAAAAGACACATTTCTCATAAATACACCTCCCCTGGCTCTGCCTTTCTTCTTGTGTGCTCAGCTGTAGCAATTAGGAGAATAATCTATAGGAAGCCTACCCCCAAAAGCCTCTCTCAGCTTTCTCCAGCTGTTTCCTTCTTTTTGTTTCCAGTAAACTCAAGCGCTGAAGAGATGATTCACCTCAGCAGGACTCCAAACTCTACATCTGCTCTGGGGGCATAATCTTTGCTGGGTACATGGAAATGGGTTTTAAACTAATGGAGTCACCAGACTAAGCAAAAATCCTCTTCTACGAATCTACATAGTAAGGTTTTATTTTCAATTATATTTCTAGCAGGGTATTTTCAAGATTATCATCTTTCTTCTTTAATCATCATAATGCTGCTTTGCAACACACATTGCACTTTTAAAAGTACCTTACTGCAAATAAAAGTCTGCATCATCTGTTTACAGATAAAGAAGCTGTCTACAGTGACCCATCTAGCAACACAGAGGAAATCCCTGGAGGAAATGGCACTGGCATTTAGTCACTGTAACTCTCCCAAACCACAACATAATCCTGCTCCACAAACAACACTGTATTTCTGAGCATTACAAAAAAAGATTTGGAAAATGGATTTCAGCTTTCCATTCTTCAAGGAAACTGAGTGTTCATTCTCCCTTAATTACAACAAGCAACTGGAAAAGAGTTGTATGCAGTTCCTGTGAAGGATGGCTGCAGAACACTCCTTAGACCATGGGGAAATCCACAGCAAAACTGAGATGGAGGAAGAGTGTGGAAGGATCCGACGGGCTGAGTTCAAGTAGTGGAGCTAATCTGGACAAGCACATTGAGAATCAGGTAATTTTTGCTGAGTAGCAGATACAGGAAATGATGGAAGGAAAGTGATACGGACAAGACCAAGGAACTGCAGATTACACAGCCCAACCATCCTTGTGCCTCCGTGTAGGACACGCATCATTATAGGCTGAGGAAGGGAGAGCATAAAGTGATTTTTCCCTATTTATACAAAAGGCCTTCAGATATTTGACTCCCAGGACATGTGCAGAAGAGTTTCTGCAGATCAGTACTACCCTGAGAAAAAGCCACCCTATTGCTTATCACTCAAGGCAACATACAGAGCAGCTCCTGTGTTGTCACTCTGAAAGAAACTTACACTGACCTTTATAATGGGCAACAAAATTTTCCCTTCTCAAGAAAAAAACAAAGCAAAACAAAACACCGTAATTTCTGTGAAGCACAGAGAAGCTGGAAAGAAAAATGCTCACCTCCGTCCTAATTTCTGCAACTGACCTGAGAAACACTGCACAGGAGGTCTAATACATGCCTTTCTTCATACTATAGGAAAAAAGCAGTAAACTAGAGTCTTCTACTAACAGAAAGAAAATAGGTTTTGGAAAATAGCTAGTGAGCATATACCTACAGAAAAGTCACAGAAAATTTTATGGGTATCTAAATACTGGTTTAATGTAGCCTAAACAATTTCTTTGTTCATAGATACAAGCCGTAAAAGAATGTTCAAGACCAGTTCTGCTCTTGAGAGAGGGATTTCCTAGCCAGGAACTAGCCTGGGATCCATTTAAACCAGTTCCTTCATTACCACACAGAATTTGTCAGGAATTGCCTTTTCTGTAGAACAGGGACATGAAAAGGTTTTAAAAACAATGCAGCAATCAGGAGAACATAACAAGTTAGCAGTGTATCTGAAGCAAGAAGAGGCTGCAGACAAGGCTGCTCTTCCGAATGATTGTACCTTCCCCAATATTAGGGCTACATATGCATGAGAAAGCAACTCAAGCTTATGAAATTCACTAGAAAAAGCAAGACCTTATCCACTAAAAGATCTTGACTTAGAAGGTAAAAGAAAAACAGTCATACAGAAGCACAAATACACATGAATCGGCACTGATCTTCAGGAAACAAAGCTGCAGATAAACCCATCAGATTTATGTGTTTGTCTGCAAAGTAACACATTTCACTAATGCAAAGAATTAGAACAGTTCTCTTCCCTCACTGGTCTTCAGTGCGTTCAACACCACAGATCACAAAACCACCCCATATTTACAATATCTAATGTATAGGTCATAATTTTTGTATACCCAAGAGTCATAATGAACATAGTCATAATTTTCATCGCCAAATGGTTTCCTGACTAAAAGAACTTCCTAAGGTTATCAGAAACTCCTCTCAAGATGCCGAGCAGGCTGATTTGCACTCTCCAGGGACCAAAAATTGTCTCTTGAACCACTGTGGTTGTGAATTACCACTACCTCCACATTCATTACACAGTTACCATCTGCAGTAACTAATAAAAACAACAGTTACCTCATGCTGCTAAGATATCTTATCCCATCACCTTTTTAAAATAATTTATGATGAAGAAAAGCAAGCTTAATAATGTCTCCCTTGGTATTTGGAGTGATAGAAATGCATTATCATAATTAAAATTAATTTTTATGGTATATTTTACAATATCAGTTTCCATATAAGACACAGAAAAACTGAGGACTAGGAAACAAAGACTGAAAAAGACCATTCAGTCATGTATTATGCTCTGCCTCCCGTGGGAGGAGAGAATGAAACATGGTCCAAAGCTCAGACTGGAGCTTAGTTGTGGACGAGCCTGACCAAAGCAGTTTAACAAACATAGAAAGAGACCCAATAACCTTGAAAGAACATTACAAGGGCTCTTGAGATTATGCATTTTAGCTTCTGAAGCATAACAATAGGAACTACACACCATCACAGCATAAAAAACTTTTCTCTCAATAATGAATTTGCCAACTCCCACTCAAGCAGACACTGTTACCCACAAAGAACTCAACAATCTGTTGTTTGAAACACTTACAATACCTACTTTTGTGTTTGTCATAAAAACATTGAAGTAAACAGCCAGCTACAATCAAATGCATCAGAACTTCCTCCGCTGGATCTGCTGACAGGCCAGCTGGGCCCTGGCACACAGGTTCACCTTCCTCCACGCCACTTCAACAGCTACCAAAGCTCTAGTCAGATTTTGAAGATCAAACTTGCAACCTTCAATTACAAGGGGAAAATATTTTTTTTTTTTCCTTAAAAGAGGAGACCCTTTAACTCAAACCCTGACATAGCAGCAATGGATCACAATAGAAAAGCCCTTCAACCCCAAAGGACCACCTTTGCATGAACAGTCACCCAAGTACTGTTGCAACAAAACCACCATAGCTCTAATCACCTAGCGCAGCTTGAGGCAACAAAGGCAAGCAGAGGAAAAATGATTCAACAAATTCCACATTCTGCAATGCTGATGATATAACCTTTTTCTACAAATCTCACCTCTCTTACGGTCTCTGAACATCAACACTACCTTTTAATAAAGACTAACTGATTCAAAGTGGGAACAAAACCAAAAAAAACCCGTATAAACCATGAAGTACCCAAACCTGAAAGAAATGAAAGCTGTACCTGTACACCCAAAAGCTGCTTGGGTTTGCTTGGTTATTCTTATTTCTGCTGACAGAGTTACTTAAAAATAGCTTATATACAGTCCTCATCAAACTTTGCCTTTCACTTAGTTCATTATCAGGATTTGAGGCACTGCTTGCAACACAGAATGAAAGGAAGTCTAGACAAGTGACATACTCAAGCTGACAGTACCCCATTACAAGGCACCACATTAGCTATCAGTTATCCTTCTCTCTCTGCAGTCAGGAAAAAATGTGAAGCTCTCTTTGGCAAATGTCCTTCTTGGTACCATAATGTCCTCATCTACTTGTCTGTGTTGTACATTTCCGTTAGTATCAGAAAGTTCAATTAGTCTCTTACAACTAAAATGATTTCTTCTGACTAATTTGTATTAGATGGGAGGGAAGAATGAGAATGATTTACTGACAGCTTAGAAACGTTATATATGTTTCCTAATGCCATGTCTCAGCTATATTTTAATCTTGTTTCATATCAGCCATTTTAGGGAAGTATCATTCATTGAAAACTCCTTCATACTCAAGCTTGCTTTCTGTCACATATAGAAAGAATCTTAATTAGAAACCAATTGATATAAATGTGACACTTAGAAAATGTTTTAAGTGAACCAAATATTAGCAGAAGTAAAAAACTGCAGCAGTTTTCATGCAGACCTGGAAATGAGTTCTTCCTTTATTCCCTGGAGTACCATGGCATTACTGCTCTGCAGACCTGGCATCTGCTGGCTTTCCACAGTCTTTCCTAGCATGAACTCACTTTTCAGGTCTCCCAAATTCCTACCTGAAGAAACCACAGCTCCAGTTTTCCCAAGGTTTCTGCCTCCTCCTCATCCTTCAGGCTCTAGCAGTGTTTAGCCTTTACATGAGAGCTTCGCTTCAGAAAAGCTGCCCGCAGCAACAACCTGTTCCCACACCACCATCTCCAGTGTTTCACCTCATACAACTACAGCAGCAGCACCATCCTGCAGTCAAGAGTTTGCAGATTTTTCACTGTGCCTTTGATAATTCAGCTCCTCATAACAGGAGCTGCAGAAATGAGACATCTACCTTTTCAGGAAGGCTGCTGGTGTACACCAAGCTGAGACTGTCATCAGCTACTGGGGCACTAACTCAATGAAGACCTTCCTCCACATGTAAGATTTAATTCCGCACTTTAGCTCACATTCAGCAGGGACTTGGCATTCCCTGCAAAGGACAACAGTAGCATGCACACCTGCACCCTGCAAGCAAGTCCTGCATTGCATCAGAAGGAAATGTCTCTCCTTTATGCCAACAAGCAGAATTTGAGTTCTGCTCTAGAATATCCTCAATTTTTGCTTCATGAAATGAAGGCAAATGGAAAGCAGCAAGGAGGGATAGAGAAAACTCATTATTACAGAATATGAATTATTACCCACAAGTCTCTTAGGTCACCTCTGCTATGGTGTGAAACACATATAGTCTTAGCACAAGGCTTATTAAAATACAGACTATCTGACAGAATGAGGCTATTTTTACCTAGGCTGAACAATATCCAGGCATCTTTCTCAAGCAGTTATATCAAACCCATACTAAAAAGCACATTAGGAAGGAACTAAGACCAAGCAAAGTATCCAAGAGATCAGTTTTCGGACATATCCCCACTTTTCTGCTATTTCTACTGCTAAACATGGTAAAAATAAAAATGCTAATAGCCACCAAAATTCTATACAAAGGAAGTGAAATTATGTGAACTTCATGAAACACACAAATCTTTCCACAAGACTGCAGCTGGCATCTCAGCATGTGATCTTCCAGCACAGTTATTTAGACCACGTCTATGATGTGCTGATTTTAAAGCAGGTGGCTTGGCTGCTCCTGGTTTCAGAGCCTACACTGGCTGTGATGCAGGCAGTCAGCCTGCCCTGAGCTAGTGGTTACCATGGCCACACTGCAGCAGGACCTGCACTGCCCAGACTAAAGCCAGCTCCTGAATGTCCCCATTGGTGGTACCCCCTGAGGACAAGGTGACACGTGCTGCCTTTGTGTGCTATAGTGATTCCCGGCAAAAGAAACTGGGAAAAAGACTTACGTAGAAATTAAGATTATCTCAGATACTCCCAGCATTTGCTCAAGAAACATTCTCAACTATGCTGCATGCTATATGGCATCTAAGTGTGGATCATCATCACTGCTTGAAAAAGGTAACAACTCATCCCATACAACTAATAAATCAATTCTTTTGTCAAGAGTGTAAATGGCAAAAGAGGGAATGTTCACTGATAGCCCAAACTCCCTCCTTCACCAAGATGAAGAAGTGCTGTTCTTAAAAAAAAGACATTTCTTGGAATATGTAAAAACCAATACTACATGATTTTTCCCTTCTGCAATAAACCAGATAAATATAAAAAACAAGAACAAATGTGTTTCCAGTCTGCCCATTATCAGGTATCAGCAGACTGGTAAGTACTGCACACACAAGAACTGCAGTGATGAAACCGTACAGACAGAATGTCTGGTTATGACAGTATTCCTTGCAACAGCAATATATTCACAGCCTGTGTTGACAGCACCTGAGTCAAGATTCCTTCTGTGAGTCTCTACTTGCAGAAGGTGAATGCCCTGATTTCTGGTGGCACAGTAACTAAACTTTTGGCTTGTGCTATTAATTCCCCTCTGACCGTGCAGGACTTCCCCTGAGCATGCCCAGCCCAGCTTTTGGAAGCAGCCCCTTCCGATGCTCCAGAAGTGCTTCTCACACTCACATACCCTGGGCATGACTGACTGCTGCCATAACAGCAGCACACAGCAGGTGGGGACAGGAGCCATGGGGTACACTGGGGCAGGCAGCAGCAGGCTGCTGAACTCACTGGCACTGTATGTGTGCTCATCACACCAGGAACCTCAGTCTTACCTTGATTTTGTCACAGAAATCCCTAACTGTAGGGAAAGCTGACAGGAGAGCACTGAAAAGATCTCTGTTGTCATACCCAGCTGATACTATTCATGACTCAAATTGTACAGAAGAGGAGGAACTGCTGGTTTGGGTGGCTTTGCTTTTACCTCTCAGGATATTCAGTCTCAGATGGCAACAGACTGTGCTGTGGGATACAAATAGCTGTTAGACCACAAACAAACCAACTTGTTAATATTCTAGCAGGCCATAAGGGAGGTCAGAAAGGCTGTCAGAGACCTCCCGAGACCTTATTTCATGTGGTTCTCTTTCATAGGGCATGCAGTTAAGAAATCTCATCATTAAATACACCCAAAACATGACCATGCAGGACGTGGCTGCCTCTCAATTTTTGTAAACAACAGCATGGAGAAGAGCAGGCTCCAGAGAGACCTTAGAGCAGCTTCCAGTAACTAAAAGGGCCAACAAGAAAGCTGGAGAGGGACTTTGTACAATGGCATGTAGGGATAATACAAGGGGCTTTAAACTGAAAGAGGGGAGATTTAGATTTAGGGGAGAATTAGCAAGAACTTCTTCCCTGCGAGGATGGTGAGGCACTGGCATAGGTTCCCCAGAGAAGCTGTGGCTGCTCCATCCCTGGCAGTGCTCAAGGCCAGGTTGGACAGGGCTTGGAGCAACATGCTCTAGTGGAAGGTGTCCCTGCCCATGGCAAGGGGTTCGAACTAGATGAGCTTTAAGGTTCCTTCCATGCCAAACCATTCTGTGAGTCTATGACAAATTCATTAACTTCTTTTTAACTAAATAAGGCTTCAGCATATCAGATTTAACCACTGAATTGCAATTCTTTTGCCTTCTCTAGCCTTCCCTTCCACACACAGCCCTACTGAAAAGTGTTCTCTTCTTACCTCCTTCATATCTCTTGTGCCTTTTCTTACTCCTGGGCATGCTTTCAACAGCATTACCAACTGGTTGGTAATTAACTTTTACTCAGGTTTAGTTATTGACCATTTCCCAGGATAGATTAGGCAGAAAAACCTATTTCACCCATTGCATAGCTCTAGCCAGAGGTTAAAACATGATACCTAGTAACAGAGAGGTTTTTTTCACCCTTCTGGGAGACTATGTAACCATGGATGCAGAAGAAACAAGGCCTGCAGATGAAAAGAATGCTTTCAGATAATAATGTTTGTCAGAAGAGATTTGCACATTTCTTTGAACTGATATATTCATACCCTGCTAATTATTTGAGGAAAATCTCAGAGACCTTATCACAAACAAAGTCAATGCTATGGTCAGATTCTTCCCCCTCAAGTCTAAGTTTCTCTTTAGAGTATCTCTCAAAGTCTGCTTTCAACAGTTTTCAGTCATGTCAGTAACTTACACATACGCAAGCACCTCTACCCTAGAATATACCTGTACAACAAGAAACATCTTTAGATTTGAAGTCCATCAGAGCTTTCTTACAAGCAGCCCAGGTCACGTTTTTAAAGTCTGCCTTTGCCGTTAAATACTCACTCTCTCGTTCTTACGCTGCTTTTCCATGAAAAGCATGGGATGCTTGTGTTACTGCTACACAAACACCACTCAATACAATAAACAGCTTCAAGAAGTTGTACGAGCAGGAAGCAAACAACAGTAGGTCACCTTAGGGTCTTTTTACAGACACACATACACACCTCACCGCTGCTGAACAGCAATTTAGACAATGTTCTGCTCCACAAGTTTTTAGCTTCTGATTTTCACTCTACTCTTTAAGGCACAAAGGCGGCAAAATATCGAAGAACTGTGTTACAGGCTTTGAAGAGACACTACACATGGGCTGGTGGAACAACAAAGACAGAAGTCATCTTTCCTCCCAAAGAAAAAGGAGAGCAAAATATTCTATCACTCACCTGCAAACCCACCATGTTACTCTGTTTAAATCACCTTCACCAGTCCCAGTTTAACAGACACGGACGTTTGCTTCAGAATACTGCAGCAAACAGCACAGCCCACACAAAACCCCCTCGCTGGAGGAGAAGCTAAGCACTGATACCACTTCCCAGCCTCTCCTGTGGTCGCATGGCCTCCTGTAATTTGGAATTGTAACAGCATTGCACTAAAACTACCTTCACACCAGAGGTGCGAGGGCCCATTAGAGATCGCAAAGGCCACACTATCTGAAATAGGGTTTAACTTTCTTGGTAAGATGTGTCTTGTTCTCTTTCAACAGAGGAAGTGACAAGCTGATTGGACTGAAAGTTACATCAACACCCCACCCCCCACGCCCCCAAGTCGCTTAAGTAAGCTCAGCTTAGCTACAATAGAAAAATCAGCTTTCTTAGGACAGGAAGTCTACAGTATTCAGTTCTGGTACATGTACATCCCACCCAATCATCACTAACACCACAGAGAAATAATTCCACATACAAAAATAGCCCTTATTGTAAGGATGAAAAAAAATGCTGAACTACAAGTGCTTCTGCACCATTAGGGAAATGTTTACTCAGGGAATTTCAGTCTGCAGATTGTGTCATAGGAAATGTCATTATGTTCTACAACGCCAATGGAAGTCGACATATTTCAAAAATAATATGCTTGAAATCATTTTACCCTACCAAACATGCAGAGTAAGCAAAAATTCAGGGTGCCTTCATGGAGGAGTAGATACTTTGCACACAGGGAAATTCCTTTTTTAAAGCCTAGCGTCTCAGCAATTCAATTCCCATTTTGTTTAAATGCTTAAAAGTACTTTGTGCATTATTCTACTGAGCACTAGCCCACAAAATCTCAAATGAGTAACTAAAGGCTTTCACAACAGCTGGAGGCAGGGCTACAGGATGGCCCAGCTTATTAAACCTCCTCAATCTGACAGAATGCAATCCATGTGTACCAGAAGTGTGAAATGACACATTATTTGTGACCTCACAGACTGTGTCACATTCCTGAATTCAGTTACTTTTCAGAAAAGAAATGTGGAAATGGCCATGGCAAAGCTCATAATGACAAAGACAGCTTTAAAACAAAGAGACTCCAACACAATCCAAACATTTCATTCATTCTGTCCACTAAATGCCATAACACTTCCTATTGTTACCAGTAATACATTTGATGCTACTTTATTATTTCACTCAAAATTAAGTGAAACAAAACCAACAAGTCACAGTAGGTCATTCATACAGAAACTTACCGAAGTTTATATGAAACTATTTTCATTACTGTAATCCAACAGCCACCAACCTGATGTCCCTTAGTGGTAGATTCTCAGCTGGTGTCAACTGTCCTGATTCTCTTGATCTCAATCAAGGCAGAAATATTTGTATCGCTCAAGATCTATTTCTCACTTTTTATAGATGCAAATCACAAATCATTTAAACTGGTCCAACAACTATTTTGTCACTTCTAAAGAGTCTGAGGACTTCATACAAAAGTAGGAACCATACATATTTTATGAAATACGGCTCTTTTCACCCATGTATACAAAATACATGCAGACGCTGTAAACACAGCAACAGCTGGTACAACAGCCTGACTGCAAAGGGACAGGTTCTATCATTTCCCCTGAGGTATCTCAAACTTTGATCTCAGGAATAAAGGCAAATGCAATCACCTGAAAATTTAGCTAGAATACATTAGGTATCTGGAGATTAAGTGGCCAAAAAGTGCCACTGCTCATATACTCTGGCCTTCTAAAAAAACCTGCATCCATTACATTTTACCAGCTACTCCCTTAGGAAGAGCTGCATTTTACATTTTTCCTAGAAAAGCGATTTCCTTCACAAAGAAATACCAAGTGTGGAATCTCCCTTGGCAGCGAGCACCCCGAGAAGCAGATCTGGAAGGCCAAGACAGTTTAAGTTCAGGAAACATGAAGCACTAAGATGTAGCTCTGCTCCACTGCTTGGCTGTTTTCCACAAGAGATCCCTACAGACTCTACACCCCACACTCCAGCCAGTAGCACACTCCAGAGCTAAGCAAAGGAGCTGGCCAGACCTCTCAGGACACCAGGTGACAGGAGGGAATGCAGGGGAGCTCAGTTTAGTTTGGGACTAACAGCCAGGTATATTAGAACTGAAACAATCTGGACCTGCTGGGTTTTGCTATGTATGACATTAGAAACTCAAGAAGTAAGTCCTCCCTGCAGCCACTGTAAGCAAGCCAGGATTTGTTTCTCCTTTTTGTTATCTCTTTTTTTGCATTAAACCATTTGTCTGCTTTGTTTATACTGTCAATAGTACTGTGTGCCAAGTGTGATATAAAAATATATTTAGAATTTAATTAAGCTTCCAAAGCCACTGGGAAAACAATGGAAAGTAGGCATGTGAGAAGAGGGAGGGAAACAGTCTCCTAGTACCAAGCTTGAAGCTCTTCTCAACTTTATTCTTTTAGGAAAAAAATAATCTGAATCTTGGAAATTAACCAGTTGGTCAAACTCCTCTAACACAATGTACATTCTTCGAAGGTGACTGGAATTCAAGCAAACAGAAAGCAGCTCAACTGTATTTCAAGATCACAGGCCTGTGTATTTGTTTATATCCTGGAGTCACTTTGAAAGTATCCTCTCAGAAGAGGCCAAGACTGGAACACCAGCATCTTCATTCAAAACCCAAAATTACAAAGTACTGTGAGAACAGAACTGAAGGGCAACTGCCTCTGATCAATACTACCAGTCTTCTACTTTTAAAGTTTGTGATGCATTTAATAAAAGAGAGCAGCAGGAAGATTCTGATCTCTGCTACAGGAGGTAATCCAGCATAACCCTGAAGAAACCAGTGTTTATACCAGCGTGATACTCAATCCAGTTGACTCCCACAATAAAGTAGCAGGAAGAAACCCGGCACAGGAGGAATATTTCAAATACACAGCACAAAAGACTGCTCACCTAATTATTCACAGTGATGAAAGAAAAGGTGTTTCAAACATAGCAGAAAGAAACCTAAATCACACTAGGATTATGCAACAGAATGACAAGAAACACAAAGGTTAGAAATGACACAATGAAGAAAGAATACAAGAGCAAACTTGGACAGAGGCCATAGGAAGAAGTAGATCCTATGCAAAACAAAAAACAGAAACCACACCCAGATTCTGGTTTTGTTGTTTTCTATAAAAATCTTGTCAGTCTTTTAACTGCAATGAAAGTGTCTATGTCAGGAAAAGAGAGAGGAACAGGGAGAAGCAGGTCTGAGTCAGGGGAACAAAAGCCGACCAGGACAGTAGAAAGAAGTCAGCAGCCAGTCCCAGAACAGGCTGGCAAACAATAAATGTACCAGTAATTACCAGCTTCTGAGCAGACTTTGGTGAGAGACAGTGGAAGAGCTGCAGATGAGATGAACAGATGGAAAGACAAAGCCAATGAAGAATCAAAACACACGGTTCCACAAGGAGACTCTCCGACAGTGTACATTTCACAGTCTTTATTTCTGTAACTAGGTCAAGTGATTTTCTTTACCCCTTTACTGCAGACAACAGTTAAGAAGTTCTAAAGTGAGAAGGACGGATCCCTAAGAACCCCCAGGAATGTTCTGAACATGTACAGAAAATAAAGACATGGATGAATATAGTCATGTTGGAAATCCTTTGAACAAGGAAGCACAGCAAAGACACAAAGTTAATTCCAGCAATGTGAACAGTTTGTAATACAAAATTTAAACAGGGTACTGAACAGTGCACTCCACGAACATATGGAAGGGGATGAAATCCAAAGTGCTTTTGAGAATGACCAGAGAGGTCTGGGGTAAAAAAGTGAAATAAAAAATAAATTATATACAATGCTGACAGATGGCAAAAGTCTTGGTAATTCCATTCATTTTTCTTCTCAATAGGAGTTACTTTTTCTCCCTTAAGTTTTTCAATACTCTGCTATTAAATAATATACTTTATTCATAAGCATTCTATGATCACAGGCTGGTCATAGCAACATAGTAATGTTAAAAACTCAGGAGCAAAATAATGTTGTTCAGGGAAGTGCACAAAATCTACTCAACTACTAAATAACCCAGAACACTTCAGCTAATGCTGTACGGCCAACACTGACAAAAGGCTTTCTCCCTCTGTTTTACCCTGCACACTCACATCTTTCAATGCTGCAAGACTGGCATATGTGTAGATAATCCTAAGTAGGAAGGATTCCAAATGCTAAGCAACAGTTTATTTTAACTGAGGGGGAACACAGATTGGCCGTTGTACACAAGTTTCCATGTGATAACACACAATAACCTCAGCATTGTTTTTAGCACAAGATGTGGTCCATCATTTCCAAAAAGCAAGAATTTAGTCAATATTTGATCTAAAAACCCCTGAACACCACAAGAACTACAACAGTGATTAATGCTGAAGATTATGTTTCCTCCCTCTGCAAAAGCAGCCTAACAAAAAGCCTGCGGATGTCAAGGGAAGGACTCAACTGCCTTCACTGGGATTTGGCTACAACACAGAGGGGAAAAATAGCCTTGTGGAGTCCAGGGGTAAGGAGAACTACGGCAGCAGCAGGTGGACTGCTCTGCTCTAGCTGTGGCAGTCTGGCCAGAAGACTGGGATGGACTCAGAAGGCCCCATTCCCATGCCACATCCCACTAGGCAATCTTGGATGAGTCATTTGTCCTCTGTATCTCACTTCTCCAGTCCCTCACTCATGTCTTTCGGAAAGTCCTCCTGATGTGGTTTTAGGAAAAAAACTCCACTGGCCTCTGCTGATACAAATCACGGTCAAGTCCCCTCTGGACTTCTGTTCAGAGTTTAGCTTCCCACTTTTATATCTCGCTGGCCAAGAACCAACTTTTGGTCTCCCTGCCAGCCATCTGTAATATAGCTGAACTGAGACACATAACCACAGAGATCATGACTGCAATCGTGGCTCTGTAACAGTAACACCAATGCCAGCACCATGAAGGACAGCTGAGTCTAGCCTTATATTTCAGATGGTTATAAATTTTACTCACCCACTGCAAAGGTTACTCCATCTTCTTCAAGTGAAGGAAGTCTTTAGAATTACTAGAGTATTTATTAAAGCTTTTAGAGCAAATTAAAAAAATAGACTAGATGTGCACTAGTTAAGAAACCTCCCATCCACTCAGAACTACTAATTATAAAAAACTATGAAATTGGATTAAGATTATAAAACATTTATTATAGTAAGGGAGACATTAGGTACAGAATTGGCTTGTATTAAGAAGCAGAAAATGCAGATTGAACATTAGGAAACTGTCCTGACAAAGTGCTATTCATTAGAGAAGTAACTTCCTATGTGAATGGATGGAGCATCGCCAATTGACAACTAAAACAATTTTGGACTGAAAAAAAGCCCAGAGAACATACAAGGGGGAATAATTCACTGAGAAGTCAGTTGTTTCTGCCCACAGACAGCAGCAGTGTTTGTTCAGCAATGCCTACCTCAAATGGTACTCAGGTTTTCTTCCCTTCCTGCACTCCAAAATATAAGCTTAACAATGGCTGAAAAATGGTTTAATTAGAAAGAAACTCACCAGATAACGTGGTTTTGTTTACCTTCCATATTCTAAGCTACAAAACTAGGTATTTTAGAAACATTAGAAAGTTAATCTAAAGTAGAAGCCTAGCTGTAGAAGCAGGCTGATGAAATCAGGAATGCAACATTTAATATCTTCAACATGCAGCCAAACGTTGCAAATTCTCTATGTAAACCTACTCCAAATAAAGTCCTTCTCCAAGAAAAGGAAGGAATAATACCAACCTGACACCTCACCACACACCCCAATACATTTTGTTACAGACTTGGGTTCATTATTGGCAGTCTTCAAAGCTTGGAAAACAGCCACTGCATTACAAATTACAGACCCAAGTGGAACAGATGAGGACCAGCTTCTCACACAGGTGAGCCCATGTCACAGGTTCTGACACCCGATATCTCCAGCTGATGTCTGGAAAGGAAGGAAATTAAACTCACTACCAGATTTTTCTGTCCAGTGAGCATTACTGGTGACTTTCAGGTCATTCATCTGGAACAGCAGAAAACTCGTGAGAAAGCCTTTAATCACCTAAGACAAAATGCAGGTTTTGAACTCCATCACTACTCTGACCCCGCTGCATGCTGGAGCATCTGCAGACCACTCTGGTTTACATTAGTTCCCTCTGTGCCCTTGAGGACCATGAGTCTTCAAGACAAGTAAATGAACAGATTTGCTCCTTGCAACTGGTAAGAGCCAGATCCAGATCTTCTACTTGACAGAGAAAGCATGGAGAAGCTGAACTGTGGAATCAACCAGTCACTCACAAGAAAGGGGGGTTTCTGGTGGGCTTTTCTGTCTGTTCTTGAAGCTTTGGCTGCTCAACATACCTGAAGAGACTTCCCTCATCTCTGTTTTATACAATTTTTCTGTCTCTTGCCAGTCACTCCACTTTCTTTTCAGTAAAAGGACAGCTAGCGAGATCCAAGCTACATACAATAGAGTTGCTAGTGAGAGTAGCTTGGGAGAAAGGAGCAGAATTCAAGGACAAGGCCTTAGCAGAGACACACACAGGTGCCTGGGTGTATCCTGGTGGATGAGAGGTTCCTGGAGCTGTGTGGCATCCCTCAGTATAAATTCTACTGCTGCCCGGGCTGAGGCTCTGGGCTAAGCAAGATGACACATGAAACTTCCTGACGTGGTAATAGAATTCATCATTCACAACCCAAGTAGGACAGAAGAAAGGTTACTTATTTACTTAAACTGTTACAGACACATTAGCAAAGGAGCAAACTGCATGAGAACACTGCAGGTTAGAATGGTGTGCTTAAACAGAAAAGCTGAGGAATGCTGCTGCCAACTGGAGTGTTGTTAAAGAAGTGCGCAGAATCACAGTACGTCTGACGGCAAATTAGCTCAGGTAAGGTGATAGTGTTTATTCTGAAGGTGATCACTTCACTCACTCCTCAGAGGCTTCTCTTCTAAATCAGAACTTTATCAACACCAGCATCCAAACAATTATAATCTACAGACTGCCTCCGACTGACATCAGGAACTAAATTATACTTAAGAGGTATAGGAAGGTACAAGCACTGACAAGCTATAACAGACTTCACATGTATCTGTCAAATGCAGGGACAAGCCACCAAAACAGAACGAACAAACCTCTTTCAGACACTATCTCAAGTTGATTTGGTATGAACAGTGAAATGGAGCACTGGCAGCTATCCCTCTGGTCTCCCACCCACCTTTTCCAATACATACTTTGGTATTAGGAAGACAAAGCTTTTCAGCATTAACAGCTCTGTGTTTCCGTGTGCTCTGAATATCTGAATGTACAGCAGAGATCTGAAGAAGTGCTTTCAAACCAGAATGCCTGTCTGCTCTTGTAACTGACAAATGAGATTACCTCTTTCTACAAGCCTCACCTCACTTGAATATATACAGCACTCAGCAGAAATACAAGGTGATATCATACGTTTGGATTTAGGTTTTTTTTTTTAATATTCCATGCTAACAGAAATGAGTGTTGCACCACTACTGTCCACAGTTCCACATCAGCTGCACATGAGCTGGAAATGATGACAGCTTAAGAGCTACATCTGTATTTTTCCTAGAGATGAGAAACCAAGACACAGTTTAGAAATCTACTCTGCATGCAGGATAGAAGCGTAATTTTCCCAAGATGAACAGAGCACTGCAAAGCAAGCAATAGTCTGGATTTCTGCTTCTTTTCTCAATCCACAGCATGTATGAAGTAAGCTGATAAACATGTCAGCCTGTTCAAGGAGAGGCCACCAAAAACCTCAGGAACGAGGGCTCAGTATTGCCACAGCCACTACGGTTTCCTACAACCTCACCCAGCACATTGACCAGCACTGCACTGCCATCTCTTGGCAGATACTGATATCACGATTTCAAATTTATGCAAGCACAAGAATTAACTCGCATTAAAAAGACATTAGAAGATTTAAAAAAAAAAAAAAAATAAATAAAAAAAATTGTAAGGACATGTTTCTCTTACTAGCTACATAAAACCAGGCTGAAGCTCTAGGTGATGAGTCTAGTCTACATCCAGTCTACTTCCCCGACTCTCAAGATTTGTACTTAACATTAGACACACCTAAAACCCAACTGTCAGGAGTTTAAACACAGTCCAACACATTTTTCTTCCCCCCCCCTTTTTTTTTTTTTATAATTTAAACCCACAGAAGAGAGTAACTAATGTCTGTAGGCAGTTTATATGAGTTGCACTTAACCACTGTCCAGAGTTAAAGATTTTATCCACTTGGTTAAAACAGTATCTAAATGCCAGCAGAGCTGCGGGCAAATACATCACTTGAAGTTCTTGGTCCTTTCAAGTATATAAAATCATAAATAACAATTTAAAATATACAGCAAAGGCAGAGGCAGGAGTACAGCCTAATGCCACCTGTATATACTTGAAATGCAGAGAAAGGTGAAAGTAGTTACTAACAGTTTCTGATGTGCAACGTTGACACTCCCCGTAATATGAGGTCTAAGAGATCACCAAAATATTGCAAGTAACAGCTCTAGAAAACATGATCAGGATTTAAGTTTTGACGGCTAAAGAAACAAATCAGTATTAAGCATAAAGATAAGTCATTACCGACTGGCAGAAACGCTGTCCATACTACTGTCTGTATGTTCCTAACTCCAGTTTCCACATCTATATTAGGCTAGTTTGGTACTCAAGATGCCTTGCCCTCTGACACAGATCCCTTCCTCCTCTACATGTACACAGTCCACAGTGTTCTAATGGCTGAAAATCTTTGGTATATACAAAACAAGGACTGAAATGTAAGCCTCCCTTGACATCAGCAAGTGTTTTAACAGAGCTCTTACAGAGGGAGAAGAGCATGCATACACAGCCACCCGCTTACACTGAGAAGAAGAGTGAATTCTGCTCCAGTTTTGCAAGAGCAAGCTCGTTCCCAAATTGAGCAACAGCCCTGTAGAAGGGAAACTTTCTGTGCAGCACTGATTTGGGTTTTTAAATACCTTGATCCAGCCTTGGAAAAAGGGGGTCCTTTTTCTAAGGAACCTTTTTTTAATCTAGTCTAAGAGCAGGTCCCTAAAGAAGTTGAGAATTTGTCCCGTTGAAACTCAGTGGCACTTAGGGGGCTCTTAAAATATTATTAATGATTTCTGCCACTGTGCAAGTCAAACTAAAACATACAGTGCAGACTTTAGCTACTCTGCATTACATGACATATAAAGTTTTGGTAGGCCCAATAGCACTCACAGAGTATAGCCATAAAACACAGTCTTCAAGCATTTTTTTTCCTAGGGAGACAGCGGCCAAAGACCAATTGAGTAGCAATTCTTACACAGCACCAAACCCTGCACCAGTGTAATTTACCATCATTCCACAGGAGTGAACAATCTGCAGCAGTTAAAAAGTCTAGCCCATCAAATGGGTCTATTTGCAACATGTTAAAGAATGACAACAGCATGATCTTTAAAAAAAGACACAGAATTATGAAGCTGCAAACACTGTGCTGAGATAAACAAGGTCACTGTCTACTTACCTGAGATGCAGTTATATGAATTTGACCTTTCTGTAATAAGTGGTAATTTCAATGAAAACAACCTTTCAGTTCAGAAGGAAAGTGAAGTAAGTCATGTATCCTGCAGCTGCAGTTCATGATGAGACTCCCAGCCCTAACTTAAAGGTCACCAACAACCCCCTGAAAGCAGGACTGCTTTTTACTTATCCATATTTCATCTAATGTTGTCAGAGGTGACTAGTCCACAACACCACCACCACACAGCTGCCTGGCCATTAAGGAACTTCAGCCTTCCCTTCAGTACTTATTACCTTATTAGACATGGCAAAACTACCAGCAAGAAATGAAGAATAATCAGCACGAATGTTGATAACAAATAATTACTGGCTAATCTGTATTACAACAGTCGTACCAATATTTGCACTGTGGTAACAAGTAGAAGAACTGAAGATCTTACTATACTATACTCTGCATTAAGGTTGGGACTGGACAGACTGTCTTTGCTTCCCCTAAAGAGGGAACGTAATGTGATACATGTGGAAGTTTCTCTGGTTTTGTTTGTTTGAGTTGGGTTTTTTTTACACCATTCCTAAACTGATTCTAGAAACATCTTGATCTCCATCAAAATTGCCTATTCCTCAGGACCATCACAAATACTGCTGCACCCAATTAATATTCTTCATTTCTAAGATTAAAAGAAAATGTGGTTGTCAAAACTAATCCCAGCTTTTAAATCCACTGAGTTCAAATTAGTTTATGTTTTGCCCCTTGAGACAGCAAGCAGCTTACCTACAGCTTTGATAAGTACAGGTCTTTTACCTCTTCCTTATAATTTGGCTTTTGTGAAGAAGGACTGTAATGCTCAGCCACATGAAAGGAGAGAAATAACCATAAATCAAGAAGCATTTACAGAAGCTAGGAGTAAAGGTGAAAAACCAAGCCAAGACAGAAAACATCATGTCAGATTTGGGAAATACTGTTGTTCAAACGCAATACCCCAGGCCCATCAGCTGCTAGTTTGTAGATGTTGCCAGTTAAATAATACTTCTGAGAAAGATGCTAACTCCTGTGTCATTCATGACATTGCCTAACTATGTAACATTATCTTTGTTTCTCTAAACTCTTTAAAATGAAAGAGCCAAATGGCATTAAACACAATTAATGCTAACCTAAGTATCAGAGCAGACTCTTCTCACAGTGGAGCAACTGTTTTTCCAAACAGGAACAGTGTCCATTCCTTCACCTTTGCCTACTCAGCAGTTTGTAATGTGGGCTATATGCAAAGGATATAGTTAATGGAGGTTTGTGCCAAAAAGAATTAATGACCTTCAGTGATAAATTCCTAAAACCTTAACTTGCTACATGGAGTCTCCCCAGTCTAACACTAGGATATTCACATTTGTGGCTTTAGATGTAATTCACTATGTCTGAAAGTATCTGCTGTGAGATTCTTAACAGAGCTGGGGAACACCCATGGGGAACTCAATCCATGGTATGCCACAGCTGGGAACCATGCACAGAGCTGTTTGTGCTCTTAAGCTAACCTGAGGAATTTCTTCAAACACTTCCTAACCCGGTGAAGTGCCATCCTTACAGCTCTGTGTCTTTAGAGGAAGACTATTTACACCTCACTGAAACACCTGAAAACCTCAATCTCCATCACCATAGCAAGAACACCACAAGTGCATGCAAGCCTGAGCACCTGGGCACTCACATTCAGGACTGATGGAAACTGAGGTAACTACTGCAGTGCTCTGGGCCAATAAAAGCTGATTGGTTTTTAATATTCCTAAATGATTTCAAAACTTAAGTGATTAAGTGCCCAAATAGAAGCCTGTTCTTCAGAATGCCTTACACCTTCCCCCGGACACTACTATAGCTTCAAGACTATCAGCTGAGCACCGCTTTAATTTTCTTTCCAGTTTGTATGCTGTGAACTGAGCATTTTTCATTGAGTTTTAGTGAACTGAAAATGTTTAAGGCTATAACCCTGCCTCACTGATGACAAATGATCTCAATGCAGTCCAGATTTCCTCTTTGCAGTATTCACTGTGGATCCTGCAAAATCACAATGCTCTGTGGCAACTTAGAACTTGAGGGGGTTTTTTTAATCTTTTCCTCTTTGGGGATTTTTCAGCATGCATCAGGATGATTAAGAGATGCTGTACTGGAGTTGAAGGCTACTGGAATCCATCTGCTACTGGGCTTCTACCTCCCTCACATTCCTTTCAGCAAGGTGAAAAGGGAAGAACGTGTTCATATATTAACATTCATTGTATTAGACCATTTCTCATGGCTCCTATTTGGACTGCATTTGACATTAAGCATTTACAAAGAATGAGAGGTACATGAAAATTCTCATTTCACTAAACATGCAGAAATAACATTGCAAAGAACATTATAAAAATTGGGAAATTACATCAAAATTAGTGGCTTTGGAAGGTAATTACATTTTAAGCAACTGCAATGCTATGGAACCTTTTTTTTAGTGGCATAACTTTTTTTTTCCTAGATTATCTTTTAAAAGGAACATTTAGAAAGTTTTTAGCATTATGCCTTTGAGACAAATTGTATGTGAAGGTTACAGGGCAAAACTGGGTGTCTTAAGTCCTATATAAGATGGCTTATTAATTGCCTCATATACACACATACTCATAAATTTGTTTGTATAATTTGACAAGGGGAACTGATTTACTATCACAGTGAAATACTACATTAAACACACATAATTCATTCTTTATACTGCTCCTCCACTCTTGAAAGTACTGTTTGACTGCATGCCATACTGAAATACTATTGTATAATCATTAAGTGATTTAACTGCTACAGCACATACAATTATCTATATCTTTATTCCAATTTCACCTTTATGCTTTCTGCTATCATACCAACAAGGAAAAAATATGGATTTCATTTAAACCCAAGTATAATTATGGAGCAGCAAGATAAGGAACTTTGTTATTCTCTTGCAACACATCTTTCCCAACTATGCAAATAGAAAAACAAGCAACATGCCATCTTTTTGAAAGCATCAATAGTACAAAACTGTCAGGTGGAAAACTTTGTAATACATTAAGCAAATATTACTTGGGGGAAAAAAAAAAAAAAAGAACCCATTCGTATCCCAGGAAAACAGGATTTTGGAAAACCTATTTGCGTGTTGCTCAGGGCTATCCTAATGTATGTTAACCTCCACTTCTCTACCCTTGGTCAGGCTTCTCCCTTCTCTGGAAAACACTGAGGAAGATGTAGGATGCAGTTACAGCACACAGCAATTCTTCACAAGTCTCCAGTCTTACCATGAGACTAAAAGAGACATTATCTTCAGTCTTCCAAGTGAAATTCTCCATGGGAATTTCAGGCAACAGTTAAACAGTCCTTTTCTAATTATCTTCAGCAGGGATGAGAAAAAGTTGTGTCAGGATGAGAAAAAAGTTGTGTCAGAAAGAGAAAAAAAGTGGGGTCTGAAGAATACCCTTGATAAAGAGCAGGGGAATACATCTTCATGTAACAAAAGAAACCTTAAGATCCAGCACTGTGAATCTTTCCTGACAGCGTGCAGGATGAACCTCGGCAGTGACCAGCCATGCCTCAGAGCACAGGTCAGTACTGCTTTCTATAAATGAACGTGCAAGGTAAAGGCTAAGTAAAAAAGTATCCCTGAGATAAACTTCAGATACCCATCAAAACCCAGCTATGCAAAGCGACCAGTAACTTTCTGAGCAGCAGCAAGCCCTGCCCTGGCACCAGACATGCATCTTTACTACAAGCACATCTATCGCAATCACCTTTATGACAGCTCTATGCATACCTTGCCAATGAGCTGCTGACAAGCTGCAGCTCACAGTGACAAGATGCCCTTGTCACTGTCAGCTGTAACAGGAAACTGAAGCTTGACCTCAGGCTATCTTCAGCTGTGTATTCTACAATACAGGGGTGTCACAAACATAAAGGATCATGACATACACGCTTGCTGTGTGAAAACAGAAACTCAGACTACTGCAGTCAAATATATCTGGCATCAGTGCAGCCTAATAAAAATGCAAAAGTTGCCATGTCACTAACCATGAAATAAATCACCCTATACAGGCACAGGCCAAAGAAACTGAACAACCACCATACTGGTGAAAGGCAGCCCAGCAAATCTACATGGATACTTCCTCAGCTTCACTGACTCACTTCCTGCAAGTGCAGCTATCTCTGGCAAACTGCTGAAAAGAAGTTACAGTGTGTTAAGTAAAACTGTGAACCAAATTTGGCAACAGAAGTTTGATAAGCACATTAATACATCAGTCTGAAACACTGGCTTCAATCCCTTGCAACTATCCACTACATACATAGCCCATAAAAGACCCAAATGATGTGCAAATGCATCTTCCTTATCTCTGTAGGGTTTGCCAGAGGTCACTGATGTCAAATGAGGATTCTTCATACAAGGCAGATGGGGAGCACTGAAGTCTGATGTGCACTTCAAAGGAAGAAATTCCTTCAGTCTGCAAGGCAGTTCTAGGTCTCACTTAGTCATGAGTTTCTTTTGAAGAAATACTGTTACACAGAAATCTATTTAACTGGAACACTGTTATATAGCACTCTTAGTATTAAAAGTAGAATAATACAGTCAGGACAGATTCCCTGCAAAGCATTATTACAATTTTAGCCAGTAGCTGCGTGGTCCATCTAGTCTCTGCAAGTGCCTCCCTACTTCTGTCAGGCCAAAATGCTTTATAAACATGAATTTCTTTAACCGAAATACATCCTGAGACTAATTTTTACTGAAATACACTGCAACGTATCAGAGATTTGCATGCGAGAGCTGAACTGTTCATACTGTTCTAAACTTGTTTTGTTACATCTGAGGATAGGACAAAATGTTAAGTAACTGTTACTCATACAGAAGTCAAGACTTTGAGTGTTTGTGTATTGGCAAAGAGATTTATGGTTTGTATTACCTAATCGATGCTGCAAGAGCAGCACATGACGAGAGATGAAATGCAGAGCCCTGTGATAACCAAGAACAATGGCTCAGCCACTGGTAACTCATTTCATCTGTTTCTGAGTCAGTTATCTTACCTGTACCAGAAAGGAAACAAAGTTCATCTATCTCTGCAAAGCAGTTGGAGATATTTTGGAAAACTGTGTTATTCAAACACAGCATTTTCCAAGGTCACTCTTCTCTGCACTGCTAAGGAATACTTAAATAAAGTGATCTTCAGCTTCTCCTTCTTTGGATTTATAAACATGATTACCAAACTTTTCATTCCAGTATCCATCTACTCATGGAAGATTTAGCCAGCTCATTAGCACACAGCAGGAAGCAGTTTGACAAGGCAGGAGCCCTAAGCTCAGAAGGCCCCTCAGAAGTCCTGCTCCCAAGCTCAGCAAGGGCCAGGTGTGACTGAGGTAATGAGCTCGACCTTGCAAGAGGCAGGCAGTATGCCAGCCAAACTGGCACTGTGCGATGCCATGGCCAACTCACTGCAACGACTGCAGCCTTTCAGCATTTCAAATTCTCAACCCAAAAGGTACTTTAATGTATTTTACCAGGTATAAAGTATAAACAAATTGAGCTGTAAATGCACAAAACCTGGTTTTCCAGCTAAGCAATCAGGAGACTGTATTAATGTATTTATTAATTTTTCAAAAGACAGTAACAGCAATTCATGTGCATGGAAGGGAATCATACCTGTGGTCATTCAGATGTTTATGACTAGCACTTAAGTACAAGTAGCATATCTTAAAATGACTGCAGAATGGTCTGAGAATGGTTCAAAAGTAGGAAATGGAAAAATACATATGTTTTGACTCCCCACCTTCAAATGGCAGACTACTGTGCAGAGAACAGGGGAGCAGTATTTATTCCCTGTAGGTGGTAGGCATCTCATACTGAATAAAAACAACAGAAATTTTTACACCTGGTCTTTCCACCACTTCGCTGAACACTGAGGAACAGACACTTGTATGCATGATCAGCCTGCTCACGTCTATACATCCTGCCTAAATACACTGTAGAACATTTATATTCTGGTTTACTAGTAGAAAGCAATAAACCACAAGTGTCACAATACCTCAAGGCACCCTTTTGAATTACCAACACTTTTTAAGATTTGGTTGGTTGTAGTAAGTCTTGCAGACATTAGCATGTGTGAACAAAACCGTAAGTGGATGTGTTCACTTTATCTTACCCGCCTAGCCAAGACCACATGGACAAAAACCCACGACCCTGGAGTCTAGACACTAGACTTTGGACTTGACTACCAGACTCTACAGTCTTAGAACATTGTCACTCTACTTCACTTAATGCAATATTGATTTTTTATACTTACTCTCTGCAAATCAATATTCTAATAGACACACACTAGACTGGCAGAAGTATAGAGCACATGCCCACTCACCTGATGATTATCCAGAAATGAAGGTCAAATCAAAGGAAAATTTAAACCTGACACAAGAAGAGCAGCAGCACAAAAAGAATAGTCTGTAAGCAAGGGAATTAAAAGAAAAAAGAAGAATCTAAGATTAACTCGAGAAGGAGGAAGACAACCTGAAGAAAGCACAGATAAGGCAGATAAACACTCAACCTGGGAATGACAGAATGAAGTCCCTTTGGACTGTCTGCACTCAACACCACAATTTAAGCAGCACTTTAGGTCTCCTGCAGGAAACATCTCCAGTATATCACACGAGATTTATTTCCTTTTGAAGTAAAATACCAAGTTTAAATATCTGAGAACTATCTGAATAGCCTATTCAGAACAAAATCAGACAGAAACCATGTGCAATGTAAAATATAATACTTAAAAGGAATATTTTATTCTTCCAGAGATCAGTTCTGTAGGAAACTAGGAAGCTGAAGGGAGCCTTCAAAACGCCTCTTTTAGCCTTCTTTCTAGTGCAGCTAGCAAACAAATTCTTGCGCTATGGAATTTAAAGTGGCCATCTTGCATGGTCTAACTTGCCTGTGTTCCTTATGGCAAGCTCGAGACAGAAAATACTCCAACAGTCCAGCCAAATGGAAGACCAAAGTAAGAGTATTCCTGGGGCAGAGAATCCTCTTATGCCAGTGCACTAGGAACTATATGAGGGGCAATCCCACTGAAAACTACCTTGGGGATTACAATGGAATCCATGCAGCACAACAGCCCCAAGACTCCTAGTTGAAGAAAAGGTTGAACCAGATCACCAGAGTTCCCTTCCAACCAACAGTACTCATGATGACAGACTGCATGAAATTGCTGTAGTATGTGTTAGTGCATTAGTACTATGTACTGATCACCGAAGATTACATGACTTCCAACACACTGACATGAGAAAGAAACCTCTTAGAAAAAAAGTCTTCCTTGATTTCAGGGCCTTCTGCCTACCAGAAAACACAAGGAGCTTTATATCCAATTCCTTCTACACTGGGACTGTGCCCAGCTTTCTGAGCACAGCTCCCTTAGTTGCAGTCTGATGAATCACGGTTCGCACCACCCTGAGTTCCACCACCTTGTTACAATATACTGCATCAACCCCAAAAATTCCGTGACGTGAGATGAAGACAGCTCTCACATGAACTCACAGTGCCAACACAGTGACCCTTCCAAATTCCACTTATCAAAGTGATATCAAGAAATCTGAGGAACTGCAGACAAGTCATAAAAATTAATCAACAGAAAGCATTATACTGGGGAAAAAAACCTAACAGCTAAATGCACTCAAAGTACCAAAGAAAGATGATTCATACAAGTCTCTTCCTAGAGACAGCACAGCATGTTGCAGAAGAAATTCACAGCTGCACCAGGTGCCTTAGTTCAGCAGCACAAAGTTCACATACAGTTCACTCTTTTCAGCTCCATTTTAAGCTTTCTTCCAGCAACAATTTTACATAACTAATGAAAATGAGCTTTCATCGATTTTTCACCCAACCTGGACAACTCAACAGTTCAACCTGTTCATAGTGCAATACAACAGAAGCCCTGGATGGGAGAAGGAGGAAGAGGAAAACACTGCATTTTCCACTACCTCTTGCATATTTCCAAACCGCATCTTCTGCACATGTAAGCAATCTGTTCCTTTCACTACAGAGTAATGACTCATTACTTCTGTCACTCAAAAATTAAAAAGAATTCCATCTGGCACTAAGGATTAGCAGCCAAATTATGTGTATCTTGATCTAAAGGTCATTTGGTAATAGCAGAAAGCCCTTAACTACAAAACAAAAGCATATTTCAGTATCTGCAATCACTCGGCATTTCAGCATCTACCTCATAAAACTGATCTACAGCCTTCCCCACAATGAAAAAGCATAAAACTCCAAGAAGCCAAAGCTCAGAGGCATCCACAAGAAACAGCTTTATTACTGCTTAAGAGAACAAAATGAGATGGGCAGGCTGTGTGTATTAAAAGCCTTCCGCCATTTTCGTCCCATCCAGTTATAAAGCACTGATGCTACAGGTACATTTCCTGTACATTCACAGCAGCCTACACTAATCGAAGGGTTAAACTGATCAAAGTCTTCCCAAAAAATTATACAGGCCAGATACTGGGAGGCACTGACCTCCAGAATTTCCTTTATCATACTTTTCCTTCTCTTTACAGACAAAATACAATCTGAAACAACCCTGTTCATTATCTTTATATCAATTCTGCTGCCCAGTTAACTGTTCAACCCACAAACATGGATGTCAACATCCAGTCTTACCTGCACCTCTCCTGGGGTTGCTCAGCTCCTCTTCACAGGCAGGAGGAAGGGGACACAATAGGTGCAGGCTTTCCATTTCCTGGATCCTGCAGAGAGTGATCACAAAAGTCACATCAGTAACAGCCACAGGACAGGAGACACGAAAAATAATACCGTGGTAGAGGGGCACAGAGCACGCTCCAGGGATTTCAGTCTCCTAAAGCTGCAAAGCTCATTTCTGGATAACTGGTTTCAAAATGAAAACACAGCTCTTGCAAATGGAAGAAGGATCTTAAAAGATGGTTCCTCGGCCTCAGGCTGGCTCCAAAACAGCTGACCCAAGGGGAAAACACAAAATCTAGTGGAACCACCAGCACTCAAAGAGCACAAATCTGACTCTTTTCTTAGCCACAGCTCGGACCGCAGTTCACAAAGATGAGGCGAGACCAAATGTGACTGCTCTATTCCTGCCACACTGCATTGGAGCAGATCTGCCACAACTGCTTTAGAACACCAGGCACAGCACCAGGAAGGCCTCCCAGACCCAGCCATAGGTCAGTTCTATGGGTCCGCATCTCACTTCATCCAGAGAACTAGTGTGGCTGAATTATCTCCTGACAAAGTAGCCAAGGGGAAGACCAGGCCCTTGCTCTGCATGCCCGGAGGTACAAAACCTGCAAAACCCTTTTCCATCCCCAGGAGATGGCTGCTGCCTCCAATGCCCAGGTACAGCCAGCAGAATTTCTAGGCCTTGTAAGATCAACACCCACAAACAATGCCAAACTCTGGTAACTTCAAAATAATAAAAAATTTACAGTCACACTGTAACTAACAGTTAAAACTACTCGGGTTTGAGTACTTCTACACACTTCAAACAAACCCGCGCAGGTTTCTGGAAGAGCTGTCCCATCATTGAGAGTGACGCGGGGTGGTAGCACCACTGCCAGGAGTGACCTGGGGCGACAGCCCAGCCAGCTTCCCCCAGCCCCTGGCCAAGTGCAGCCGCCTGCCACCGGCGCTCGGGGACGCAGAGCTCCCCTCGCCGCGCCGCGCTGCGCGCACAGCAGCGTTCCGGCTTCGCCCCAGCCTCGCTGAGGTAAGGACCCCACAACATGGCGGCTTCACACCAAACCTGAGGCGAGCACGCGACACCCCACCCCCGCAGGCCGCCCTAAGTTACCACGGCGCCTGCGCGCCAGCCGCGGAACGTCACCGCCGCTACCCAATCAGAGAGAGGGTTGGGTCCCGAGAGCCAATCCCCGAAGGGTCAGGGGACGCAGTCAGGGTGATGGCGGCGGGGACGGACCTGAGCAGAGGGCTGGAGCCGGTGGCTGTGGTGCTATGGCCGCCCTCGGAGGCCCCGCCGGCCTTTCAGGTAGGGGCGGGGGCCGCGGCCGTCCCGGGAACCGGGGTGGTGGGGAGGAAGAAGGGAAGGAGGAGCGGCCTGGCGCGCCTTAGAGAGCCGGTTTCCTGGTCCGTGCCCTCGGCTAGCCTGCCTCGGCCCCCTCCGGGAGCGCCCGGCGGGGAGGGCTGTGGGGCCCCGTGCGCCTCCGCCACCAGCTCGCGGTTCTGGTGTTATGAAGTCCTTGTTCTTAGCCGTGCGCTTTGGTTACGTATATATGCAGTTTTCTCTCGAGTTGTGGTTTTTTGTAGGTTTTAATCGCGCGGTTAAGAATGTCACCCTTTAGGAGGAACAGAGTTCCTGTGCTGCAGGGTGTTAGCATCGGCTGTAGACTGAAACTAGACTCGGAGTCAAAAGCTGACAGGCTTGGCAGACACTTTTTGCTGCACAGCCATCTGGAATGGCTCACAAGGAAGGGTATAATTTAGAAATACAGAACGATCAAGAATGTTTTGGGGTGAAGGGACCTTAAAGCTCATCCAGTTCCAAACCCTGACACAGGCAGGGACACCTTCCACCAGAGCAGGTTGCTCCAAGCCCCACCCAACCTGGCCTTGAACACTGCCAGGGATGGGGCAGCCACAGCTGCTCTGGGCACCCTGTGCCAGGGCCTCAGCACCCTCACAGGGAAGAATTTCTTCCTTTTATGTAACAAAAAAATCTACCCTCTTTCAGTTCAAAGTCATTCCCCCTTTTCCTAGACTTAAAAGTTTTTTTCATACTTTCTCAGGCATAGACCAGCTTCTGCTGTGTTCTGTATTATTTGTGGTAGGTCCCAAATGCGTTTCCTCGAAGTACACCTTATTGCCATGGAGTTTGCTTCTCTGATACTAGAGAGTCTTTAGAAAACAGAATGAAGAAGCTTCTAGAAAGGCTGAGGAAAAAGTAAATGTGTAATCCAGGGAGACCTTAATCTTCCTAAATTGCATGGTTCAGGGATGTTTTACAGAAAGAGGAAAGCTTGTAGTCAGTGAATGGGAGAAGACACAAACGGATAAGGGATTATTAAACTTGCTTTTGGATAAAACTAAATGTTTGAGAAAGCTGATGCTTATGAAAACAGAAACTTCCAATTAACTGGCATGTTTAACAACACCCAGAAGGTACCAGACATGAGTTACTGTGAAGTGTAATATTTAGTAACACCACATACACCAGGATTCTAAATAAAGCTTTAGAAGCTGAATCCAGAGACGGAAGTAAAAATATACATGTAGCTGTCTTTATATTTTGGTTTTCAAATTTAGCAAAGTTTCTATCAGTTTGCATTTTGCAATAGTCCATGGTTCCATAATCATTCACCTGCTGGGGGCGTTAGTGTAATTCTGATAATCTGATTTTCAGTTGGGTTGCTTGAAGTGAACCACATCTATCCCCACAGCCAGAATTGAGGATGAAGCAAACAGCATCTCATATCAGTTCTGCCCTGATAACAGAGTAGTTAGCTCAGCTGCTTTGTAAAGATGTAGAGGTGTGCTAGCACGCTGCCATTGTCACTTTCTCGTACAACATCTTGAAGAGATAAATTGGAAGTATCTTCAACAAAAATGGGCATTTGAAATTCTGTAAGTTAAAATAGCTGTAGACTAACCTTATAAATAGCTTATTGAGCACTTTGAAGGGGGGAAATTACTTTTAAGTTACTTTGCTATTACCATAAATAAAATTCATATCTACTAAACTAGATCCAATCAGTTGATGTGTTCTTCCTGCTAAGAAGTACCACTTTTTCTGGCTAGTAGAATAGTTTGAGGAATTGGGTCACTAAGAGACTATTGATTCTTTTTCAGTTTATATGGACTGATTTGCATTCTTTCAAGTCATTTAGAAAAGTTAGACTTGTAGTTAGAAGTTTACAAGCAAACAAGTGTTCATGAGTTCAGTTCAGAGATCAGGCGCTGCCGAACACAAGCTTCTTAAAAATTGGATAGCTCTGTGGAAAGAAGCATTGAGGGTGATGAGGATTTGACTCTTGTTCTTTTCACAGTACAGCCCAGACAACGTAGCTGGAGCAGATGGAGACATTGATCCCACTGAAATCACCTTTCCAGGATGTTCCTGTCATACCAGCTCCTGTGTGGTTCACGTGTGTTCGTGCCTTTGCCGTGGTGCAAATTACAACAGTTTGCGCCTGAGGCCTACAGAGGAAGAGGAGGAGTACGCCAGGCCTATTTTTGAGTGCAATGCCATGTGCCGCTGTGGTGAATCCTGTCCAAACAGGGTTGTTCAGAGGGGTTTGCAGTTCAGGCTTGAGGTGTTCAAGACTGAGAAGAAAGGGTGGGGTCTCCGTACGCTGGAATTCATAGCTAAAGGAAGATTTGTCTGTGAATATGCTGGTGAAGTTTTAGGCTTTAATGAGGCATGTAGAAGAACTCAGGCCCAGACATCAAAGGATTCAAACTATATTATAGCAGTAAGGGAGCACCTACATAATGGTGAGATAATGGAGACCTTTGTTGACCCTATGTATATAGGTAATGTAGGCAGGTTCCTGAATCATTCCTGTGAACCCAATTTATTTATGGTGCCAGTTCGAGTTGACTCAATGGTGCCTAGACTGGCACTTTTTGCAGCTACAGACATTTCTGCTGGAGAGGAACTTTCATTTGATTATTCTGGAAGATTCTATAATTTACCAGTAACTGACAAAGAACAAAAATCCTTAGAGGAAGACAACAAACTGAGGAAACCTTGCTACTGTGGTTCCCGCACATGTGCTTCCTTCTTACCTTGGGACAGCTCCCTCTTTTCCTCACCAAATGCTTGTTCAGGGAGTTCTCCATAGGTTTTCAGGCTGTAAGCATACCTAACGAGTATGATTTTCTCTAGCAGTTAAATTGCAGTTAACTAAAACTGTGTATTCCACCAAGAAAGCACTTGGTTTTGAGCAATAACTAAAAGTCAAGATGCTGAGAATAACTTCATGCAACATCCAGAGACTGTTTCTGAGGTGGGTGCCATGAGGGAGTACTAGAGCTTCAGGATGTTCCACAATAAAGCCAGGCCTGATATTTGTTTGTTTGGTGTTCTTTTTCCTGTTTTCTTCCGACAGCTTGCTATATGTTAGAGCAGCTCTCTCGGTTTGTACCTTTTATAAGGAATGAACTTGAACACTGGTACACTGAAAGGATATATGGTAAGAAGAAGAAACCTTGGTGAAAACTGCACAAAGAGAGTGCGATGAGACACTGGAATGGGTTTCCTAGGGAAGCTGTGAATGCTCCATCCCTGGCAGTGTTCAGGGTCAGGTTGGACAGAGCCTTGGGTGAGATGGTGTCCTGGGTTTACCAGGAGCCGTTTAACAGATGGTTTAGTGTGAGGTGTCGCTGCGCATGGCAGGGGAGTTGGGACTGGATGATCTTGAGGTCCTTTCCAAACCTGGCTATTCTATGATTCTATGATTGAAGAATCTTGACATTTAACAGAAAGGCAGGAGGTTTCTTAAATCCTATGCAAAGAAATTACTTTCTTTAAATTATTTGCTATAAATTGTTTGTTCCAGATAACATAAATAACTGATTACTGATGTAAAAGATTTTGTCCGGAAAGATCAGATTGAATACTTACACCCCAGCCTCCAGCCCCCCCGCCCTTTTCCACCTCCAGTCACATCCAGCTGCACGCCAAAAACAGGTTTTGATTGACTGGTTCAAGTTCATTACCATTTAGCTTTTGTGTAAATCCTGCAGTTCTGGAGGCTCCAAGTATGGTCAACCTGTCTTTTTGGATGACATCTATCCCAAAGCTCATCTAGTAAGATTTCTGCAGTAATAGCAAGCAGTATGTCCATGTTACTTTCCAGCATTGTTATTACACAGTCAGGAAGCAGATTCAGACTCTCCAGTCTTAAGTGGTATGATGGTTATCCTGACTTCTGATAGAAGGAAAGGATAGATGGAAAGAAGGAAATAGATAAATGCATGTGAACAACAGATTTGTCTTCTTACCTTGTTGAATGGGTGGCAATTACACAAGTGTTCCTTTCAGCTACTAACTGGTTTGTTTTCACAATTCTTACAGAGCCGGACAGCATTAAGCAAGGCTTGTCCCTCCCCATCAGAGGGAGGTCATTGCGTCTTCTTTCAGTAGTGCTTGTGGTGGTCTAACACAGGTATGCTGCTTTAATGAGGATCCCCTTATGCCAGGGATACACAAGGGCACTTGCTGGATGAGGTATGCCCTGCAACTGTGTGTTACTTCACTTCCTTTCTATAAAGGTCAAATTAAGGAAGCTTCAAACAGGGTTGTTTTGAATCCCCCCCCAGCTTTGACAGGAACCTGCAGTGCTGCTGTTTACAATCATGCACAGTGTGATGTCGGTGGCACAAATCCCTGGGGGTTATTTGCTCTGCACAGTTTGATCTTTTAACTGTACCCATGACCTTTGACAGGGTTTCAGCTGCCTGTCAAAAGTAGTTTACTACTAATGGCTGAGTGGCCATTATCTTTATTCCTTGCCTGGTTAAGGTGCCTGCTTCCACAGAGCCATTCTCCAGATCCCAGCACTTGGAATACGTGCTGCTTGGAGTGCAGGGTTTCTTGTTCTTTGTGGAGACTTACCTGGTTTTCTTCTCCTAAAGGGCACTATGCCAGTCACTTCCAGCCTGCAGGACTGGAAAGCTGGGAGCAGATGATCCAATCTACTTCCTCTGTCCCTCCTGGAAAAAGTTTCAAGACTAGTTTTACACCATCTGCATTCCTCGTTTTCAGGAGGGCGGCACGGTTTGTTTGTTAGCTTCCTGTTATGAATATGTACTTGGCATGATTGTGAGTAGTTAAGGAAGTGTAGATTCACAAAAAAAAACAAACCCAAAACACAAAACCCCAAACACCGTTAGCAATATCTAGCCCTTGCATCACTAGCCTTAAACCAGAGAATACTGCTAAGCCATCTGTCTCTGCAATCAAACCCTTGCTGTCCAAGCCAGCTGATGCTGTTTGCAGCAAGTAAAGCAAATAATCACTTACCTGGTCAGGACAAGCTTCCACAGTGTGGAACAAGAGAGCCATTGTTGAAAAACAGCCAGCCATATGAAAGGCTTTGCAAGAACATTAAATAATATGTTGTCATTGAGTTTTAAACCATCACAGCAGCTGTTAATGGCCTTTTTCACAGAGCACGTGCATTGCGCTTTGAACTGCCTTAGCACTACAGCTGCCCTGGGCTGTAGTGCTAATGCTTTATCTGCTAAAGAAAAAAATCACCTAAAAAGGAACTGGAAGAGAAACCAGACCCTTGTTTGTATCTGCTGAATTTCTGATCACTTTTTCCTTCAGGTTCCTTTCAGTTTCAGAGTCCTAATCTACCTCTCCATAGTTCAGTGTTTTCACACTGAATCCAACCCAGTGGCTCTAAGGACTGCGAGACTGGTGAAATCCTTCTTTCTACTTGCAGAGTGCAGTAATGATTACCAATATTTCAATACTCACTAGAGTTTGGAGATTTATTTTCTTACTGAAAGCTGGTCACATTAATTCAAAGATGTTCAATGAAAGACCTTATAGTAAAACACAGAAGCCATTACCCTAACAAAGGCAGGGTGAATGGGACACATTCCACCATCTCCACAGGCAAACAGGAAGATTTTCTCCCACATGCCAACAGCAGCACAATGATGACATACCTGATGGTGATCATGAAACTGTTTACTTGAATTCATAATAATTTTTTCAATTGTATCTATCTTTTTCTAGGATTTCTTTTCCAGAAAAAAAAAACAAAACAAGTCCAGTCAAAGTCTTTCATAAAGTATATTCCTTCTTGTGGCAAAGACATGCCTCTTAGAAAGATAAAGATAAAATCTTTCACTATTCCTCACAGTAAAATAGATGGTTGGAATGCATAGATTTTAATGAAACATTTCGTTTAAAGCCATCCTTATCACACAAAATACTTGCCACAGTTTTTATCATGCTTATGTGAGTGCCAGGTCATAGCAGTGCATTCTGAAGTTTTCCCCCCCTGCACTTGCAAGAATTGCCTTTACCCCCCACCAGAGGCTAGTATTTGCCGAAGAGCTCCCAAGATGTTCTCCAGTGTCTTCTTTTCAGCATGGAGCACTGGCAGAGAAGGAGGTGGCAAGTGATGGGTTTGTATTAACCCCAGGTTGCATTAAACCCAACCCCCATTTACTGCAGAAAACACAATGCTGGGAGGGATACATCAGTGCCAAAGTTGTTAATGTGCAGTGTTTTTCACACATTAAAAGCCAGCAGGACAGCCCAGTTATTCTCAGTTTACATGTGGGCAGCGCTGCAGCCTTAAAGAGGGCAGGGACCTGTTTGTAAGGCCAGTCCTGCTGCTCCTACAGCCTTACTGCAGAGGCAGCTTCTTCCATCTGCACTTGGAGCAAGCAATGGCCCAGCAGAGAAATACAACCAGATACTGTGTCCTGGAGTTGATGGCAGTGCAAAACACTTCGTGAAAGCCATGAAATACATTCAGATCCCCTAACAAGGTGGCTCTCGCTGGTCCTACTTCCCTCCCTGCTAAAATTTCCTTTTAAGTGCAATTTATTAACAGAACAGTTTCAAAACTTACCTTATTAGGCCTTAGGGCTCACAGTTATGTTGCCATCTTTTCACTTTAATAATCTTTATTCAAGTAGAATCATTTGTTAGCTTCAGTTTATAATGATGCCATTTTTGCAATTTGTAAGTCCCCAGAATAAGCCTATAGCACATCCAAGAAATTCAGGGGAAACTGACAGTGTTTTTCCATCAGTAAAAGTCTTCAGCAAAAATAAATGCATGAAGTTTTAATCAAATATGTACAACATTTCTAATTACCATCACCCTGAAGATTAGCATCCCTCAGTTGCAGAAGGCACTTCATAAAGAGGAGCAAGTATCTCACCAGAAAAAGCACATTTCTGGACTGATTTCCACTGCAACAGGAACATAACAGCACAGCTGCACTAACTGCCTGTGGGGACAGCTCTCTGCAAGTCCTCCCTCTTCACTCCTTCAGTTGTCCTTTAAAGCTGTATAGAATTATGAAGTCCTTGTTTATTGGATTTGAGTGTAGAAATTCAGAACTATGCAGAAATAAAACTATTTAATAAAGAACTCCTCTAAAATCGCTGTTAATTGACCTTGAAAAACACAACTGGTGTACTTCTGCTCAGTTTTGTGCTGGTTACCTCCAGAATACTTGTGCTAAAATCAACAGAATTCACTGATAAGAAGTTTGGTCAGGATAAAAGTCCAGGCTATGTTCCCCAAAAATAAATACATAAAGGTTCTTCAAGCAGTGTTGAGTAGCGCTGGATTCTTTTTCCTCAGCAGGAAGTTTTAGTGTCATCAGCAAGTGCTACTCCACGTGTCTCTTCTTCCTTGCGTGAAATTCAGCCCTTGCTGTCTCGGTGTGACACCGTAGTGTACTCTGTAGTCACTGTAGCTCCGGCAAGGTATCTGCTGCACAGCGGAATCCCAGGTTGGAAGCGGAGCTGTCGGGAGTGTTTTGACTACGGGCTGCACAGCGATACCTGTAGCAGTAAGACTGCGGAGAAAGAGGAGAACAAGTGAACTTCAGAGCATTCACAGCTTGTGCTTCTGTAAGGGTTTGTTAGATTGATGCAGCAAATCATTTCAAACAACAGGTCAGTGAACTGATACAGATCAAAGTCACTGTGTTAGAAATAAGGGGAATACCACTACATACAGAGGCCAGCTGCAGCTGATAGAAAAGGTAGTTTGAATGGCAAAGCATCTGATAACATGTCAACTAATAATAATCCTGCCCTGAGAAATGGATAGAACCACCATTCTGCTCCTCAGTGGAGAGCACATCTCCATGCCCTGATCTGTGTATCTGCTTCCTAAGGAATGACTGTAAACTGACAGGTACTGGCATGTGTCAAAAAACATCTCGGTGAAAGATGCATTCAATTGCATTTTAGATACTCGTGGTAGAGCCTTTGAGCCCTGAATGGGCTGCAATCACACAGCAGCCACGTCATAGGAAATGAAAGGAGGAACAACCATTGCTCTTTTATTTCTTGAAGTGAGAAGGGAGCACAAGATTACGCACAGGACTTGTCCTCACACCCATCGCACACAGCATTTGATCCTACTGGTGCGTGTCAGTAGGAAATGCCTCTGTGCTTTCATTCCCACAGTTGCTTGTCTTGTGCTTGTAGGATTTGATACTTCAGTGACAGACCAATTTAGAACAAAAATGTCATAAGATCCACAAAAGGACTGCTGCAGGGTGCTTTGTACCAGTTATTTTAAGAAAGGCTGCTAGCCAAATGAACCTAAAAAGGACAAGGTCAGACATCTTTACAGACCGGTACAGACCCTGGTGTGTAACATGTTTTGTATGTCTCCTGGCTGTGCAGATCTGGCCATGTCTTGGGGCATGTGAATATACTTAACACTCATTGAAAAAAGGAAAACCTGCTATGCACTGTGCTGCAGATCCTCAACTGTCCGGCATTAGGAATGGTGGTTTCCAAACTGCAGAACCAACCCATCTAAGATGTTTGCTGCTGTAAGTCAGACTGAGCACCCAGAAACAGTTACCTATCATGCCATGGAAGGACAGGCACACTGGTAATTTCACTAATGAAGTGCTGAGGTAGCACAGACTGTGTGTTTATGTAGCAGCTCCAGTCTAATCCAAGCTCTGCCCCATTTTGACATTACTTCAAAAGACCTGGCTCAGCAGTTTTGTTCCTATTCTCCTGCAGGTTCCTGGCCTCTGACAGAAAACCGCACCACTTCCAGAAAGGCCGGTTCAGCTGCAGACTTCTAGCACGGCTGAGTTAAAAAGCAAACATGGTTTTCCCCTTCCCTTTTGCGGGAGGCGTGGAGGAGCAGAGAACAGGGAGAAGAAGGTAGTTTTTCTCCTTTATCCCAGATCCACTTCAGGACTTTGGGTACAGCTACCAAACAAATCAATTCATACAACTACATGGACGGTGACACTTGAAGCAGCTCTGTCATCAAGGGAATACCATCACTGATGTTTATCTCCATGAGTTAACAGTATCTCCATGTAAGGAGATTCACCAGCAGTTCCTCACAAGCTCTTCCATATGGGTGCAGAGCCAGAGAGCAGCTTTTGTCCTGAACAAGCACAGTGCATGCTATCTCACACTGCAGAGGTCTATCCTAACCCTCAACAGGACACCATAGGATTCACAGGCTGAACTATTTTGAACATAAAAGTAGCTGCTAAGCATACATGTAAGAAGGTGTGACTTCAGCCTTTGTCAGCTCTGAGAGGGAAAGGAGCAATAGCACAGATAGCTTAGTGGGAACAGATTTTTAGACACCTAATAAAGAGCCCTTGTACTAATAGTATTCAGTGGGGGTTCTGTCATGATACACAGCCTAGTTTTATCACCTCAGAAAAAAAAAGACTAGGACAGACCACAATCTTCACAACCCTTTAAAATGGGTCACATTATTCATCACTGAAGAGTCTTATTCCAGTGTTAATTTAATCAAAACTGCTAATTAACATCTGACATTGATTTCACCTAAGGAGGAAATCAGTGTAGAAAATGGGATCTCGTTGTAGAAAATGTAATCTAATTACGAGGATGAGTTGCCAGCTGCAGGCTTTGAAAGGGAAGAGCAGGACAGCTTTAATGAAAAAGGAGATGCACAAAGAGCATTTCTTCCAGCACCGTGTGAACACAGTTTAAAAGCTGAGTTATGTCAGGAACAGCCATTGCACTGTGGTGGTACACAAACCTTTCAGAAACCATTTCAAGGGTGCTATTGACTAAGCTGAAACATTCATCTCCTTCTGCAAACCTGATATCCTGAGTCATTCCCCAAAAGTCACATCCATACTTTCTGTTCTTACAAGTATCACTCAAGCACTATAATGAAACAAGCACTAGAAGCATACAAAAATTCCAACTTCTAAATCTAAAAAAGCGCCATGCTGGGTAAATCAGCTTGTTTAATTCCAAGCTCACAAAAAAAGAAGTCCTTAGGAACATTAGGTACTGCTTTTCCTTAAGTTGCGTGGAACCCCTCAACAAGCTGTTGGGAAACTGTCAGAAGATTATTTTATTGCCACGTCCTTCTAGAAAAAAGATCAACATGAAAATACCACAGGCCTTTCCACATTACCTTATGGCACATATAGGATCCACCCTTCTTCACTCTGTCTGTCCCTGATGAGGGCCCTTTCTGTGGAGGAGAGAACACTGGTTAAGTATTCAGGGAGAAACAATTGCTAATTACAAGTTAAGGGGTAAAAAGCGGTAACAATAGGGAGGAGCAGCCATCAATACTCAAGGTAAGCAAATGTCAGCTCTGTCTGAACCAGAAAGCTTGAAATAATGACACTGTAGAGGACTTGCAGACAGTGACTGTGCTCCCTCCCACTGCTGCATGGATTTCACATTCGAGTTGATGCCCACTGGCCCAGAGTGCCTTGTTTCTGTAGAGCACCTGGCCATATGCTGCAAAAAACACAGTGGCAAGTGTGAGAGAGCACTGATCTGAACACAGGTAGCTTTTCTACTATCAGACTTTTCCTAAAGAGAGACGAGGAAGTTTTCACGTGCTGGCCTGCACATGTAGTGCAATCCATGATTCTCATCAGTTCCACTGCTTTGAAACAAAGCCACAGACACCCTTAGGACTCCAAATTGAACACAGGGAACTTCCACTTTTCCAAATGCAGCTACACTACTTGGTGGCCCATTGCAGTGAGGGGCTGCAGTGCCCAACATGTGGCGCTTATTCTCATGGGGGTCCAAACTCCAGTCAGTGCACCAGTTAGTGACTGTGCAAGACTTTCTGTATCATCTCTCAGTCATTAGGAACTATATTTGTTATTACGTGGGATCGTGACAGCTAAAAAGGCCTGCAGAAAGCACTGCAGTTATGAGCAACATTTCCATAATTGCACATACATTTGCAGTGTAATATATGTGATTTGTTTGAAGTGCTTATGAAATTGGCCCTCAGATTGTTTTAACAAGGTTATTTCACTCTTCTTTTTCAATTCCAACTCCAAAGGATGGCCTAATAGTTCAAGGAGATAGCTGGGCTTCCTTGATACGCGCTCTTTTGCTAGCTTTGATGCGTATTTATTACGCAGGTGAACAATTCTCTCACTTCATTCCTTTTAGGTGTGAAAGTCACCTCCACGTCTGTCTAATGCTTAGAAACTACTGCTGTACTTGGTGTTTCCATTGTTGATACCAAACAAACATGCTTCCGTGCTTGCTGCACTCCACGTACATTGGGAAACTGCTTTTAGGAAGGAGCTGCAAAAACATATGTCCTCTGGAAGTGACAAACAAGACCAAGGAAATAAATTGTGTTTTATTAGTTAACTGGCAAGCCCAGCCTAGAAGTTAGTGCTGCCATTAAGAATCCTCTCACAGTTGTAAGAAACCCCATTTGCATGCATTTCTATTTCCGTACATGTTACAGCAGTGCACAACCAAAACATTTTATCATGTCCAAGCCTCCAATAAAGAATTTCTCACTTAGGGTACAAGCTGTGGTTACTTCACTGGTTGGCAGGGTGTATAAATCCAGTCTGTATTCCTAGACAAAACCTTACCAGAAGCATTTGTGGAATATAGGAAAAAAAAATGAGCTGAGATGTTCACCTCTACCTGTATCCATAAATACAGGTTACAAGAAAGGCACCCAGCCCAGTTTTTAGCAGCTAGGAAAAAGAGTTCATTGCTACAGAGTATGTAAATGATATGAAATAGTATGTCATAATATATAAGTCATGGGGACTGTAAGAAAGCCCTGAAAGTTCACACAGGTACTACAGAAGCTACTGACAGCATCCACTAAGTTTGCTTTGTGATTCTACATATAGAAAGCTTACCATAGGGGAACTTCAGCAGCTTCATGTTTATTTGACCTACTATTGCATTTAACAGCCTACAAATACTCAGGGAAAACCACACCCAGAGCAGTGTTTGCTTGTTTCCAAGCCAGGATGCTCCTCCGTGAGACAGGCTTACTCCTTTCCTAAGGCCTCTGGAAATTGTCATCACAAAACTTGCATGTAGATGCAGAGATCCCCACTCTAAGATAAGGCCCTAGCAAGCACAATCAGCTCTAACAGCCTGTTAATCTCATTTTAAGGGAAGCCAGCATAGAGCCAGCCAGAAGAAAACTGACCTAAAAAAAGTCACAAGAGAACAAGACAAAACAGAACAATGGAGCTGTTTGAGCAGGATTTCCCATTAAAAGCCATAATGCAAATACTGAGCAGCAATCCTTGCTATCAGCTCCAAAGTAGCTTTTCTAAATGAAGAGGAGCATGCTAATTTGGGATTAGGAGGTTTCTTGTCCAGCCATAAGACTATTGTATGTTTCAGCAATTGTAAGGGGATATATTGAAGCAGCATGTCAACTAAAGACCATGGTAATTGCATAAGCTCTTTTTATTAATTACAAATATCTTCTACCAGGCAAAAATTGAGTATCAAAGGTTATTTGGTAACAAAACCCAAGTCAAAGTGACACACATATACATACCCCCAGGCTCTGAAGCAAGATTACAGCACTTAAACACTTTACGACCCGCAAAACTCTGATATTCTCCAATAATCTATTCTGTTACAGAACATTATCCTCTTTGATAGATAATTCTTTAAAATCTCTGAAGGCAAAAAGTTTACCATAAAGCAACTGGCAAAGTTCTCTGAAAAGCAGTAAATCACTAGGCACTAGCTGGAGAAACCATTCCTGCCTGTTTGACAGCTGTCTATGGGCTTGCAGTTGCTGTTTCCCTGTCTTGACCTGCAATTTAGCAAAGGAAAAGATACAAAGAGTTTGAGATAACCAGATTTCACCATAGATGGATCCAGCTACTTGCATATGTACAAAGTCAGACGCACAAGTAACTATGCAAGAGACCAGCTAGACTGATACCCTTCTCAACTCATGACTGCACTCAAATTAATTCAAGACAGGTTGGAAAAGAGCCACAGCTCCTCAAAGGCAGGGGACAGTGCATTCAGTTCTCCTTCCTAGTGTCAAAAAAGCAGCTGACAAAACTTTCTCATTTGAAGGCTAGAGTTAAAATTAGAACCATAATGTTGAACATAGCAGGCAGTGATTATTCTTTCATTCAATATGTATCTCAGCTTCACCATAAAAGGTACCATATCCACCAGGTCCCCAGCAAAGACATGAGATGACCTGAGAGCAACCAAAATAACGAGAATAAGACATTCTCATTCCACACTCATGAGCATCCCCCATCACCACTGACAGTGCTTTGTACCTCTATCACAGCTCTGCCCACCCAAAGAGAATGTTGTGTTGGAACTGAGCATTGCATTTCCTCTCTAATGGTTTGCTTTTGCAACCTGTGCACAACCCCTACTTAGCGCTGGGGACCAAAGACCTCAAAGTCCTCAAGATCATCTCCCAGCACCCCAGCAGCCATGGGCTGTACTTGCACTCTTTTACTTCAGAGCCCTGTACTGCAAGCTCCCAGCGAGTTCACAGCTCAGTCACTGTGGTAAAGCTCAGGACCAGCAGCTGCCCTGCCCCTGTACTGCCCAATGTCTCAGTTTTATCTTCTTTTCTCCGCCTCTGCCTTACTGGAGAGGCCTCATACATGTCACGTGCAGGAAGAAGCCACCCGGACTATTCTCTTTGCACATGAAGTTGAATGATTTTGGCAGGTAGGTAGAAGGGTGCTGCAGCTCTTTGGTCTACTTGTAGCATGAACCATCTCTTATCCAAAATAAGGCTCTGTTCCTGGGTCCAGACAGAGATAAAGGAAGAAGCCAAGTCCCTACAGACAAACTGGAATAAGAGATTTCAATTTCTTGAAAGGCATTAAGATCTACCCTTACCAGCGACACGCTGCTTCTGATGCTGTATACAAGGACTTCATACATGCCCTCCTGACCAGAGTCCTCTTCTCTGGATGGTCTGTCTCCTACCTACATCACTTGCTTGAAGTTTCTCTTGTTTCACAAAGAAAGTGAGCAGCCCTTACATCTACAGACAAAAATGGGAACTCATTCCTGTCAGAGTTCCTGCTGCTTAAAGAGTACTGAAGAAAAATCACAACCAACCCCCCCAAAATTACCCTACTTGGTCTTCAACAGGCTTCAGGTATGGTATCCCAAAAAGACAGTATCTCGCCCACTCAACAGCTTTTCCAGAATGATGCATTCTTTTAACACACTTGGTAAGAGTGTAGAAACATCACTAGCTTTGGCCAGACAATGTTACAGCTTAATATCACATATTTCTAATAACTAAAGAAGAGAAAGCCTGCAATGTTAGTATTTGCTCATGCTTCTATCTTCATTCTAGATAAAAGAAGCCTGCTTTGATTGTGCTTACTCATAACAAATAATAATCAGAGCGTGGCAATTAAGGTCACATTTGATTAAAACAATGTTATTCCATCCAACAATATTGTTTTATGCCATTATCTGGAGAAGCGCACCATCTGGTACTGAAGCAGAAGGCCATTTGCTGTCTGTATGTAAAGAGCCAGGGCTGTCCCAGACTTTGATCCCAGGCTTAAAGCACAGCATTTACTGTATGTTTACAACATAATGTTGTAACAGACATACGATAGTCTGATTGAATAATGGAGTGCTTGTGCATTTAGTTACCAAAGCTTCTTATTAGAATACATCTTAGAAGCTTTATTTTTTTAAGTGAAAACACAGTTGTATTTCTTTCATTACATCACACAAATGCTTTCTGAAGTTGCATCACCATTTCCTATGCACAGTCAGCTACGTGACCACCCTGTTCTGAGCTAAATCAGTTTTCAAACAGAGAACTGCTGGTCAGAAGAACCTATGCACTGTATACAAAACAAGCTGAGCTGGAAGTCACCACAATTAAAATGGCCCCATAAAGGGATTGTGGCTTGACTGATCTCACATGCACTCGGCTACTGTCTGCCAAATGATCAATTACATTTAGAAACAAAACCAAACAACAACCAACCCTCGTGCTTCCCAGCCCTGGTGCACCACAGAGCAGATGCAGGGTGCACCAAAGAATCGTTTTTGTGAGTTTGTCTTAAACTGTGGGGTTTTTCCACTCATGAGATAAATCAGCGCAGGAGCGCTTCCTCCTGACGGCAGCAGTGCTCTGGCTGCTCACCCACTGCCACTGCTGGAGGAGCCCAAGTACCAGTTTTATGTTTTCTCAAGTGGATTTTATCATTCCCTCCAACCCGAGTCTGACCACATAAAAACCGCTCCACATACATGATTAAGACATGCTGCAAGACTGTCTTTGTACTGCTGTGTAGCCCCACTCAGTGCAACTCCAAGATGTCTTCAAGTGAAAGCAAGATAATTCCTGAGAGCAGCAAGAAGACTGCTAGCTCCTTGATCTCCCAGCAGTCACCCACGTGAAGAATCCCCAAAATGCACGATGGGTGCTGGAGAACAGCCATGGCACGTACAGTCTGGCACCATAAATCTCAACGCACAAAGTTCTGCTCAGAAAGCAGTCAGTGAACAGAGAATATAGACAAGAACTATGCTGCGAGGTGAGGGGAATGGAAGAGCAGGTCACAAGTGAGAGACACTATTGCTCTTGAAATGCAGACAATTCAGGACTTATACCCAAGTGTAAAAAAGTTTCCCACAGACAGCTGTTTTAGATTGGGCTTATTCTGGTTTCTGTTCTGGATTCCTGGTACGAGATTTCAATTGCAGTATCCTGCTGCACTAAGTCAATGTCACTGGCTTACATGCTTCCCATTTTTTTCCTGGGACAGTAAAAAGATCTCACACGAAATCAAGGGGCCATTCACCATGTTCCATATGGTATGTAAGTTCATACACAAGTCGTGACCAAAAACCATGCCAAATACAATATTGTTTATTTACTTTCACAAACAGTCCCTCAGTACAGTACAGTAACCTCCACTGATCCTGTGTGCTCCTAAAATGGGGAGACTTGCATTGCTCAAGTCAAAAATGAACAGGGACATTTGCAGCTCACTGCACACATCTGACAAGAAGTGGAACTCAGAACACAAGCCACTTGCTCCTTATGCTTTGAACAAGCCATTGCTACTATACAAATAAGTGAATTGCAACAGCTGAAGAGACTTTTATAGAAAGCTCTGTACAAGCAAGTCTCCAGTTCTACCGATGCTCTGCTCTTAAAGTTATAATGCCTTCCAATGCCACTAACTTGGAAGTTCTGGCTGCAGTTCTAAACCTCGCTATTGCTGACAGTGTCCCATGTTTCTGATACCTTACAGCTTGTAACTGCAAGGACACAGTACCAAGCTCTGCACTCCAGCTACTTGCTGAGCTGCATAGAGATCTTTCAAGTTTGTTTCTTTGGCTTCAACACTTACAAGCACAGGTCCTGCACCAGGTCAGGAAGAGGAAGAACACTCTTTCATTGTTAGAATGCAACTTAAATCTGGTACCTTAAAAAGTAGTGAACAACTTGGAGAGCACTTTCAGGTGTCACAGTTTATTTTTGCTTTTGGTAATTATTTGTGAAAGCAAAATGATCAGATACAAGCTCCCATCCATTCCTTGTACCCAACCCACAGCGTGCCCCAAACCTCGCCAGCACAGGCATTATGTTAAATATGTTAAAAAACTTTCACTAAGCTCTGACCCTCTAGAAGAATTCCTCGTCTTGTAGACAAAAAGAACACATCCTATATATAGGTTACACCGACTTGTACTCTAGAGAGACTGAAAAGATTGGCTCTGATAGATGTGGTGCTAATCATTTTTAATGTCTCAGAAGATACTGCAGCCTGGCTATTTTGGGACACCTTTTCACATTAGGAGATTCAGTTTCCTTCCCCATTTAATCAGAAAAACCCTTTGGAATTCACTTTGAAGTGCTCTGCCTCACTAGATTCTGACAATTAGTTTCCATCTGAAAAAAAACCCAAACCTAAAAGCATCATTGTTAACACCTAATTTTTAAATACTTTCTGAAGTGTCTGCAAACTGTTTATGCCGAGTTTAAAACCTAAGGAAACTCATAGCCACTTAAAAGAAAGTGAAATTCACACCATTACCTGAATTCAGCACCGAAGCACTGCTGCATGGAAACTGTGAACACAGAAGTGTCTCATTCAAATAAGTCACTCTAATGAAGGTGTACCACTGCAGTACTCATTACTGTGAGAGTGGTGAGGCACCAGTACAAGCTGCCTGAGGAAGTTGTGGCTGCCCTGTCCCTGGCAGTGTCCAAGGCCAGGCTGGATGGGCTTGGAGCAACCTGGTCTAGTGGAAGGTGTCCCTGCCTGTGGCAGGGGGTTGGAACTGGATGAGCCTTAAGGTCCCTTCCAACACAAACATTTTACTGTTTTTAATCCCCTCCAAGCATCACACCACAGTATCTGTGCTTCAGCAAGATGCACAATTCCAGCCAGCTGGATTTTATGTGACTTGGAAAAGTTAGAAAGGCTGATACAGGCAGAGAAATCTATTTTCTTTTTAAAACAAAATAAGATGGATTTTACTAGCACCAACGGCAGGAAATGGATTAGCTGAAAGCTACAGTTTGGATGAAGACTCCTGGAGGTTCTTTCTGTTATGAACACAATAAACTGCATGTAGATTAGTCATTTCATGCCTTTCACCTACAAAACCCAGCCATCTTGCATGAAAAAAAACAAAAACAAAAACAAAAACCTTAAAACTTTGCCATTGATGAGGGTCCTGGGTTCAGCAGCAGCAGTCATTCTTCTCCTTCTTAGTAGCTGGTGCAGCGCTGTGGTTTTGACTTTCAGCCTGGGAACAGTGCTGATAACGCCAATGTTTTAGTTACTGCTCAAATGTTCAGTCTGACCAAGGACTTTCTGAGCCTCATGCTCTGCCAGGGAGGAGGGCAAGCTGGGAGGAAGCAGAGGCAGGACACCTGACCCAAAGTAGCCAAAGAGGTATTCCATACCACAGCACGTCATGCCCAGGATGTAACAGAGAGTTACCCGGAAGGGCTAGGGACTGCGGGGTTGGGCTAGGTATCGGTCGGTGCTCGGTCAGGCTGGGTATTATTGGTTGGCAGCTGGTATTGCATTCTCTTCCCTTGTTATTTCCCTTATCATTATTATTATTGGTGGTAGCAGTAGTGGTTTGTGTTATACCTTAGATACTAAACTGTTCTCAACCCATGGGAGTTACTTTCTTTCGGTTCTCCTTCCCATCCCTCCAGGAGTGTGGAGAAGAAAAAGGTGGGAGTGAGACTGAGTGGCTGATTTATGGCTGACTGGGTTTAAACCACGACAATGATGCAGAGCCTTTAAGATCTATCTGTTTAAATAAGTAATGCACATTACATTATGGTACCCCATGGACAAAACCAAACAAAAACTAGAACATAGCTAGATGCAATAGGACCCAGATCTGTGAACTTCAAGTTCACAGCATCACAAGTGGTTTTATTCTCCAGACTTGGCCTAGTTACATTTAGTTTTGTTTCCCAGCATTGTCACTTCTTGCTAGGGAAGAAGACTTGTGCAGAGCTGTGCATTTTCCCTGCCCTGAGAGATCACAGTACAAACAAGTAGCCAGATCTGACTGAAGTAGCTGTCAGACTGCAAAACAGATAAACAAGAACAGGGACAGCTGCAATGTGGTACCAACAGCCAGAAGAGTGTTCCCTCCCAGCCCCCTGATGTTCTTTGTCTCTGCAAGGGTGTGGATGGGCACAGGATCTTTCTCTTCCTCTCCAGCTACACAGCACAGCAGTGCTTTGGCTCCAGGCACTGAAGTGAAGCTTCAGTAGCAAGGGGGTTAAAGCAGGAGCTTCCCTGGTACAAACCATGGTGACCACATAGTCTGGAATGGGGAGCTCAGCATTGCCCACTCTCCTCCTCATACCCAACTTACAAGGCTGCAATCAAGCCAATAGTCTATCCTGCTGTGCAAAGTTTGCTAGTTTTATTGTTCTTCACTTCCACTTAAATTTACATTCTGGTAGCTACTCATGACTTCATCTTTAGAAACGCTGCTCTTAAACTGCCCTTGTTTCAACTCAAAAGGTATGGAAAAAAATTATCCTTAACTGCATATAAAAAACCCACCAGAATGGAAACAGGGCTGCAAGTCAGCCGATGCTTCTCTCCTAATCAATCAGTATACAAACAGGGAAAAACCTCTGAAGAATTAGTCTGAACGCTGAGTGTAAGTTCTGTCTAAATTTCAGCTGTGTATGTACGCAAGCAGTGAGTCAATGTTGGGAAAAGATAGGAGGGGTTATACATTCATGAGACAATTCCTGCAATACAGCTTTCCATTACTGCAGAATCACAGAAACTGGCCAAGAATTCTGACTGCTGTGAAACACTCAAATCACATCATATCTATTGTGCAATGTGTGGAAAAGGTAGCAAATGGAGACAGAACACAGCCAAGGTCCCAAAGGAAAAGAAGGTTCTTCAGCCATTGCTAGACCACTCAAACTGCCTAGCAACAGAAGTTGGAGAATAGTCCATCCTATTTTAAAATCAAACAACAAAAAAGCTATAGTCCCAAGCACTTCAGTTACTTGGGACAATGCAGTTAGTGCACTGTCTGACACAGAGCTGAAGCCATTAGAAAAACCTGTGGTTTCTTACTGGGATATGGCCAACTTGAAATTGGCCAGTGTGGTTGGTATGGGTTAGGAGGTCTCCAGATGCTCCATCAATGGAGGGAACTGCTGGTACAGATCTAGAACAATCTAGACCCCAAGGGGAGTCTGACTTCCCTTGCTAGACAGATCCTCTGGGAAGAACAGCAGAATGTCAGACTCTGCAAGGTACAAAACAGCAGCAAAGTTTTAGCAAGTTCCTCAAGCTACTTCCAACAGCTGACACAAACGCCTCCAGTTACGTGCAGCACAGCAAAGAAAGGCTACACAGATCGTGAGAGACCACAGCACGGGGATACACAAATCCTGCAGCAGAGCTCCTGCCCCATGAGGTTTAACGGGCTTTCTCACTGCAGGTAACTGTGCCTGAAGAAAACAAGCTCGGTGAAAGCAGAGCAGTGCACTTCTCAGACATATTTGTCCTGGATAAATGAGAGAGCAGGAGATATAAAGCTAGAACTTGAATCTGCTGAGAGATACTGCATGAGAAGCCCCTACACAAGGCTTACCCTGCAGGACCTCTTTCTCTGCCTGCCACAAAGAAAACGAAAGATTAAGCTCTCAAAGCCTGGGAAGCTGCTTTTGCCCTGAACTTCAGCTTTATGACATGTGGAGTTTTAAAGGAGCTAGTAGAAACCATAAACATAATACATAATGGTTTGTCAAATGTTTGGGAGAGACATGAGGGGGAAGTAATACAGCTTGTAGCAACATAAAGAGAGAAACTTCCTTTTTCTGGGGGAAGTAATTCCACTGCATTGGCAAATTCCTGATCTATGTAATATGATGGCAGTCGGGAAGCACGCAACTGCTGACCAGTTCTGGATGCCTGTCCTGCCCGACAAAAAGCAAGTAAAATTGCACTACAGCACTACAGTTCCAGTGCTGATGGCTTGTGGTGTGGTACTTCCTAACTCACTAGAACACAGCCCATCCCACCGCAGGCGCAGCAGAGTGGAGCAAAGAGCAGTAGGTTTTCAATAGCAACCAGGTCAGAGCAGCAAGAGGGAATTCTGTACTTCATGTGATGCCGGTAAAACACTTACAGGGTTGTGAACTTCATCTGTTGAATGACGAACAGCCCACCAGTCAGATGTCCATTCCCAGGCATTCCCTACAATGTTGTACAAGCCATATCCATTGGGAGGAAATGCAGTGACCTACATGAGACAGGGAACACGGTGCCAGTTCTGTAACCACTCAATTTGAAATACTGTTTTTAACCCTGACCACCAGTCTGCAGAAGCTGCATTTGTCTTGAATAGGAGCTTCTGCCTTCATAGCTCAAAAGCAGACACCAAATCAGTAGTGCAGAACTGTAACATTTTTACATAATTCATTTAAATAAAACAGAATGAAAGAATGAATCATTATCACCCTCTATGTTCTCAGCATCACATTTCTACTATGGCACACAGCAGCTTCTCACTGCCTCTAAATAGAGAGGCACTGTTTGATCAGCTGACACAGACCTGAACACAGCTTTACTGATCTGACCTCCATGCCCATGCTTACAACTTCCAGATTGCCCTTCCCATAAACAAAAAAGCAAGGGCAGCTGTCACCTTATGTGTATACAGACTTCTCTGCTGATGAAGATTTTGGACTTGCTTTAGCTACCATTTAATACTTCATTCACATTCCTGATTGCCTTTAAAATCCCACTCCATTGTTCGCCATACCAGACAGACTCAACCTTTCCAAAACAGGAAGTGTAATTTCTTTTAAACTGTTGATGATTTTTTGTGCTATGGGAGCAACTACCAAAAAAAAAAAAAAGAGGGTTCAAAGACTTGCCAAGCCAAAAGTGCAAGCAGAAAGTAATTGTTTCTGACTATAAACTGTTTGGAAAAAGGGAAAAGAGGTCATTTTGAGAGGAGCTGAAAGTTAAAATGAGAGTAATCTTTACTTTCAACTAGTTTTTAAAAAGTGTCCCTTGATAATACTCAAGCCTACAGTGAAATACACTGGTGAAAGAGCACAGGAACAGAAAACAGCCATAGTTCATAGTGTTGAACACAGACCTTAATTTTAGGAAGACTAAGTTCCTTTCCATGGGATTAGTTCACTGAGACACACTTACAGGAGCAGTTCCTTTGTATCCATCTTCTGCAGTGTTGTTAGTCGGGAAAGTTCCCTGCCAGATGTTGGCATAATGTTGACCTTTTGGCTGAAGCTTATTGCCCCATGGGAAAAGCCTATCAAAAGACATACAGCAGAAGAGTTGTCAGACACTCTTTTGTCTTTAAATAAAATAAGAAGGGCTCTACAATGAGAGTTCATACACAAAGGAGGGAATGGCAGTGCTGCCCTGTGCAGTATGCAGCCCAGGACACAGGATGGAGAAGATATAAGACTGTTATTCACCTCGTCTTCCTGTCTCCCCAGCCCATAGTCAGGTAAAAGGGGGCTTCTGTGGCCTTAGAGCTGCTGTGCAGTGATGTTGTTATTTACTTCTTTAGCTCTTTGCAGCTCATTTGGCTGTGGCACCTTTCACGCCCTGCAACAGCAACAGTCCTGTGTCTTCGGCATTCTGTCACATGCCCGCTCTCTTGGGCTCTCTGCATTCTCCTCCCATTAGTGAGTTCAGATTACAATCTATCATTTAGGTATTTAGGGAAACTCAATTGCCAAAAGGAATCTGTTCAGGCCAAGTCTGTTATATTTACCACAGCTGTGCATACTACACAAGAAAAAGACATTAAGGGTAATAAGAGCCCACACACCTCTTCCTTATCTAGTAAATACCAGTTTTAAACATTGATCAGGGACACATTGGTGAGAGGTACCTATTTTCCAGGCCCCCACGACAGCTGTATTCCCATTCAGCCTCAGTTGGTAACCGCTTCCCTGCCCATGTGCAGAATGCCACAGCATCATTCCAGGAAACATGAAGAACTGGATGATTCATTCTAGGGAGCAAAATAAACAGGACAAGATCATCAGCAGAAATAGGCAATCTCACACCTATACAGCACAAACACCTTCTGAAACTGGTTAAGAGATGTCTACAAAGGACTGTGAGCCAGAGAGGCTGTCAGTCCAGTGAGGAAGTTCACAGTTCAGTTACAGCTGGAGAAGGTATTAGATTACTTTTACAGAAAAGCTATTTAAAGGAAGGCATCAAGATGCTGGAACGGAAACGCAGCCATCAGAGAAAAACAAGGAAGAGAAAGAGATTAACTTCTGTTTGTCTCACCATGCTTTTACATGCAGCTCTCTACAGGTGACTTTTGCAGCTTGTGCTTTCTCATGGTCTCACCTCAGAAACCTGCTGTACCCAGGAGCCAGCAGAGAACTATTGATACACTGGCTTTTGTGGAAACATAGGTGCTCAGAGCCTCAAAGGAAGACAGCACAAGTCTGCATCATTGCTACTCCTTGCCAGGCTAATTTAACAATACATTAACAAGAAGCCAGGATCCTCTATAAGGAAATGTAGATTGCAATGTAACGGTGAATGCTCTTCACTTCCCTGTGCGCTATTCTCTTTGCTGTCAGTTGTGGGGCTTTTGAGCGAGAAGTGAGATGAGAAAGAGGCCTTACTCTCAGCTACACCATCTTTTGCAGCACCCAATCCAGGAAACAGGGAACTGCAGAAATTTACCAAGAAAGTATTACTCTTTGGGTGTTTCAAGCAGTTCATGGCTTACACAAAAGCTCCAATCTTTCCTTTGGTTTGGATCCAGGATTGCCCTTACAATCCGGATCTCTTTTTCCAGAAAAAGACAGAAAAAAATACCAAGTCATTCTTGTCACAAGGATCCAAGCCTGTAATAGACCAAGATATTTCAAAAGCTGAAGGTACAGGTTCAAAGACAGACATGGTGGACTTCCCATTAACTTGTTTAACAAGCCAGCATTGGTCCTTTACATTACTTTCACATGGCAAGCTCACTAGCGCTTGTGCCAGGCTAGGTTTGCACCATACAAGACCAGATTTACATGGCAGGCTTCCAGCTCCCATCTGCTGACTGTGACCTGAATTTCTGTCTCCCCCTAACAGTGCCTCCTGATATTATCTCTATTTTTGCCTCAGATAATTCTTTCAATGCCCTTGGAGAACAGACAACGGACTCGTTACTAAGCAGTTCAGCCATCAGAGATGTTACACTAACATAGCCCTGTCCTTAGAGGACTCAAAAACATGCCATCATCTACCAGATCTAGGGTAGAGTCTGACTTCATTTCAAACAGCAGCTTTGGAACTTTTTCTAGTTGATTAAGGCAGCTAGGCAATCTCACTGACACCAGCCTAGAGAGAGCAAGAGTTGCAATGTAAGAGGTCCCAAATGAAGACGGTCACATCCGGGTAAGCACAGAGTAACACAGTCAATGGAACAACAGCCTTTGACATGTGCAGCCCAGGGCTAGTTCTGCAGTATCCATACAAATCACCCAAGAATAATGAAACCTCTTGATTTTCTAGGCAAAGAATCCATTCCACTTCCAAATGGAAAGAGACTGCATAAAGACATGGGTCAGCAAGTTGCAGGGTTCATGCTAGCAAAGCATGGCACTAACTGTAGGCGATTAAGTACAGTTTTACAGATTATTTATGACTTCCAGATAAAGACATAACCGATTTCCCACAATAATCACCCCACAAAGCATACAATAAAAAGCGCAAAGCTTTCCTGTCTTCTGCTGCCAGAGAGAGGCCTCCAAATCCCAGATGGAGGACACACTACACGGACCCCTAGAGTACGCATGCAGCTAGTATTTAGTCTTCCTCTCCAAAACCAGATCTACACTGAACGCTCTAAAGTTCCTGACCCTCTGAAGATGCACTCTGCTTCACTGCTGCTATAGGAACATTAATAGAAAACACACTGGAGCACATTTCAGTATGGTCTCTTTTCCCTCAGGTGGAAAGTGTGGACTTCTTGAAATACTACTACATCATGGACCATATGACCTCTGAGTATCACATGCAACACATTAGAACATGGGAAAACAGTCACAAAAGAAACAGCAAATGGGCAACTACTTAAAACCCCTTTCTTGCACCCCCATTCCTGGAGTAAGTTTACAGGTATATTTACAAACACTGTGTATGAGAACTGAATGGACACTTACAAGCTTACCTGTTGGAGATACTAGAGTCAGGACCTTCTGGGTGCTTCCAGTTGGCTCCCTTCACAGGCAACCACCAAGGAGCAGCTGCAACCTAAAAATGGACAAAGACAGGGAAGAAAAGACTTTTAACTCCCACCTAAAGGCTATTCTGCAATACCACCATGTGACAACAGGCTACAAAGCTTTCTCTCACAGCTCATGGCTCTGCCTGCTGCAAACTGACCTATTATGTTCCAAATTATCTCCGATAAAACATGATGATCATTTGATCCACATTCCCAGGGAACGCCACAGGGTATGGAACAGTAGCAAAAGCACACCACCCATAAAACAAGTGAGAGGAAGACCAAATCCCGAGTTTATTTTACCCAAATGCTGCTTTCTGGCTGTCTCCTTCCCTATTTTCTCACCTGCAGGTCTGATGAAAGGCACAGTTCATTCTCTTTGAAGGCACTGCCTTCAGCTACTACCTGTGATGGAGCACGCTGTCCTCTCAGAAATTCTCAGTTCCTGACCTCTGAAAACATGTGCCAAGAGCACTCAGAGGGTGGTGGATGGAAGAGGTCAGCTGGAATGTTATAGTTCCATCGTTTCGCAACAGTATGTCCATGGTACAGTGAAACCAGCTAACCTCCTGGCTGCTTCCAGTCTGACACACTACGCAGAGATGATGGAAAAAAGAGAGAGTTTGGGCTTAAAGAGAATTTTCTTCCCAATTATTTGCTCTGTAGACTGAAGTGTTTTGGAATAACTAAAACAAAACCCTGATGATGCCCTTTAACTACGGTCAAAGCACACATCTTGCAACACATTTGCTTTCCAGTTCATTAACACGGTAAACTGATTTTAAACTATTTGCTATCTGCTTCCAGAAGGTGGAGACAGAAGAGCCACAGAAGTTGAGCGAAACTGCCTTTTTTTCCAGTTGGTTTGCTGAGCAACATTAAGTAGACAAAATACTCGGTAACAATGCAGACATCAAGTACTTCTCCCTAACCCAAAGTCTCAAATTCAGCTCTGCAATGCCAAGGAATTATTCCTGGAATATATTCATCCAGGATTGCTTCTATTAAGCTTACTTCAAAGCTGAGAAGGTCAGTGTGCAGCACATTTAGCTATTCTATCCTGATTCACATTCACCTAGAAATACTTATCTTAATGATAACAGGTCCTTTCAGAAAGTTGAGGCTAAAAAGAACACTTATGTTAACCATCAATAGCGGTTTTATTCCAACAGCTTGAGTACTTGCTGCCAAAATACTCGTATTACAGAGATGATTTCCATAATGGACAAAAATCAAAGTAAATAAGCCTCCAACGTTTTAAGAGTTCAACAACCTACCAGCTACTTAGCAATAGACTTAAGAGATCCAGATGCTCCTCTAACAGGAACCTAAAGAATAACCTTTAGCAACTTCTATCCACTCTACTGCCCCTCATATTTCCCCACTCAAGAGATGGCAAGAGGAATCGTAGAATATTTATTTCTCTTCATCACGCTGCTAAACCAACCTTTTAAAGAGTTATATATATAGGCAGCAATTGTGCCAAGAGCGTTATACTGTAACTCACCAAATCCTCCACAGAGAAGTCAAAAGTAAAAGTTGCTGAAAGCTGGCACTCAGGAAACAGAGCGCCAGTCCAGTCAAACAAATTTAACAGCAACTTCTAGGAGGAAGCTGCATCCTCCAGCAGTGAACAGCATTTAACATGTAACTATATGTGCATGAGAGAGAAAATTATCTATGACACAAACTGTTAAGAAAAAAATCTGGTCCAAACACACCAGATCCTTCATTTGAATGTTTCAGTACGAAAATAAACTGAAGTGCCTAAGAAATAGGAGTGCTGCTAATACACAAAGACATTATTTTTAAAGCATCTGACCAGCCTATGCTGTAACAGCTCCCATGACAGCTTTTCACTCTTCTCCCCATCATCATACACAGATTTTGCCAACAACAAACATATGGGTAGCTTACCTAAAAGGTCAATAGTAATCTTGGACTAAAGCTGCAGGGTTGCTGGCTTAGCGCAGCTAGGACCCCACAGCTCTTTACAAGCTCTAGGCAAGAGCACTGGAGTCCCCAAACATGCTGGAGGACCCTGGTCCAGGCTGGGAAGCCATCCACATGCAGGTCTTTGACACTCTCTCTTCCAAAGTGAGTGAAGAAAAGACATCAATGCTAAGTACAAAAGAAATAAAGATGTTCTCAGCACGTTGCTGGTGCTGATGCTCTGTCCATGCTCTCTCCACCTAAACACTACTGGGACCCCCCCGAAATACTACTAAAGTAACGACATTTCTTAAATATCCTGCTTTCCGGTCTCCCTAGCATAGCAACCACATAAATGGACAACACAATCACATAATCCTGGCTCAGTATCTAACAAAGCTAATAACAGTCTCACCACTAGCAGAGCCCCTACCCTTCCCAAAAAAGCATGAGAAGTATTTGATCTCTTATTAGAAACTACAGCTCTGCTCCTGAGGATTCAAACCCAAAGATGGAATCTTCATGCAGAGAGAGACTCTGCTCAACTCTCATAGCACTAAAGCTTCAGAATGACCAAGCTGCTAAACAGATACTACAGTCATCAGGCTTAAAACTAGTCTCATTTAACCAGTTCCTTGTCTGTTTTGAGCTTTAACCTTTAATCTATAGTCAAGATAGGACAGAAGTCCAAAGTAAGAATATTACAGCTATTTAAGGAAAAATAAAAGAGCCATGGTACCATCTGTTAAATGCTCTCCATGCATCTCAAAGATCCCAAGTAAGATTTCATCCCAATAGTTTCCAAGCACAACACATTTTTGTAAATTAAAACACTGGGTTTTGGATAAAAAGAAATTCTCTGCAGGAGACTGCAAAGACTTACACTTCAGAAGACTTTAATTTTGGAAAACACTTTTGTTATGCAAAAGAAAAAGCAGATGCTTTCAATCAGAATGGTTTATTTTAAACTGAGAAAAATATAGTCTCTCCGCATGAGAGCACTACGTGTGCACGTCTTCTGTTTTTGGCTCCGCTGAACTGAACACCAAATGGCTGCCAGTCCTTGCAGAACACCCAGATCTTCAGAGCAGTTACACATATAGTACTAGGACAAGGATAACAATGATAGACTACGTACAGCCTTCAATAATTAATTGGAAACTTATCTAAGTCAGCCACTGACAGCAGCAAGCAGAAACCAAGATGCTCCCTCCCAAAGAGAAAGTCATCTACCTGAAATTCACAGTCCTTTCAAACAACTTCTCAGAAGTCTTTAAAGCTTTTAATTGCTCTAAATCTAATTAGTAGTAGAACTAATTAGACAGGGATATTACAACATCACAATTAATACAGCAAAGCCCTCCCTTGCTGCTAATGAGCTTAGTTACTTTCAAAATGCTTAGTGTTCTCATGCTTCACTCCAAAACATGTGTTCTGTAGACTGGCAACAGATTCATATTGCAAAAAATAGCAGCATATGCTGCTGAGTAGATCTTGAAGAGATACTGAATTAGAGGACAGTATCTCCTTCATTTAGATTAACTCTTCACAGCATAGGCTCACACTTGAAACAGAACTGGTTAAACATAACTGCCCTGATAATGTTATACAACTGCCTCGATATACAGGAAATGCAGCTCTAGGAGAAAAGCACATTTCAGAGGCAGAGAAGCCCAACGCTTGTTTTGGTCTGATCCAGCTGAAAGCTTGGATTATCCAGCTCTCTGCTCCAGGATTAAACTTTAAGGACTCCCTGTTCTGCTTACCACAGACTGGTAGCACTTTAAGAAAAAGAGAACGCTGTATGATAACAGTGGGAAGATATACTAACAGTTAATTCCAACCTACAAGTTTGCCGTTCAAATGAAGCAATTTGCAGAACTGAAGCCTATACTCCCACTATCAGATTGCATAAAATTCAAAGTTTTAAGTATTCAATTTTCTTTTCAAAGTAGTTTAGGAAATCCTAACTTTAATTGCTCCATTAACTTGTGATTCCAAGATTTTTAAACTACTTCACAATTATCTTGCAGAAAATTCTTTACTAAACATACCTAGAACTAATGAAAGGGGCGAACACCAAGAAAGTCACTTTCATTGCCCGCATTACACCATTACTGGTACTACAAAAGCAATAGCAAAACATCCTTAAAAACACATCCAAAACCCCAGCCAATAGCCATGAAAACATCTGTATTCGTCTTGCACCTAACATGGCACTGGCTATGTTAGGAAAAAATAAAACCAAAACACCTTAAGTCCAGATTTCAAATTCAAATCACATTTATGTATTGGAAAAACTACCAAAATAAACTCAACTGAGCAGCTAAACCTGGCTCTAATTCCATTTCTAGCATGCAGGAAGTCACTTGAAATAACAAAGTCGTAGATCTTAATCTTAAGTCAGGCCTATAAGATGATGAGAAATTCATGCTGTCAGCCAGATATATAGCACTAAATATGGGGGGGGTTTATGTGCTAGATCATTATAATGCTATTTTACTATAATAAGGCTTGTATACACTTGGTCAAGATGAACATCTGGAAGAAGCAAAAGTTACCGCAGAGTAAGAACTTTCACAATTTAGGAATCAACTGTCTGAAAACAGATTTTCCAAGTGCAAAGTAGTCTGGAAAAAACTGGTTCTGGTGGGCTCTTAAAGAAACATACGCACACTTCAGTTTCAGAAGTCGATTTAATAGGTTACTACTTGTTTGAATCCGGTTGTGTTATGCACTGTACATGCAAAAGCATCCTCTTGGCTGCAAAAGCCATGTGTACATCAGCTGGAAGCAGGGAAGTTACAAAAAGCATTATCTCTGGGAAATACAGGCAGCGGTCTGGGCACACTCACTGCCAGCACTGGTAGCACGTGAGAAATCAGTTACTCAGTAAAGAATGTAATTTTTGGATGAGGTTTTATTTCATATTCATGTAAGGCAGATTCACATCAATCTCTGTCAATTTTTCCTCCCCTAAGCCATATCCTAAACCCTCAGCAGATGATTAATGAACTACTGAAGAGGCAGACAGAAAAGAGAACACTTTTAGTAGGGTAGGGAGTTAAAGAAATAGAAATGACGACTGTGCAACAGCTGCCATTTTCCCTCAGAAACCACAACGAAATCACATTAGCAGGGCTCCTGTTCACAAGTAATTTTACACCTATTTTTTAAAGTAGCTTTGTGCCTTCCCAACCAACGTCAAGAACATCCTTCCCCCACTAAGATTCAGGGCAGAGGTCTTTCTCCCACCTTCCGCATGTGGGTCCCAGGCGTCATGACAGCATCTCCTTCCCTCTGCAGCATGGGAGCCCACTCTGCCGGTAATGGGGCAACATCAACCTCCACCTGCCTGCAGACGCAGACTATGGATACAAACAGATCAATACAGCCCCTAGGATTGTGATCCAGCCATCCCAGCCATCAGAAGCAGCAGCTGCTGCACTAGCACAGCACGGCTTTGAGCTGACACCTTCCCATGCAGATTTTGGCTGGCTGCTGTCATCATGTCCGTGAAGTCCTGCTCTAGGTCAGAGAGGGAAACCAGCGGAGAGCAGAGACAAAGCTTAGCCCCAGACTCTGATTCAGCTTTGCAGATTCAAAATGTCACACCATGAGGGCCAGTCTGACACAACCCAGAGCCATGTAGTGGTACCACTTGATTTTTCCAAATGCAAGGAAACTCCCTCCAACAGACGCATGCTCCCCATTCACCTTCACCTGTCTGCAGCTCTGCTTCTCCTTTATACCAGTGCACTGAAAAAGGCCCAAACGTGACCTATTTCTATGCCAATCATCATCTCCATAGCAACGGGCTTGTGTTTGAGTTGAAACAGCTGTAAATGAGTCAGGGAGACACAGCAATGTAAATAGTGTGGAAGTGAACACTGCTTCAAGGCTCAAGACAAAGACTAGATCTCTCCTAGCCAGCTATCAAGGTTGTCATAGCAGCTGTGTTAAGGGAGACATCATCTGCACATGCAGCTATAATTCATATCTATGTTTGAAGACACTCTGCAGAGAGCAAACATTCTGTAATTATGTACATAAACTAAACTGAAATGCAATTGGCAAATTCTCCACCTCATCACTAACCAAGGACACTGAAACAGCTTACAAGTAGACAGTTGAGTATTTTTTTTTTTACAGAAGATAACTAATACTTGATGTTGCCAGCTTCTGCAACGCTACTGCAAGTCCCATGTTCTTCATTATGTCAATTAAAAGCCCCAGCTCCCCAAAAGCTCCAATTACAGAAGACTGTTTTCATTCTTACTTTCTAAGGTTTCTAGCTTCCCTCATTAGCTCAGAAATGAAAGCAATAAGGGATTTTGTTTAATGTTGATACTGTTTGCTTTGAGTCCCAGTATCTTAGAGTAGTTTGAAATTGCAGTACTGCAAACAGTAAAGGCAGCAGCTTCATAGAATAAATATATTCTAAGTCATCAGTCAGAGAAAAGACTTCAGACTTAATTAGAAACTAGTACTTCACTTTTACAAAGGGCCTTTTCCTTTTGCATAAGGAAATGCACTGAATCTCATTCAAACAGTGTAATGCTTCACAGCCATGTCAAGCCTCCAAAAAAAATAACCAAGTATATTCCAGTGAGATTCATTAAGTGCAAGTTCTGGAAGCTTCTTTTGAGGAACTAACATTCCTGGTGAGTTCCATCTCTGGAAGTCTATTTTTCAGCCAACTACACTCAAGTTAGTAATTTTTTCCAATAACCACATGAATATAAGTTTTAAGAAAGTGAGGCATGCATAGATATATCTACAGCCTGAGGCACAAGCAATGCCCTGCTTTAAAGCTGTAGTTTATACTGATAAATATAGACTAATATTACTGGTAATTCCCAGTGACAGATGCCTCACGCACATCATTCTTTATCCCAGTAGTGAGAGTGGGAGTACAGGATAAAACAGAGATTAACAGTTCAATAGCTCCATCTTCCCAGCTCCTTATAGGTGATATCTGAAACACTGGGGTCTGCAAGAAATAGGTTCACCCATCTCCTCCTTTGATTTCAGTTTCCTCTCTAAAAAGCATCTGAAATAGCAAAAGCCAAGTGTAGTATAGATAAAATTTACCCTTATGGCTGCAGTATTTATCAACTTCTGCTTATGCACCCTATATACATTGACATTTTAACAGTATCAGACAAATTATACAATAACCTACCTGCCATGCCAAGCCACAGATAAGCAAGTTATTACCACATGCTGCTAGCAGTTACATCCTCCACAGTAACCCCTGCAAACACCAGCACTGCTATCCTACCTGCAAACATTGCTGTTTCTTGTTTCTTTGAAATACTCATTTGAAAGGCTTAATGTTTTCATTGTTTTTAGAATGGGACTATGCCCTTCAAGTGACAGGGCAGAGACACTGATATAAATAGGAAAAATGCACAGCTCAAGACCACTGCAGGGGTTTCCATGTAAACAGGGAAGAAAGCAGCATCCAATAGTTCTAGATTGACCAAAGCTCCTTAACAGTATTTGCCCAGGTCTGCCAGTGAACCAATTTCATTGCATTCTCAGACCAAAAATGCAACACCCCTGAAGGCAATCGAAGTACACAGACTTGTATGCTCTCAGGCTCTTCACTGCAGAATTTATCTGGCCTAGGAGCAAAAAAAAATTTTACTATCTTCCACAAGCCAAGAATAAAAAATGTTCCCACTATTCTCCAGTGCGCAAATCTGTCTGATGCTGTACTCCAACCCTGGTAAGTGCTATCCTGTTTACCTTTTTCATGGTAGCTGCACAGCAAGTGAAACTGCCATTATGTGCAAGAGCTCTCGAATCCCCTCGCTGGCAAGTGTGTCTCAGTACCTTCGCATTTCACAGACACAATCTGTGTGCTTTTTGCTCTAGGATACATTAAAATCCCATATAAGTAGCATTTTACAATGCCATGGAATTGCAGCACTGAGCATGCATTTCCCCCCACTCTACTTACCTCTTAACTCAAGGAGAAAAAAGAGCAGGAAAGGAGTTGCATCATAAAATAAGAATAACAAAAACGTTTGAGCTTTTTCCATTTCCCCAAATTCTCTCGAAAGAGAAGGAAAGAAAAAAAGTAATCTCCAAGTGCCAAGCTATTGGCAATTCCAGGCTGTGTTTTATCTGTGACATCTAAACCAAAGGCCAAATATCCAAGAAAGGCCATAACTCAATAGCTGTAATAAATGCAGTAATTAGTAGTTGCCTTTAACCTGCAAGTCTGAGAACTGATTTTAAGATGTGAAGCTATCAAAACTGGTTAGGCCCACACAAAATGTTTTGCTTTCAAAGGACCTTCCACCCTTGCCCTAGAAAATCCTTTTTTATTTGCAGAAGTCCTCACCAATTCCATCAGCAACACCCTCATCTATCACAGAGCTAACTTTTCGCTCTCTGCCACGCTACCACTGCAGACCTAGAGGCCAATACTAAAACTCAAGTTCCCAGAAATCTAGAACAATTCAATTATTGGCTGCTACACCCCTTTTTACAGCTTCCCTTCCAGGGGAGGGTTAGGTCCAACCTACATTGCTTTAGCAGCGGCTAGGAGACTACCTCACCTCCAGGAAACGCACACCCAAAGCTCCAACAATTATTCTATGTGCTAAGCTGGTTTGCTCCTGCATTAGCTTTCACCAGCCCCACCTCTGTTCTAATTTAGCTGTCTGCTCCTTTGAAGGCCTATGATAAATTTGTCTGGTTTAAGAACTGGAGAAGCCAAATTGGGCAAATAGAGCAAAACCCCCAGATATTCCCCAAAAGAAAGAAGCACTACATTATTTATAGGAACTGTTATACACCACTTAGTTCAGTATCTTCATTTCCACCTCTCCCCAGTTCTTTCATTGTGTGTGAAATACTACTTCTACAATACACAATCCTGTCGATCTGCCTATATAATCACATTTGCATTTAGCACCCCTGTACTTCAGCTGGAGAAAACCTTATCAAAACATATCTGAGCCACTAAGGCAATGTAAAAATACAGTCCTTTTTCCCATCAAACTGGTGGAAAGATTTTCAGTACCAGTAACGCACCAATGGTTATATCATATTTCTGCTTTTCCTGGTGATAGTTATGGTTCAAGAAGGTTCATACCACAAGCTAAAGTATTAGTTGACTAAGGTACACATTGAGAAAAAAGCCTTCATCTTTTCTCTGCCTGACCATTACAGTCTGCTGGTGCAACCCAACTTCACACAATGTACATGTTTCCTGACTACAGTTGAACAGTTACCCTGCAGCGGCCAAGGTTGAAAAATGTGCTCACTTCTCTTAAAGTATTTGATTTTTCTTTTTACTGGAACTTAACCATTCTGGGCAATGTAACAAGAGCTTTTATCTTTTAGAGTTTCATTCAAGCTTGAAGATCCATAGGAAGAATTTGGTTTTGCAGAAGCCTTAAAGTCCCTGCCCCATAGCTGGGATTCATCTGCAATAAGAAGTTCCTTGCAAATCATCAATAGAAACTTGTTCCTTGAAATCTTGATCCATAGGAAGCTGCTCATGAGTTTTATCCGTTTCAATTAGCCAGGATAAGTATGGCCTACAGAGAACTGGGCTATCTGAGAAGCATCTGACTACATTATGCTCTAACACCACATCCCCATGGGTGACGCTTCCCTTCCCTGCAGCTGAAAGATGTGTGCTTGTTCTAATGTACAAATCGTACTGTCACAAAACCCAAAGACTCCCAAAACAACTCAGGTCCGCACAGCACTCGCACCTTTCACTGCAAATTCATACTACAGCAGCAAAAAGACATAGTTTTGAGAGGCAGAAGCATATAGAGATGAAACCCTAAGCTGTCTCTTCAGACATAAGAGTTTCTTTCCAGCTCTACCACTGAGCTGCCTTCTGACGCTTTCTCCTTGCAGACAGAAGTTCCTTGCTAAAAGTTGGATTTCATGGTATGTAGCTGGTGAGGAGGCAGGCAGACAGGAGGAAAAAAAAGCTGTGTCTGGTTTCTTTTTCACTTCCTCTCAATATTACCATGTTTTAGAACATAAGTTTGTCCACAGCACCAGCACAATGTTAAGAAGTGCCAAGCTACAAGGCAGGCAGTCACTATTCTCCAGATAACTTTACCAAAATAATTAGTACAGTCTCTCTGTGTCTATTTATCAACGCTCTGCATGCAAGCAACTCGCAAAATGATTTAATAATAAATACTGAAAACATGGCAAAAGCACAGACTCCTGAAGTTTACTTTTAACAAATACAGAAAACCTTCATGAAGAACCAGCCAAAAAGACCAGTTTGGGCTCCAGTCCAGCTCCCTGGCATAATGCTTGTTCTGTTAGCATCACAGCCAACACTTAAAAATTTGGCTGACACACCCAGGAAAGTGGCTCCCAACACTCTGTATGTGTTTATACAAATAGCCAAGGCTGAGCTTCCACCAGCATTCTTAGGGTCTGTTTGTTTTAAAACAGGGAGCCTGACTTAGGGATTTCTGCATCCCAGAAGTAGGGCAGGAAAAAGAATTTCTCTAATACCGACAGTTGTGAAGATGGGATGAGCCCATCTGGATTTATTCCACCTTCAGCATCATTTATGCCAGTATTTGGGAAGTCCAATTTAGTCATCTTCTTCTATTTCATAGTACACCAATTTGAGTCCTGAATCAAAAGATCAATTTTTCTTGTAATCTTTGTTTCCTTGCAACAGGGAGCAAAACCAAACATTTTTTGCCAGTCATTTACAGCACACATTGACATTGGGCTTCCTGAAACCTCCAACTGTCTGCCTTTTGAAGATAAAAATCAAACTGCAGATTTCCCTTCATTTATGTAGAACAAGGAGTATTCACTACTCCAAATGACTGCACCATGCACATGGAAGAAAATTTTCTTTGATAAACTCTTCTGAAGAAAAATAAATGACTAAACACTAAAGCCCCAGCTATTCCCAGTTGTTTGTCATAACAAATAATAATCCTCTAAACCTTAGGAGCTGCACTTTGGATCAAACGACGTGCCTAAGTAAAACTCTCTACTAACTAAATGAAACAATTTCATCTCAAACTGTCCCACCTCTCTGCTTACCTAGCATCAAAATGTGCAAAAAGTGGCAACAAAAACTTGCCTTCCTATATAGGTGCAGTTTCACTTGATGCTTACTTCTGCCTACCTGAACTATTGCCAAATTATGAAGTTTCAGTCCTGCTACCTTATTCCTGCCTTGTGTACATCCTGATTCTCTGTGATGATTCAAGTAGTTGCAGAATGAGCCAAGTTAACTTTGCTGATCCAAAAGAAAATTAACCAAGAAAGCAAAGAAATTCCTACATAGAGTAAATGCAACTTGAAGCTACACACAACCCCAAAATTGCCACATTATGAATACCAGAATACCTAATTTCTATGGCCTTTTTAAAGGCATAGGACAGGAGTTCTGGAAATGCACTAAGTTCATCTGACCTGAGGATAATTCTGATGGCGAGGAACCTCAAGAGCTCATCTTGTCCGAACTTCTGCTCAAAGCAGATAAATTTATCCAGATGACAAGACATAATCTGCTTATTACCTGGAGTTGTAAAGGTTAAGTGACCCGCTAAGGTTAAGGAGAAGGGAAATGATGCCTAAGAAAGCTCAGCACAGAAGGGGAGGGGCAGGGCAGGGAAGCTGTAATTTTATTTATTTTAACCAATATTCACTTCCACTCAAGAGGAAAGTTAGATCAGCTCCAGTTTAACCAGCACTGCCCCTGCCAGCATCACCATGTTGCCCTAGCAAGACTAAGGGAACTGGAAAAGCAGCAAAGTATACAGGATATTCTACAAAGAAGGAGGAAAAACAGTAAACTTAAGCCAGTCATAATACAAAAAGGAGCCCTATAGACTCAGGTCTGCCATAAAAATGGCACTTCTTTGGAACATTTGCCTTGAGTTAACCTAGAAAACACACTCATGCAAGCACTGCTGTCATATCAGGTACCCGGATTATCCTCATTTTCTTAAATCGGTAGGATCTGGGATTTACCCACTTTCTTTGGACTGCACTGGCAGAGTGTGCCAGCCACATGTACATGTGCTCTTGGGAGCCAGAAGCATTCCTGTTCTTCACCTACACAGCACACGACTCAGTAGAGCCACTACTGACAGCTGAGTTTCTGAAGCATCCCTGTCTCACATGTAATACAAATAAACAGTCTTGTATCTGCACCATTTACTGCAGTCCTAAATACCTCTCATTTAGGAAGCAAAAAAGAGACAAGAAGGCACAGATACTAAACTTTGGCTAATGAGGAGAAGGGGTTTTTAACTGTTTGGGTGTTTACAATGAAGAAAAACAAATAAAGGGCAGAGAATAGACTGTAAATCTCCCACATCTGCAGGAGTCTTGTTATTCTACGCCAAACACCCCTCCTTAAACCCCATGTTTGTACATGGCTTTGGGAGCACCACAAAATTGAGATACTACTGCCATAATTGCTAACACATCTACCCCAGTGATAGGCAAGTAAGTTTTACCCTGCTGTGTTACTCACTGCTTGGTGGATGTCAGCCTTCACTTCTTCACTCAGCATTCCCTCAAACACAAAGGAATCGCCGAATTTCTCTGCCTGTAGAAAGAACGCAGGATTCAACCATACTATCAAGGGAATGTTATTCTTAAAATGCCACTCACATTTACAGCGTTCTTTTACCAAGGATAAGAAAATTCTAACAGAAGTCTAGAGTTCTCTTTCAGGGAAGCTATTTTGAAACAGAAAAGAGAAGGCATTTTATCTCTGGATGTCATTGCTCTTCAGCAGCCACTGGACAGATGGCAGCTCACAGAGCTTCTGTGATTGTTTTTACTTTTATTAATTAAAAATGCAGTTCTAGTTGTCTCAACTGCTTTAAAATGCTACAGTCAATAACCTAATATTCAAGGGCATTTTTCATTTCTCTTATTTTTCCTTCGGGAAAACTAAAATACCAGGCTTAAGCCTTGTCACTGACTGCTCCTTCACCATCACTAGCACCACGTATCATTTTATCTAGCATTATAAAGAGCCAAAAGAAAAAAATACAAATAATTTCAAAAGACTACAGTACATAATACCAACATAAGGTCCATCGTGACCCATCCCGTGTCGTTCCCCCCCTCCCCTTGGTAAATTAAGTGGATTGATATACCAGGGAAGTTAAAACACGTTATTATAATTCAACACATTGACCTGTCTGAACTTCTTCATTATATTAAGGTATTCAAAGACTGAGAATGATCATCACAAGTTGCTTCTGCACACTCAGAACCCTTCAAGAAGCATGGCTTCAAAGAAGGACCCCACTCACCACCCAAATTGCAAGTTTTAACATGTAACTATAACCTTTGTATTTTCAGTTTCAGAAAGGAAAGTGAAGAAATAAAGACTTCATTTACCTCTTTTGCCCAATCTGAGACACCCAGACAGAGACAGAAACCAATTCATCAAAGACAAAAACAAACAACCTTTCCCCTGCCTCTTCTCCTGCCCCATCTGAAAGACCCAGAGACAAACAGGAACCACCTAAAGAAGCCCAGATTTGAGTCTGACAGAATCAGGGCCTTTCTTCGATTCTTTTGTTTGCTTGCTCTTTTGTGGGGTTTTTTTGTTTATTTGTTTAAGTTTCTTAACAAACCCTTCTGGTTCAACAAAAGGCAGTACACCTGGGCATTTCTTTATTCAGGTTTCATCTGCCACTGGAGTTCAGCTAATAAATGAAAACCAAGTAGGTTGGCACTATTTACCCAAAGTGATGTGGACATTATTTAAATACACAGAAACCTGCTCAGCTGCATCCCCATAGAAAAACACTGCAGAATCAGTGCTGCTTACTCTAACTCCGAGCTTATTTTTCCAAATCCAGTGGAAAAGGTGTACCCATGCAAGGTAGGAAGGGAGATGGTCCAAGTGGAGCATTCAACTACCCGAGTTGAGCCATTATCATGGTCTGAAACAAACTCCATCTGACACAGCAGTGTTTCAGCATCAATGCACGTGTGCTCATGCCCGAAGCTGTTTGCAGCAAGTAAGCCCTGTTCAAGCTCAAAACTGTTAAGCAACTTATTTTCCAGAATTATTGAGGTAAGAATTAAAAACTGTTGATAAAAGCCTCATCCAACTAGAAGGATCCTGTCTTCCAAATGAAAACCAGTTTATCAAGCAAATTCTGCAAAGTGCCTCCTTAGAGGCCTGATCATTACCAAGGCTTTTATTTGCCTAAAAGGCCTGTCACAGTTTCATAAGAGTTGCGTAGGAACAGTCAACTGTCAAGAAAGATCAGAGCCTCAGGCACAGGTAGCTTCTTTCTTGGAAGAACCTTAACATATTCTTTCTTAGTCCATTGTTCCCAGCAACAGGCACAAAACTATTATTATACATGCTATTATATCTTCTTCAGACAGCAGGGCTTTCTGTTGCTCAGCTCATTAGCAAGTAGCTGCACTGAGCTAGCTTGCAGAGGCCCCAGCTATCATCAGTTTTTAAAACCCTTCTTCCCTCTTCCTCTAAAATAAGGAAGATATAATATAGTTCAGATATTAGATATCAGGATATCTAATACAGTTGCACTGGGGCAAAGATGTCCTAGGACCCAAAGGTCAAAAAAACCCAGCCAAACAAACCAACCCAAAAAATCCTGCATAGACACCTTGAGCCATCTGCCTCAGTCATGCTGCAGGGAAGATATTAGTTCAGCTATCAAGACCCTTACTACATGTAACAGCATGCACCTAAATGGTTTTTCAGACCCCTGGGCAGCAAGGCAAAACAATATCATTTCTCCTTGACTTAAATCAGAAATATTCTAGCATGCAAATCCCAAGCAAGTATTGTGACAGCCTTCAAAGCAGAAAAGCCCAAGTGTTTAATGGGGATTTTGCCAACACAAAGAAAGATGATAGGAGACTGTACACCCTTCTGCCTTACCTCAGTAACATACCCGGTAGAATTCACAAATCTCTCAAATTCCTCATTGCTGACCTCGTACTGATCCATGTAGAAACCATTAATGTGGACTCTTCTAGCAGGCCACTCTCCATCTTGCTGTATTGCAGGCTCATCAGTGCCCATTGTAAACGCTCCTCCTGGAATAGCAACCATCTGCAGAGAAAACACCACCCAAAAGATAATGAAAAGTTAAAAGACTGAAAAGCCTTGTACCAGTCTTACTCATCCTTCACCTTTGGAGATGCTTTTGCTTCGAGCAGCATTTCACTGACAAAAACAGCACAATTAAATGGCAACTGCCATCTTTAACACCTCCTGTTTGGAAGAAATAGCAAGCAGAACTTTAACTGAGAATAAAACCCCCATTTGCATGAATGTCTGGGTAATTAAGAACTTTTACTGAGGGTGATGCTTGTGCTCTAATATTAGAGGAGAAACATGTTCTCTTGCTGTACCTAAGAGCCAAGAAATAACTCAGAGTCCTTTCTGTTCATTTTCAGATGAAACATTTTGGTATTTCACTCTATTCCTAGGAAGGCTCGATGCACCCATGAATAATCTGGAGATTACAAAACTGAAGTGCTCTTCTGCAGACAAGCCTATACTTGTTTGCATACTAACTACAAACGGGTTTTCATTTAATGACAGGCACGTGCAGCATTTTATTACCAACCATGCTGCTAACTGGCAGGTAGACAGAGCACCTGCAGCTCGGTGTGCCAGAAATGAGGCAAACTTTCAAGTCAATTATGCCCCACTCCTCTGGGAGACCGGCCTTGGGCAAGAGCCTCAAGCATCAGAAGTAAAGGACAAATAACAGGATAATATTTTAACTATTTCAGTGATGTTTTTCCCTCTCAGCCAGTTTCCAGAGAAACAGAACACATTTTCCTTCAGTTTTAGCAGGTTCTTTCCAGGAAGACAAAAGACCACAGACAGAGAAACACACTCCTCACCCAAAAATCAAGAGCATCCATGATCCCTGCTCAGAAGCTTGTGCTGGAATAAGGAATGACAGCTCAGACTTAGTAAAATCTTCCTGACGGGCAGGGGATATTTCGACGGCTGGCTGCACAAGAGCTGGCTTGCCAAGAAGTCACCCAACTCATCACCAACAGGTCAAGGAACTGGAGAAGAAAACTCCCCTCTCCTTTCTGCTCGGGATTCCTGAGCTACCCTCATCCCCTAACTGACACTGAATTCAGCCACCTCACACCTCTGGCGGGAGGTTTGTGAGTGGGTGAGCCCCAAGAAAGCCATCGAGCACCAATGTACGCATCCACTTGCAGGAAATCACGTGGCACCTGAACACACCCTGGCAGTGATCTGTGATCACACACTACTCTTAAAAGGAATTCAAGCAGCTGGGACACTGACAGAACCTAAAATGAACAAAGCCCGTTCTAGGAGATAGTGGGGGTTTATTGCAAAATCCTATTGTTTGGTATGCAGGAAACTCAAGTTTAACAACAGAAATGTTCACTGATAAGTTTCCAGACAGCACACTTCCAACACTGCTCCAGAAATTTAGTTTAAGTTCTGACAGAGCAAGAAGCCTGGGTTTTAGATGTATGACACTTCAAACATAGTGGAATAACACCCTATGCAACGTGCATATTAAACGTAGCGAAACTGCAGAGGTAAGGTTGTAAAAATGTGAACTGATGTAACATTATTTAGATGACAAGGCAGGGTCACAGAAGGTCAACTCTGGAATTTGTTCATACAGCCACTTTGCAGCACAGCCTAGATTATAGGACCTCACTTCTTCTATAGTTGGATTTTTAATCTTACAAGATTGCCTTCACAAAGTTAGATATTTGCACAAACACAGTTTATCTGAGTGCCCACAACAACTCATAAACTAGGAAGACAAAAAGAACCCTGAGTTACCTTCCAGCTTCTAGAATTTACTGTTATTTATGTAGTTACACCATTACCCGCATACCAAATGATCAGAAAAAGTTCACATCAGCTATTCAATACCTTTCCTGACTTAGAGAAGCTGAAGCATTCAACATATCCAATGTCATTGTTTCTTCTCCGCTACAGAGGTCTTTTTCTGCTTGGGTCTCTCCCAGTAACACTTAACTTGCAACAGGCCTTGTAAGAAGTGGTACAAATAGTTTTTTCCTTTGAAGTAACCACATTTAAAGCTAGCTGCATCCTCATAATTTTTCTCCACTAAAAAGAATCTGAGCACTTGCAGATTGTCTTTAACCGAATCCATAAAAGGGCTTCAGGACAAATTTGCTTACATTTTTTAGGACTTAGGGAATGACAACGTGGCACAAAGTTGTACCACTTCCTTCCAAACTCTTTCCAACTCACTGTAGCTAAAACAACTCCCTGAAGCAGTCTTCAAAGCAAGATTTGAGCTCACTTGTGAGCTGCTGTCTAAAAGCATGTGAAGAACTAACTCTCACTTTTCAGCCTAGCATTCATGTCCAAAACCTGAACCATCTCTGCAGATTGCCAGTGTACATTCAGCTAGAAATGGGCTTCCTTGGGAACCTGCTGTTCACACACAGTGACAGCTGAGACTTCTGTATGTCCACCAATGTTGTGCCTGACTGACATCAAATATTGATTCCACAGGATTACCCCCCTCCCAAGGCTCATTTCACAGCTCCACCTCATGTTTAGAAATAGGGCCCTCCTTTGACAGCCAGCTTTATGATAACACATCACAGGCTGAGAAGATGTCTGACAGCCCTCCTCAGCCTGAGAGCAGTGGAATACAACACTAAATGAAGAAAAGATTTTCCACATAGACATCCAGAAACCACATCTGTATAGTTAATGAAGCAGCTGTAACATCCAGTTTTAAAACACAGATAGCTAACACCAAGGGACTAATCTCCAAGAAATATCAAAGTTGAACTATGGAGACAAAAACCCAACAGCAGAGGCTTACAGATACATCATTGTCTGTATTAGGTAGAGTGTGCAAGAACAATTGCCTGTAAATTCACTGTATTACTCAACTAGCACACACAGTTCATTGTCCTCAAAGCTCAACTTCAACAACAGGGACCACTTCTGCCTGTGATTATACTTAGTTAAAAGTATTGTTGTAATTTAGAGCAGACCCATTAAAATGCCAGCTCCCCTCTCTAGAAATGCAGTGGAAACAACTAATCCCATCTGTGGTTGAAGCAGAAGCCAATTTTTCCCTCACTTCCCTTTTGGTAAAAACATTTTCTAGCTAAGCATAACCAAGTTACACTGTGGACACAGCTTTAAACCCAGGAGTAATTACTTTTCATTACATATTACTGAAGTTGTCAGCTGCCTTCTATAAAGCAAGAGTCAAACAAATTTTTTCACACTGAGACCCACAGTGAAATGCCAATATTTATTACATTAAATGTATATTAGCGACACAAGGCCCAAGTGCCATATGAATGATTTGATTCATACTCTTTATATATTATCAAATACCATATGAATGATTTGATTCATACTCTTTATATATTATCAAATACCATAAGTGTAGCCTGCAATAGCAAAACCACTGAGTACCCCTCCTTTTACTTAGCAGGCTCTCACACTGCCTGCATGACACAGGTGTTTTCCAAGCTGACACAGCTGCCCAGCACTAAACAACCCATTTGCAAGCCATCTCACACAAGAACAAGATGCAAGTCTGCTATGGTATAATTTTGACTGCCAAAGTTTACTAACACTTTCCATGAAATGAAGCAGCAATCCTGTTCCTAATAACTGAATATATCTCATACAGTGAGGCATTTGGTCTCCAATAACACAAAAAGCTTTAGTATCCCTTTGCAGGGGGCACCGCCATAGCACATCATAGCACATCAACCCACTTTAAGCGCCGCCTTCCTCAATAAGGCATATTGAGCACGGGACAGTGTCTTTCAGAAACATACCAACAGCAATAGAATGGAACAAGCAATTAAAGAGACTTTGACTAAAAGCAAACCTGAAAGGATATCTAGATACAGATACATAAATGACAGCTCTGCTAAAAAACACACAAGAGATGGCACATCACCTATCAGCATTTCAATTGCACTGACACCTAAAAAGAGATGGAGCAAGGAGGGTAAACAGATCAGGTGATTGATATTCACCAAGTATGGGAATTCGCTGTCAGAGATACCACCTCCCCAGCCTGTAGAGCAAACACAGCCCCACTCGGGTGGATACTCTGGCACACGTACCCCCCGTGGTAACCAGCTCGAGGCAGGGGGAGGCCTGTCAAAGCAAACAGCCGAGAAAGATACCCCCAATCCGTTTGTCACCTTCCTTGCACAGGGGGGAGCGCTGAGAGTAACGGGGGAGGCCAGCAGCACACGGCCAGCACAGCTCAGGCCTCTCCCCATCCGCAGGGGCACCCACACGGCGAGGGAGACACACGGGCTCCCTGAGGAGCAGGGCGAGAAAAGCAAGGAGAGGCCCCGGTGCCCCAGCCCTTTCCTCACAAGCCCGGCCCAACAGACCGGCTTCCACACGAGTTTCTGCACAGAAGCTCGCCCGAGGCCCTCCAACACCCCCCGGCCGCCGCCCCTCGGCCCGCCCGGCTCCCGCCTCAGAGCGCGGCCGCAGTCACCGCACGCTGCCTCAGCGCTCACCGGCCCGCGCCCAGCGCTCCGTCCGCCGCTCACTGCCGCCGAGTACCGCCGCGCCGCCGCCTCCCGCGCGTCACCGCGGCTCCGGCTGGCGCTGCACCCGCAGTGCCCACCGGGCCCGGCCTCCTCGGCCGCCGCCACCAGCCCCAGCAGCAGCAGAAAGCGACAGCGGGATAACCAGGCACAGGGTACAGCGGGCGCAGCCATGTTAGAGGAAGCACCACATACCCTCACGGTCAGGTGATGGGCCTCGCCTTAAAGGGGCAGCACCACCAGGCTGCCCTGCCTGGGCTGTCTCGTTACGGCTGTTCCCGGCCGTGGGACGCGCCTCATGGTGGGCGGCTTTGCCCGCCGGGCCCGGCCCGCTCACACCGCTCAGGTTCTTAGGGAGCTCGGGATGTGCCTGCGGGAGGTACGTGAGGAGAGCGAGGGAGGCAGGGCCGCGCAGTGTCGCCTCTTGCAGCCGTGCCCTGAGGGGATCTAAACTTGGCCTGTCCGCTCTGAAGGTAACGGCGTGCTGAGGTAAACACGGCCTAAGCAAAGCACACGGCCCTGTCCTGTTGCAGAGACGCTGTGCCCAGTGCTCTGGTACCTAATGCCTAGTGTTTGTATAGGGTATTTAGGTTTATTCAAGATGTACGTCCAGTACTTGTTGCAGTTAACTTTCTTGAGAAAGATATCTGTGTGAAGTGAATGCAGATAGGTCTGTGTTCCCAAAGATAGCTTTTTAACTACACATCAATGTAATTTCTTGGCACAACATGGTCGTTTACTGCTCATTTCACCTCCACAGGTCAAAAAAAAAAAGGAAGTAGACATTACCTGTAACACTCCTACTTCGAGATGTCAAAACCTGCAACCAGAGGTCATTACAGCTGACTGGTGATGTTATTTAGCAATACTCATAGTAAGGGGAAGTCCAAATTGTGGAGGTGTCACTCAGAAGTGAAGACTGGCCCTTCTGCAAACTCTCTTGGAAATCATTGTTAGTAACTTGCACCAGGGAGAGTGTTCTTGAGGCATTGATGTTATTTGTGCCTGATTCAAGCGCTCTCTTTTCCTCTCTTTTGCAGCAGATTGCTGAAGGACAGCCAACAGCATACAGAAAGCGCTAATGTCAGAGGCTCGTACAGGGTGCAGGTCTGAGGCCCAAAATGTGTTTACCCCTATGACTGTGCTCAACAGCAGAATGTAGTGTAGGCTGCATGCATTCCTCCTCAGAGTGCCCTCATCCCCTCTCTTAATGGGGGATGATGCAACTCGGCGCCATTTCAAGATAAGGACACAGGAAAAAAATAAAGAAATGAGAAATTCCTCAGGCACTTCTGTGTATCTATCCTGGGAATTTGTTTTTTCACACTTACAAAATGGATTATATCAAGTATGACACAAACTATCTTTATGGCAAAAGCATCACACGGAAGAGGTGGGAAATACCACTGGTGGGGGAGAAGGAGAAACCTGCTTTCCTTTCCAAGTGACCATCAAACGCTGCTACCTGCAGTTTTTTGGGGGGTATGTTTTCAGTGCAGATGTCTGAGAAGCACATTGTAACAAGCAACGTAGCAGTGTACAAGCCAAGCAGGTCAGGAATGGAAGCATATTTTATAGAGGCACAGTGGCCTCCTACTTTGCTCTTGGGAGAGGTAGCAATTTGCTGTTAGTAGCAAGAGGCAAATTACTACCCCACTCTTTGGCAGCTCAGCTGGCTGGGACTTTGTGATAGGAGCAAAGGCTCTTCCCACTCACTGTCCCCCCACTAAGGGGCTGGGGGAGTAGCAGGTGCTGATGCTGGCTGTTTTGCATGACATAAATCTGAAGTCCTGCTGCCTCATTCACAGGCAGAAAGGTTGCGCTGCTTTTGCACGCCCTTGTACTCGTTGCACAGGCAAGGCACATAGCCTAAGGCAGGTGATGATGAGCTGTCTCAATCCACAACTGTCAATATCTTCTACATCGGGGTAAGGCCCTTATTTTCTTTCATTTTTCCTGTATTTCACTGTATTTGTTGAAGATTTTGGTGCTGTATCATGTAAATCCTTAGTTTCTGTGAGAGCTTCTGTTCAGGGCTATCCACAGAATGGATCTTTTTCTGGATCTTCCACTAAGCAATCTTTACTCATTCTGTGGGATATTAATTTGAAATATTTAATATACATTTTTTCCTGTACAGATTAGGACTTTGCAGCAAAAAGAAGCACGACCATAGTGAAGGAGGGGTTTTTTGTTTTGTATTGGTACAGGAAAGGAACACAACTCAACTGTATTTGCTGTATGGGATTTTACTGTGTGTAAAATAACGGTGCTGGCAGCCTTCACAAGGTTGGATTTCAATTATCCATCATTAGTCCCTTTTGCCCTGTGACGTACTTAGAAAGGCAACAGAGTGCAGGAAAACAAATGAATACAAATTTAATTATAAAATCAACCCTTGCAGCTTTGGGGTCAGAAAATGTAAACATTCCTTTTATGCTGAAACAGTGATCTTAGCCCTGTGTGTTAATGAATCTCTATGAAAATGCAAAGTAAATGTAACTTCCTTTCTCCTTCAAAATTTACAATGCAATATACTGCAAAATCCAGATATCCAAATTCTACGGTCTTCTAGAACTGAAAACAGTCTGGCAGGATGACTTCCCCTTATTAAAGCCATGGGACTCTGGCTGTGTAATGACGGAGTTGAAGAAAACCATCTAATTTCTAATGAGTGAGGATGGTCCTCTAGTGTATCTTGCCCACTCGTTCTCATTGCTTGTTTTCCTAGAATTCTTTTCTGCATCATTTGTGTACTTCCATCAGGAATGGTTATGTTCAGTATTCTCCCAGGAGACTAGACGAAATAATCCCAACGACAATTTGCTTTTGAGCAACATCCAACTTCCAGTTCTGAATCCTGAGGACACTTGAGAACTTTTGCTGGTGTCATTTATTGATTGTGTTTGTGCTCCTAAGTCATTTGTTCACAGGTAGTTAATCTCTTCCACACAAGGTTTAATTATCTCTTTCCTCACCCTGAGTGCACCATGCTTCAGGATTAAGACACTGATTTCATCAATATTAAAATATTATAGAAATGAGACTTTTCAACACTTAGCCAAAAAGGTGAGATTTTGCCTGGTGTTTGTGCCTGTTGTTCATGGTGCTTTTCATCTAGTGCTGCAGTGCTGGCATGGCCACCTCTGGCAACGGGAAGCTTTTGTGATCATCTACCTCATTATGAAGACCAGCCACGAGCAGGATTAGACATTTTGATTCTTAGAGTCCTGATGGCTGCCTGGAATGTCTTCTGCGCTCATTTTTCTTCCAGGGCTGCTGATTGTGCAGCTGAACCAAAAGCAGAGACAAAAAAGTGTGCAAACCCACCCAGCAGGCTGGCGTGCTTTTTGTCCAGAAGAGTCCAAAGAAATCAAGAGATAGTTGCAAACTTGGCAACATAAAATAATACTGTTTATATTCTTTGCAAATAAAAGACTTCATCTTAACATCTTTCATCAAGGTTGAATTCACGTAACTGCTACAAATAAGGTAGTGATGGACTAGAATAAGGTTCAAAAAGATGAGAAATAACAGAGTTCTTCAATAACAAAAAAAACACCCAACCTATTACAAGGTGTTTTCTTGTGACTGAAATCACATATGTGATTGGGCTAAACATATTGCAGCATTCTAAAGACTGACATATGTACCAAGTAGTTTGGGGTTTTTTTCCGCTATTTCCTTTCTGAATTCTTGGGCAAATCTCATTCTAGACTCTCTTTATCTACAAGCATGTGATCTAAGGCCAGGACTCCCCATCTCAGGGTCTACCTGCTGTAGTTCATATTATGAGTGAAACAGTTGCTTTAAGAGAATAACTTAAAGTGGCACTCTAAGAGTGGGACTTCTGAGTGGGAAATTTTGCATTCCCAGACTGTCCCACAGTTTCCTCTGTTCTTAAAGCTGTAAGATTATAGGAACCTTATGAACTCACCATGCCTGCAGCAGCATCCCTAAGCAAGTTTCTAAAGAGAAATGAAAGCATTTTCCACTGTTGGGAATTTTCATTATTATCTTGTCTTTGCTGGTACCCCTTCAAATCTAGCAAATTCTTTGTAATATTTGATGAGTATTTTTGGCTGAAGGGCCTTCAGTAGCACAGACTCCACAGCCTTTGAAGAACTGACCACAGATGTACTCCATGGGAAGAAATGCAGCCTTTGCACATCACAAGACTGACAGGCTGCAGAAGCAGCAGGAGCATGGGAAATGATTGTTGTAGTGGTGTGGAGAGATGTGTACAACTCTTTGGACAACAAGCTGAGGATCTGCAGGCTGGGATAGAGCAGTGTCCCCAGGTCTCTTCTGGCTCCTGTGCATCCTGTATTCTCAGAACTTCACACAGTCAGGTTAAATGTAGCTGTGGGACAGACGCTCTGTCTGTGGGAAACCCCCCAAAACTATGTCATACATTGCATGCAGTTTCTAACATACTGCTGCTGCTCTTAGCACTCAGTAATGAAGGTATTTCAAGGCATGCTGCTGGTGTAACTGCTGTCAGTATTCAGTGGGCAAAGCTCTTTGCCACTGGCCCTGGTGACAGTCCTTACGTTGTTGCCAGAGTGCACCAGACATTCTGGCCATTCACTGTCCTCAGCCTGCTGAACTCATCCAGAGATTAGATTTGATTACAAGAGAATTCATTAAGATTACCTAATGGTATTAGGCACCATTACTCTGCCAACTTTTTGATGAGTAATGGTGTGTAGTATTGCAGCGATTTCTGAGAATTGTAGAACTCTGTTCACTGACCTTCACTTCAGTTCCTAAGTCACGGATTTATGCATATTCTTGCTTGATAGCCATAGTTACAGCTCCTCTGATGTTATTTTTTAATGAAGGACTGGTAACAGCGGTAGGTTGTGACAAACCAGACCACTGGCTGATCTGGACTCATTCCCTTTCTCCAGTGGTGGTCCACTGCTGTAGAGGGAAACAAGTGCAGCAGTTCCATCCCATTTGTCTGCTGTGAGGCAGCAGGGAGGTGGAGGTAGAAGTGAGAGGACGGAAGCAGTTTCTTCATCTTAGACTGATTAAAGGGATGCAGCTATTCAGCAGTACAAGCATGGCATTCACTTCTGCAAGGCACATTGTGCTGCCAAACATCACCATGCGTACCCTACAGAGGGCATAAAAATTACAGGATAATCATGGACAGCATACCTTGACTAGTATTTTAAGGAGAGATAGTTGCAAAGTGTGATAACTAAAAGGAAATAGTACTTATTTTTTATCACTTCTGGTCATTCTGTCTTAACTTGATGATCTTAAAGCTCTTTACCAATCTAGATGATTCTGTGCCATCCAGAGGGACCTTGACACGCTTGTAAGGTGGGCTGATACCAACCTTATGAAGTTTAACCATGCCAAGTGCAAGGTCCTGCACCTGGGTCGGAGCAATCCCAGGCACAGTTGCAGGTTGGGCAGAGATTCAGAGCGGCCCTGCGGAGAAGGACTTGGGGGTGTTGGTTGATGAGAAAAGAACATGAGCTGACTTCAGTGTACGCTCACAGCCCAGAAAGCCAACCGTATCCTGGGCTGCATCAAAAGGAGCGCGACCAGCAGGTCGAAGGAGGTGATCCTGCCCCTCTACTCTGCTCTCGTGAGACCTCACCTGGAGCATTGTGTGCAGTTCTGGTGTCCTCAGCATAAAAAGGACATGGAACTGCTGGAACAAGTCCAGAGGAGGGCCACGAGGATGATCAGGGGACTGGAGCATCTCCTGTATGAAGACAGGCTGAGGAAGTTGGGGCTGTTCAGCCTGGAGAAGAGAAGGCTGCGTGGAGACCTCATAGCAGCCTTCCAGTATCTGAAGGGGGCCTGTAAGGATGCTGGGGACAGACTATTCATTAGGGACTGTAGTGACAGGACAAGGGGTAACGGGTTAAAACTTAAACAGGGGAAGTTTAGACTGGATATAAGGAAGTTCTTTACTGTGAGCGTGGTGAGGCACTGGAATGGGTTGCCCAGGGAAGTTGTGAATGCTCCATCCCTGGCAGTGTTCAAGGCCAGGCTGGACGAAGCCTTGGGTGGGATGGTTTAGTGTGAGGTGTCCCTGCCCATGGCAGGGGGTTGGAACTGGATGATCTTGAGGTCCTTTCCAACCCTAACTATTCTATGATTTTATGATTCTGTTAACTTGTGTTGTCAGTAGACTGGCTTTAAGACTAATGGCATCCCTATGTTGGTCTTACTAAAGAGAAAACCAAGTAGAACTCAGTACTTTGGAAGTTTCAAACTGTTCTCCTGCAAACAGCTGGTGTACCCCACGTTACCGCACTTCCCCACCGCCAACTGTTGACAGCTCTCCTCTTCCAGGAACTGACGTCCCGGGGGCTGGAAGCAGCGCTCACGGACCACGCTGCCAAATCTCAGCCCCTCGTGGTTTAAGCACAATGGCTTGAGCGTGTCTCGGCTGTTCGGCACCTCCCGAACGCTGCTAAGCCCGGCCTTTTCCAGGGATTTACGTTCCCTGCCTTGCTCCCCTTGCGGCTCGAGCAGCGCCGCCGCACCCGCTACAGGTGGGCGCTGCGGGAGCGCTGTCCCTCCGTCCCGCTACCCCAGGTGCCGGGGACCCGTGCGGAGCCCCGAGCTCCAGATCCGCCCGCGCTGCGAGGCCGCACCGAGCAGAGCCCGGGAGGGTCGCGGCACAGCCCCCGTGAGCGGCGGGGCCGCCCCGCCTTGCCCGCCGGCGCGGCGCGGGGCACGCCGGGAGTTGTTGTCCCGAAGGGGCGCCCCGCGGCGGCAGAGCAGAGCCGGCGGGACTCCGCTACCCAGATTGCCCCGCGGGGGTATATAGTGCGCGGCGGCGAGCTGCGGGTGCAGTAACCATGTGGATGTGCAGCTGAGGCGGCGGCGGGCGGGGGGAGCTCGGCGCAGCCTCCATCCTAACGGGACCGGGCAGCGCCGCGCCGCCAGCATGGGGCTGCCCAGCCGCCGCTAGCCCGACCCGCCGCCACCGGAGACAGGTAGGGCCGGGGAGCGGGGCGCGGGCAGGGGCTGCCGTGGCGGCAGCAGCTCGGGAGGGAAGCGGCGAGCCCCGCTCGCTCCGGCCGCCGGGGCAGCCCCCTTCTCCAGGCCACCGCCGGGCTGCGGGCGCGGGGCGGGGGATGCCACCCTTCGCTGGAACGGTGCTGAGGCTGGTCCGGCGCAGCGGTGCTCGGCGGGGATGCCCGGCCGCCGGAGCCTCTGCGGGACGGGTCAGACACCTCTCCGCCCTGCCGGCTGCGCGGAGCCTGATCCCGCAGTGCCGCTGCCGCCGGGCCGGGCCCGGGTCGCCCCTCGGGCTCGCTGCCGTCCCTCTCCGCGGACCGGCCGAGGCCTCGGCGGTGGAGCAGAATGTCCGCGCCAAGTTTCCCCGTGTTTTAACTCTGACACTTCAGGCGCGGTTGCAAGCGGTGTTTCGCGTTATGTAAACAATTGCGAGCGGTAGCGGGGGGGGACTTGGCCATGGGTGAGCTTATTCTTAAATGGTCAAAAGCTGGGCAGCTGGGGTGGATGCTTCTGAGGGTCTTGGTAACTGCTCTGACAGGCCAAATATTTAGCTGTTTCCCGGACTACAATAACTGAACCTTAGCGAGGGGGAGGGGGCACATGTACGTTCCGCATGTACGTGGGATGTGCCCGTATCCTGAGCGGGTTTATGTCCTAATCCTGAAAGCTCAGTTATTGCTACTTACACTGATTGTTTTGAGGCTGAAGACTCCCTTGGTGCTCCTCTGCCTGTGAAGGGAGGCTGTGTCTGCCTGTTGCTCCACAGACGCTTGTTGCATTAACCCGATGCAGTGGGTGCTTTGCTGAAGAGCTGCATGCAGCCGCGATGGTTTGAGGTTGGTCAGTTTCTCCTCTGGTACAGAACCTCCTTGCCCCATGTGGGTTCAGTGTGGCTAACAGTGGTTTATAGAAAGGAAGCCTCCAACAGGTGAAACGTTTGAATTACTGCATCAGGTGTACCACAGTTCACAAGCACCTGCTCAGCTGCCGCAAATCAGGAAGGGAAAACATAGCTAAAACAATCCAGATTGCTTTATGAAGATATAGTGACCTGAAGTCATGCATTGAGTAGTGTGTGTGTGTGGTGACTTGTTTATTGATGAGGGCAAGTACCTTTGCATGTCTCTTACTTCTTGAATGTGCATTTTGGTATTTGCTGTTAAGTTTCTTTTCCTGTGCTCAAAAATCTGCCTGGTATCTCAGGACTTTCAAACCTGTTGAGCCAAAAGACTTGCTGACTCAGAGCCTGGTCCAGGGGCTCACATTGGAATTGCTTTCCTCTCAGGGCTCAGCTGTGTGAGTGTAGGATGTGATGTGAAGCCAGTACCTGTTTCTTTCCCTCAGTGGTTTCTCTGTGGCTAAGTTAATGGACTTGCAGGTCCTGGATTTTTAGTTTATTTTCTGAACCTCTACTTTAAACTAGTTTTCTCGCACAGCAAATATTCCAGGTTCTAAATCCTCAGTGGTTTTGCTGGTGTATGGCCTGAAACAATAACAGTACTGCGTGGTATCAACTGTAGCAAGGTGTTGATCATCCAACTCTGGTAGTTCAGTGACTGGAGAAAACTTGTGGCATTGCTCAATTCAAATACCCTGGTGTAACAGGACACATGGAATCACAAAGTGGTTTGGATTGGAAGGGACCTTAAAGACCATCTAGTTTGGACCCCCAGTGTGAAAGTTGAATGCAGGGGAAACCAGTGACTTGAAGCGGTGTGAATTTGTAGTGGTCAGTGTGTAAACTAGAAAAGGGGCCGTTTTGGGAATTAGAAACACAGTTCCAGTGTTTTTCAAAATGAGCTGTTATAGGAGCACCATCAAATAAGCTGTTTACTGAGCTGATTATTTCTAATGTGTTCTTTAAGCCATCTTTTGTTTGTCCACAACAATTCTTTTCTTGTTAAAATACCTTATTCCACCCTGAGATTAAAGTGTTGGCTTAGATGAGTTTTCTCCCCATCTGCTTGCTTTGCAGCGTTGAATAAGTCTTGAAATACAGAGTGATCTTGTTTCCTCTTACAGGGGTTCATGAATTAGGAAGTAAACAAACAGCAAGAGTAACTTCTTGGTTTGCCTTTGCAATCATGGGGTGGAGCTTTACTGTGGGAAGTAGTATGTTTTCGTAAGATTTGCTAGTCCTGCATGCAGTCGTTGGAGGGTTGAACAGGTCCTGATGAAGAACACAAGGGCTGAGCACTTGGATTATCGGTGACTGTTGTTAGAGCAGGTCCGTGTAAGAACACCGGATGGAAGAGGTGTGGTGGGACTCTTAAACAGGGTGGAGACTGGTGTAAAGGACAGCTTTGGTCTCTGGTTGTACACGAGGGCTGTAATATGATCTATTCACAATGCCATCAATCCTCTGGCGTCACCTTGACAAATCCATGTTGGTGTGGGATAGATCAGAAAGTGGGAAAATAAAGTTCAAGTGAAGAAATAATTTCAAGGCTTGGCAGCTCACCAGTGCCATTGCAGCTTAGGGCCTTCAAAATGACAACCTGCTGTTTGGTGTGAGGTCTTGGTCTAATTTTATGGTAACACTTCTTGTAAAGCCATGCTAAGTGAGCATTACAATGTGGCAGTGTGAGAGGATGGCCAGTCACCTGCAAGGGTGGCAGACTTGGGATGAAGTGTGCAAGCAAGGCTCCAGTACTCTGTGTGTGTACCAGAGGGGAGGCTACAGTTCCTTATCAGACACTGGTGTGGTCCAGAAGTCCATTCTGGAAGCGGAAGCTCTTTTCAGCTGCTTCCTGTAAGATGAACGGGTATCTCCTTATAAATCGTTGAAATGAACAGTATTGAGGTGAAACTTCTTTCTCAGTACTATAAGGCAGGCTTAAAACAGTACCCACATATCTCAAGCCCTTTTCTTGTATGTGCCCTTTGATTAAGCAGTGAGAAGAGCAGGTGTAGCTCGTTGTGGTTGTTTTGTTGTCCATGCGGTCCCCTGTGATGCTGTGCATGCTAATTCTTCAGTGCATAGTGTACTCCTTAGACCTATCCGATGTGTCATATTACAACGTGTACTGGGAGTCTTTGAGATGTTATTACCACGTAAATATAAGATAGTTGTAGGATTATATCTTAAAGACGGGAGCAATCTCACGATCTTGTGGGAGGTGGGATGAGGGTAGTGGCTCTGTAGTAGCTGGTAGACGAGCTGCTCGATTGCCTGTGGGTGAGTGTGAGGGAAAAAGCCGCTTCACCAAAGCAGCTTATGGGAGACCAAAGGGGTTTAGAGATGGAAAATTATGTGCTGCTAGAAAGTTACGTAAATGTAATGTTTCTGTCACAATGCAACCATGGTATTAATCTGGTTTCATAAAAATCTGCCTTTCTGTACATTCCAAATAATTTTTTTCTGGTTCTGCGACAGCACCTTCACTGGTTTCTTTACCTTTGGTGGCCTGGAGCCTTTTTTCTGCTCTTTGTATGTGATGAGTTAAAAGCTGTTGAGCAGTTTCATATAGTGTCCTGTGCTGGGTACAGATGGATACTGCTTTACTGAGTGCTGTAAAGGAGAAGACTTGAAAAGCTAGCAGAAGTACTTGGGGCTGCTAAGCCAGATCCTATCTGTGTCCATAGCTATTCAAAATGATTCCTGTGCTCTTCCGCTGTGCATCTCCCAGAGGCTGCTGCAGGAGGCAGGATGCCAAACAGTGTGAGCTTTGATCTGGCTCAATTATTTCTTTCTGATTTCCATTCCCAACGGACACTACAAAAGCACTACAGCAATTATTGCCTGGTGCTCTGTGTTGGCACAGATGGACAGTGGCTGGATATGGAGGCAGAACCCTCTTTCCAGGGTGCTCATTAGATTGACAGAGGCAACCGCAAGAAGTGTGTGTAATTCTTGCTTGTTCTGTACCTGTTGAGAAAGTACATTTCCAGGTCTTCAGAGCATCAGATTTCTTCATGGAAAAAAAAAAAAAAAAGATAAAATGAAAACTACAGGAGCTGTAATTCAGATGAACAGAGCTGCAAAATGCAGCCCTGGATTCTGAACTCAGAGGAGTTTCAATTTCATAGTTGTGGTTTTGGTTAGGCTTGTCAAAACCTAGATCAGAACTTACTTTTCCTTCTTAACAGTATTATATAGAAAATAAAATGTCACTTCAGCTCTGAGCAGTTAATCCTTCAGGGATGAAAATGTGCTAGAAATGCACATGGACATATGCATTACTGTGCTGTTATGGCTTTGTGGCAATGTAACGGCATCCTCGTGTGCCAGAAATCCAGTTTGAGGAGTGCTGCAGAAAGCTGAGTGTTCCTATCTCACTGATGGTTCGGCTGAACAGGCTATCGAAGGATGCTGAACAGCTCAGAGAAAACTGAGTGCCAGATGAGGCAAATTTCTGGGTTAGATAATGTTTCCGCTTTTGGAGTAATCTGTTATTAAGCTACAAGGAAAGAGGCTTGAATACTGGATCCGAATGTCATGATGTACACAAACAGTTCATTCTCTCCTCATCCCTGCCGTGTGCATGATGTCTGCAGTCAGAAGGCTGTAATCTCTGTGCATATACACGTAAGAAACTTCTGGTTGCAGTAGGCCAAAAAAGGCTACTGCCAAAAGCCTGTAGCTCTTATTTTTTAACTTCTAGCAGTTGTTTGGCATCAGTTTAGTACAGAACTTTTAAAAACATGTCTTTTGTGTCTTGGCCCATCCTGTGCCCTTCTTCAGAAAATCAGAATCTGCCAAGATGTTCTGAAGAAAAAAGTTTTGATTGTGGTCCAGGTATGTCCTGTCTGCATCCTCCTCTGGAAGAGGCAAGTGGACACAAAGGCAGACACAACCTTGAGTTGGCTGATGATGCTTGGTCTGAAGGGTTAATTGAAAACTTACGGTTAAAATAACTTGGCAATCCTTGGCTACTCCTGTGTAAGGGTTAAGTAGATTCAGTTGCTACTGTTCTTTGTGAGTTAGAGGTGGTACAGTATTCTGAACCTTTGCTTCAGAAGAATGACTTGTGCTTGCATTCTAGAAAGTTACTGTAGGGGAGCCAACACGTACAAGTCAACTGGGAACTGGAGCATTCATCTGTAAAGGAGCCCAGCCTATTGGGTGTTTTTAGATTACCAGGGCTCAAAGTAGGTCCTCTGGCCACCAGTGGTTTTCCACACGTGCTAATCATGTGCTGGTGGTGGCTCCTCCTCTTCATCTGGGTGTCACAGGCACTTAAGTTTTACTCTGCAGACCTGGGTGCCTGCTGAGGTGTCTAGGAAGGAAGAGCAGCGAGCTTGCCCTTGTAAGGGTGCTGCATCTGTAAGGAGAGGAAAAACTTCTTGCAAGCCTTCAATAGGAGAGACTTGATAGTGGAAGAAGAGCGCTAACTACATTGCCAGCGTGGATCCAAAGCTACTAAGAGAGGCCCATCAAAGCCCAACCGTGGAAGACGACAGCAGTGCCACCATGGAGGAGAGAGAACCTCCACCAAGGTGCAGTATTGGAGAAGGGAGAAGTGGAAGATATAGGACATGAGAAGGGTGAATGTGTTGGCCATGTAGACTCAGAGGGAGATAAGCAGAACAGATAGATGAAGGCTAGTGAGGAGGACAGGCAAGGAAAATGCTTTGGTAAATTTAGGGAATATTGCATTTGCTTAAGACTCTTGTGAGGAAGCATGGAGGCTTGATGTGAGGAATGGGGCTGTAGGAGGCAGCCCATTCTGTGCTGAAGCCTCAGTAGATATATGGCTGTGCAAAATGAAATTGGGACTGTTCTGTACCCTCTTCTATCCTGGCCATTTTTCTTCTTTGGCTAAGCTCCAGTTAGTGTTACAAACCAGGCTTGCTTGCTTTCCCCATGACATTGGTTGCCCTGGTTCTTTTGGTGTGTTCCAACTCTCTCCTAATTAGAAATATGCTGGAAAACATTGTGTGCTTGTAGGGACCTCGTCCAGAGACTGACGTCTCAGCTGTCTTCTCCCATCAGGGTTAGAGCCAGTAAGTACAAACTTCAGTGAGTATCAACTTCAGTAAGTGCTTTTTACTTTTAATGGGATTAAAAAGATACTGTCAGGTCATACTTGGGTTGAAACAAGAAATGATTTTTCCCCCCCTGTGACAGTGTATCTTTAATAGATTTTCTTTAATAGATTTTCTTTCTTCAGCTTTCTACAGATGCTTGTCAATAGGATCCATCAGTCATGTTTCTTACATCAGTCTCATGGCTGCTGTATAAGGTACTGCTGTCAAAGTGTAGCTTCTGCTCAGTGTATTGCTATGAGCGTCTTACTTTATATAACCAGCTTGTCTGGTTGCAGTGGGCAAATAAAAATAATTCAGGTGCTCTTTTTGAGGAGAAGAGGACATTGTGCTTGTTTGCTGTCCTGTATTGGGGATTTATTCAGGTTATAGTTGAAAAAATGAATTATTTTATCTATTTCTTCTTCTGTATGAAATGGTAACTTCTGAAAAACTGTCATCAATACAGGAAAACCCCCCCAAACCTGTTGGAGTGGCAGATAGATTGAATAGAACATAATTGACTTGGCCATCTCCTTGCTGTGTGAATTTACGCACCTCCTCCAACTTTCTTCAAGGAAAGGGGGAAATGTGTTCTTGATGAGATGTGCAGTGAGACTTGTATTCCCCCTGGGGAAAGCGGGGCAGTGTGGGCCAGTGGCTGGGGATTCAGGAGACCTGGATTCCAATCCAGGCGCTGAGCCTGACCCGCTGCATGTCCTTGACGAAGTCACAGCGCTGTGCCGCAGCCTCCTTCCCTGCTTCCCCAAACTTCATCTTGCCTGTTCAGCCTGCAAACTGTAGAAAAATCTCCTGTGTTAGAAGCATTAGGAGGAAAAATACTTTCTCTGAGAAAGTGCATTTCTCCTCTTTAATCTAACGGTTCATCAAATGACAATTTGTCAGCAGATAGCAGGCTCCTGGACATGAAAGGTTGCAGTTAAATGGAAAACAAGATCACGTGGCAGATAAATGTGCCGTGCTGATACTTTTCTGTTTTAATGTGTAATCTCTAAAATGTAACTACATGTGCATAAAATTAGCAGTGCTGAACTCTCTCAAAACCCAACACGATTCCTGAGCTGCCTCCCACTGTGAGTGTGCGAGGGCGAGGATCCTGATGTTCGATGTGGCTACGGGTTTTCTGTGCCGTTGCTGTTTTTCACATGCTACAAACAGCATGGGTGGTGGAGAAGCTGCAGGGTTTCACTTGGCTGTTGCCTTGATGCTCAGCTGAGGAGTGAACGACCTTGCTGAGATGTCCCACTCTGTGCTTAGCGCTTACCCCAGCTGTGCTCTGCTACCAAAATCCCTTGTATTTGTCTTTCCCTGGTGTGTGCAAAGAGCTGCTTTTAGATGTGCTAAGTCAGAAGCTTTGCAAATGACAGTGCTTCACCCTGCAGCCCCAGAAGAGCAATTACTCACTAGATGATCTTTTAAATAGAGCACTTCCTCCTTGCTTTGGCTGTTTTAATGGGATTCTTATGAGTCTTTCTCATAGGCTTCAGGGAGGAAACCTGCCCTTTTTTTTACAGAAATAAGAACGGAAAACATAAGGTTTTGGCTTCAGTTTTCCAAAAGTTAGCTGCACCTGTAACAATACATCAAGAATATTGGGTGGGTGTTATCCATACCCCATGGAAATCATTAGAGAACTGTTAGTTAAGAGAAACATTGGATCAAGCCTACAGGGCGAATTTTCAGCCAAGTAATCTTGTAAAGTTTGGATTTACCAAGCTATTTAATACTGGACTTTCACTTAAATCTAAGGGGGTCAGGATTTGGGTGCATTAAAAAAAAGAAGTTAGCTTGCTTGGCCTAGTTTGCAAATATTAAGGACCCAGTTCCATTTGATACAAACACACTGACTTACCTGATCTTGTGGGTTCTTAGTCAAGTCTCAATGCAATGTTCCTGATATCTGTTAATTTGTGGATGGTTCTTCACATGCGTGACAATAGCTTATGCTGTTACGCAGTCTTTTACATTTGCTTTTTTGCTTCCTCTCTAAACTCTGATCTTCTTTTCTGTTTAAAAACTGAAGCAAAATTAAACTTTCACTGTGGAGTTTCCTGTCTGCAGGAACAAAGTTAAAGCAGTTAAGTATGGTTTCAGATTCTGTTCTTACCTAAACAAGCTAAATAGTGGAAAAGACTTTGATGAAGTGCTGCTCCAGTTTCTGTAACAGTACATAAAAAATTGCCAGCCTCTATTTAAGTGAGCACTGAACCATGGTGAAAATATGATAATAGAGAGATGAGTACATCATGGCACTGCAAGGCACAGCGAGGAGCTTTTTCGCTCAAAACAAACATCATTAGAAGCATCTTAAAAAGATTAAGTAATTTGTATCCCGGTTGCTGGAAATCAAGCCGTCGGCAGTAAGGCATACTTGGCCTTGTTTGTTTTGCAAATAGGATTTGCAGTCATAGGTTAAAGAATTAAAATCCCCCACAAAGCAGACACGTGAGATAGGGTATCGGCGAAATACCTTCAGATTCCTTGAAAAGCCTGTCAGCATGAAATCGCTGGAGATGAGGAATAGCATACTGCAGAAATCTTGTTACAAACAGTCCCCAGAAGGAGGGACTTCAAAAGGGGGCCTTGACTCTGCTCTGCAAGGAAAGCAAACTTTCAGCATTGCTCTGAAGCCTGTTTTTTCTAACTTAGCATCAAGATCTAGATGAGTGATGGGAGAAATTAGCGTGAAATGTTTACAAAGCAGTTGCAGTTCTTACTCTGAGATCTTCAGAAAGCAGCTGTCTGATTGAGGTATTTGATACTTAACAGTCAGTTTGATTCCTAAGTGTTTTCACTGTAAATTTTGCTTTAACTGCCATTATGAAATGTGCTTTCATGAGAAAATGGATTGAAGCCTGTTGGAGTTGACTGTGTCAAACTTATACTGGCTTATTCGAGGTCACCAGGATAAACATAGGATATACTTGTGCCCTAAAATATGACTGAGTCCTGAAAGGCAGTGGAAGTGGTTATGAGGGAGGGTCCGAGAGCTTCACCTTTTGTTTGGGGAGGAGCGGTAATGCTGGTGGTAAAGGGCTTTGTTCAAGCCCTGTCAAAGTGCTTAGTTAGTGTTTCAAACTTGTTTCTTTTTGTTGGCTTTTGCTGTATGAAATGCAGCTTGTTTTGAGGATATGCACAAGATAATCTGCAAGTAAGAAAATACTAAGAAATTAAGCCCGTAATTGTGGCATTTACAGCCTGAAGAGCAGACTTGTGGTCTTGTGATACAGATTTGTGTTCACTCAGGCAGCACAGACCACTAGGGGAAAGGCAAGTCCTAAAACACTTGGGGTGAATGAGATGAACAGGAAGATCCAGCCCCAGAGAGCAAAGCTGCACACTGGCAAAATGACTTGTAAAGCAGTTCTGTGCAATGCACATGAAATTCAGCAGGATTCTCTTTTTGGGGGGGTGGTGAGAGGAGGCTTCTTAAACAGCAACTTAATTTCATTTTCCCGTGCAGATAAACTGCATAGAAAACATATTTAAAGACACACAGTAATTTATATAGATAATATACAAAAAACATACATTGAATCCAACATAATTGAAAAATATCAAGCTGTCAAGGCTTAAAAAATACTGTCAGATGTGTTCATCTTAGAGGTATTTTTTGATATCTGTGGGTAGGTACAGTCTACTTCTCGATGTACAGTCCAGTTTCAGTTCACATTTCATTTCTTACAAGTTACATGTGTTTTTCTGTCTGTAAAAATCAGATTTTTCACCATAGTGGAAAAGAATGTAATTTTAAAACCTGGTGTTGCTGCTATTGACATTGCTGCCCTTGCGTTAAGCCTTATAATACTTATTTTGGAGAAAACTGACTTTTGCTAGATTTGCATGCTAGTGTTGCCGCACTACTATAGTTGCCTTATCAGAGCACTTTTTATCTTCGATTTTGCAAGCAAGTTTACCTAGAAGCAATCCTGTTCCACTTCCCCTGTGTAAGTGGATGAGGGCGATGATGCCCTATGGCCATGAGATAGCTGTGTTATGGCTGGAACACAGTGGTTTCTTGTAGGACTCCTCTCTGTTGCAGGGGTGTGAGAATGCCATTAAAACTGGGATTGTGAGTAGCAATAATTGCAAATGTTCTCTCAGGGCTGTCCCCCTCTAGCATTAATCAATTTCTCTTGGCACTGGCATATCTAAAATAAATACATTGCGGAGTAATGGTTGTATTTGTCTGCTGAGCACAATTGGAGCATAATTGTGGTTTTGGCTATAAGAAACAGGTTCCGAGAGTGCATGTGAGGCTCCTCCTGCCCTGTGCTTCCAGGGGGTTCTGGTGGTCATCTCATGTCTTTGGCCAGAGCAGTGCAGGGAAGCATCCACCTCCCTGGCCAAGGGGGCATGCATAGATGCTTTGGCTGACACATCTAGAAGGAAACTTGTTCTCTTAAGTCCCTGTGGTTTGCCTGTGCTATGAACTTGAGATAGATGTGCCAAGGTTGACAGCTTTGTAGTGCCTCAGTTTCTGTGCTTTCCAACGGAAGATTCCCATAGAGGTCTGATTTTGAGGGGATTAGCATTGGCAGCTGATGTTGACTGAGGTGGTTTTAAAAGCTTTTCAAACTGGGTATCTGGGAACTTTGCTGTTGAAAACCTTTCAGTTCTGCCTTGTGCCTCAGGTATCCCAGTTGTCATTGTCGTCAAAGGTGGAAAAATACTCGCTTTGTGGTAGCTGGTATTCAGGACTTAATGTGTATAATTGATCAACTAGTGGAGTAGTTTTGTTAGGTGTCGTGGGTCCCTTGTGAGGAGACTATGAAAGCAGCCTTGAAGTAAGCTAAATCAGTTGGGAATTATTCTCTTCACTTGTAAATCTTACATGGAAAGAGGCCTGTTGGGTCATTTAGTCCCTCATTCCATCTGCCAGTTCAGCATGTTCCTGAGCACTGGCCAACCTCAGAAACAGCATGTTTCAAGATAAATGTGAAATGGACTTTTTGTATTTAGCTATTAAAGAATATAATAGATGTAGAGTGTTCATCATACCAGTTTGACTGTGGGTAAGTCTTACAATAAATAGGTATTTTACAAAGAGTCTTATCCTACTTGGAATCGGTGCCATGCTTCACCACAGCACTAGAGGCACAGTCCATCCGAGTAGCTCCTGATAGAGGTAACATCGTGCTGAGTGACATTAAAACAGTATTCTACAAGAATATAAGACGAGGGTGGGTGAGGACTTCAGTGCTGAATACTGCATGCTTAAGAAAAGCCTTAAAAATAAGGTTATTGTAGTCAGATCAACATTTTGTAAGTCTTAACTCCATGAAAGCTCATGACCAGCAGGAAGCACAAGGAGCAGGGCTCTCCTGTTTGGGTTGCAGGAGAGGCTGGGCTTCAGTGGTTTGCACCCTGAGGTGCACAGAAGCTGATGGCTTTGCAAGCTTGCCCAGGAAAAATTAAAGAGGATCTGGTGAACAGACTGGCAATTAAATTCAGTCATGCTGTGTTGCTGAGCTACTTCCAGGCTTAAAACCACCTTTCTGTTATCCAGAACCATATAATGGTTACAGGTGAAGTTGCTAAACATTTTATTACTGGTAATGTAAATAAATTGCAGAAGGGCTTATTTTAGGGGTTACACTGTCATGGTATGTTGGGTTTACAATACCATGGTATGAGGCATGGTATGTTGGGGTTACAATACCATGGTATGAGACATGGTATGTTGGGGTTACAATAACATGGTATGAGACATGGTATGTTGGGGTTACAATAACATGGTATGAGACATAGTATGTTGGGATCTTCCTCAGTAAAAAAACAGAACAACCAACAAAACAAAGCCCAAACAACCCAAGAAAATTGAGGCTGCGTTCTGGAAGTGAGTGGAGGAATTTGAGTGTCCATCCTTGGGCCTGGTTTTGGTCAATGTAAAGATTCTTCTCTAATGGAAGTCAGTCTTGACCTTCACATTCTCTTGGGAACAGCTGTGGTGAACATTTGCCTATTCCAAAGAGGAAATTATGTAGTCTGGTAAAGTAACCCCCTTCACATCCCGAATGAGATACCTTAAGTGCCATTGTAAAAAGGGGTGGTTTGCAGCATCTTTGTTTATTGTTGACTTAGATTCCCTTCGCTTTTGGTTGTATTTATTTTGGGCTGAGCTTAATTTTGAGGGCTTAGAGGTTTTTTAGTATGAAGTTTGTAGTTAACATCAGTCAGGAAATGAGGAAAGCTGTATTTCTAGTGATGCTAATTCAGTCACTCAGCATATTTCTGTATGTTTTGTGGCATATATCTTAAAATAGGTTGTGATGTTTTTCTGTCTACTGATGGAGAGAGGAAGGGAACAGGAGGACTGAAGGACTTGGCGTTACACAAGCAACCTGAAGCCAAATGGTTTTCTGCTGTATTTCAGAGGAGCTCAGACTTCTTCACCCTGCATATGAACTTGGCTTGTTAACTTTTGGTTTTCCTGAGCTTGCTTTTAATTGTACAAATGACATGGGGATTTACAGGCATGAGAATGTTTATAATGTGCTTTGACTTACTAACAAGGGAAGTTGTTATTACCATCACCACTATTACTTCAGGGGTGAGGCAGTGAGGAGGAGGAGCTGTTTGCAGCTTTTCAGAAGGAAAGGGTAGCTTCAGGTTTTTCCTTGCACTTTCATATCTGCAGTTCATTATCAACATCAGCGTTTTAAGTCTCCATGAATCTGTCCTTGTTGCGCTCCAGCCTTGCTTAATAAACTTGATCCTTACACATTTGGTAAACAAGATAATGGTCAGTGAAAGGGAATATTTATCCCCTGTACAATGTCAGGGCTGTGCTCTATAATAAGCAGAATTTCCTGCTGCTTAGTTCTCCTGGTAGACAATTTAAAACTGATTGGGGTGTGATGTTGGAGAGGGTGAAGGCATTCTCTGTTATTTTCCCTTAAATCTGTGAGCCTGGTCCTGGGCAGTGCCTGCTGGCATGGCTGCCCTGCAGAGCAAGCCTGTGAGAAGGAGCAGATTGGAAGAGCTGTTTGAAGCCTGACGCGTAGGAATCTCTTTCAGTGTTTTGAACTTGGTGATCAAAGAGCATGGCTTAGGAGGATACCCAAGAAACCAGTGCATAGTCTTGGAAAAGACATCTTTGAAAATCTATTCATCAGTGCTTCTTTTTATCCAGGCTTCTGTTGTTTGTCTCTTTCTTTGTTGCTGTGACAGATAGAAACTCACTTTTCTGTTTTTAAATGACAAGTAGGTCCTGTATCATTCAACCCAGGATTTGGGGCTTTAAAGAAAATAAGGGTAGTTATTAATACTGTGGAAGTTGACAACCCTAAGTCACTGTCTCCTCAGTGTTACATGTGTTATGTAGATAAAATCTGTTTTGAAAAAAGATTTCACTGGAATTTTGTTGCCTGATATATACATAGTCCACAGTATTTGACTCTGAAAAAATACTTTTTTTGCATGACACAACATAAAGATTCTGTTATTAGGCATATTCAGTGGGTCTCCACCTAATGCTGTCTTTGGAACCACAGCAAGTGGCTGCCTGTGTGTTGGTCATGTCAAAAGTTTGACATGACCAAAAACTGATGAGAGTTATGTCAATATTTTATTTTACAATTTCCATGAGCACACCAGAGATCCTTTAAAATATGCTCAAACCTACTTTTGATTCTGACAAAGAATCTGGCAAAGCAGCATGTTGTGATTTAGATGGTACTAATAACATGTCTTCAGTAGAGGCAGCCAATTTTTCCTCCCCTTTTCCCTCTCGCAGGTGGGATGAAATGCATCTATATACCTGGACTGAAATGGCTGTGATCATCTGTTGGGATGAGTACAGATACCGCTAAAGAGTCACACAAATGGAATGCAGTAGCAGTTTCTTTTTTACCGTGGTTTATTTTCCTATGCAAGCATTTTGACATGCTGTGTTTTCTTTGATACCTGAAGTGTCACTGCAAGAACTTTGGTTCAAATGAATGAATAACCAAAAGTTAAGGGTTCTGTTGTAATCTGCAGTAGTTTATACAGAGAAATTCTGCCTGATAAATAGTAATGTTGTACTTTATTCTTCTAGGGGCAGTAAGCCGGAGATGACTGACAAGATGTCGAGCTTCCTTCATATTGGAGATATTTGTTCTCTCTATGCAGAGGGCTCAACTAATGGATTTATTAGCACTTTGGGGTAAGAACAGCTGTTCTTGTACTGGAAACATCTGTAAGAAGGACTAGCAGAATTCGGCTAGCTATCCTGAGCCTGACTCCCTTGAAATAGTGGGTAAAGCAAGGTAGCTTTATATACAGATTAGGCCTTAAATGTAAAAATTACCTAAAGCGAATATGGCAAGTTAGATTTTGGGAGGATGGAGAGCATATTGATGGCTACGGTGTGGTTTTGATGTCTTTGGTGGGGAGGAAGAAGCTGCCGAGTTAAGGTGTGGGTAGAGGGATGCAAATAAGTTTCATGTTGTTGTTTGTCCCGTGTCCATCCGTGTGTCCTGTCCTGTCCCTCTCTACCCCCCAGTCAGGAATCACTAGGCCCTAGTGCAATCTGGTTATTGGAAAAAAGGATGTAGCATAGATGATGGAAGTTTTTGAAATTATTAAACCCCCCCCCAAACATACATGAAAAAGAAGCCCTGAGCCAAACTGTTTGCATATCACTAACTTTCCATGATGACTAGTTTCGTCTTAGTGTTTGAGGTTTCTCTTAGAAATGAAATTGTTCTTCTCCTGTTTGTCAAAGGAGAACATTTTTCAGCTCCTTAGCTTTGCCAATGGCCAGCACCCCAGAGCTGTGGGAGCTGTGCCTTGCCAGCTGCTGCCCCCGGTGTGCTTTCCCCACAGAGCTCCTTTGTGCTTTCTTCTGCAAAGACATCAGAGTAGGTGCTCTGTAGGAGAGTGCCTCTTAAGCAGTAAGAAGTGTACGCTACTTCATTAGACAAAAAGTAGCCCTTCACATGGGAAAAGGAAGTTTGCAGAGAAAAGCCATGGAATTGAAATACAGCTCTGATGAGAGACAGGGTGTGTTTTATTCTGCTTAACTGCTGCTGACGAGAAAGCTCTCTGAGCATCATAAGCTGGCAGAGGAGCTGTGTACTGATTTGGAACACCTTGCAAGGGGCTGGATGAGAAGCTCAAAGAGCACATCTGCCACCTTGTTTGAAAGCAGTGAGAAATTAGAGGGAGGAAAATAGCTTGCATGACACATTGCTGTGGTACTTCAATACTGAATGAGTAGCAAAGAAGCAACCAGGAGGCTTGATGATATGGTGAGTGGGCACACACACAACATGCTCTTTCTCATTTCCAGTAGCCATAAGGGCCTCAGGGTGGGTACAGTGACAGCAAATTTTTTGATGCCTACTGTCCAGATGCATCTGATAAATGGAGCTCTCAAGCAGGGTACAAAGACAGCTTCGTGGTAAGTCTCTCAGCAGGAACCAATGGGCTGGAATCTCATCTGAGTGACTCCAAACTAACTTGTAGGTTTAGTCCTCTAGCTATTAGGATTCTGGAAAATAAGGGGGCAGAGAAGGAAGCAGACACTGAAGATGCACCATGATCTATTATAGGAAAGAGAAGAAAATATGGGATGCTGCCAGAAGGGAAAGAAGGTATGATAAATGCGAGGGATGTAGTAAGTAGGGTTGGTCGAATAGTATTTGGCGAATGTATTTGACATATTTCCCAGGTACTCGTCAAATATGACATGTGCACTCTGCAGTACTTGATCAGCTGTGTAACTGGCCAAATACTATCTGCTGAAAACTGGCACAATGAATTAAAGCAATACTTTACATTTGGCTATTTTTTTCTTCCTAGTATTGAAGCAAGTTTGGCAGTAAATAATTCCAGAACAAATAGAAAGTTGTTATGTTATGTTTAATCCCTACAATGCATGATGAACAATATGCAGTGGCTGTGGCTTTTGATGGCATTGCTGAGCAGATATTTTTCACCATGGGTAGTCCTTTTAGACATTACAGGCTCAAAGCATATGTGTTTTCTAGGCTTGATGAGATGTTCTCATGGTGGATCTAAAGATCCCTTAGTGTCACAAGCATCCTCTTTGATTTGTACTGTTTTAAGGTAACTGCATTATATAGTGGCCACACATCTTCTGAGCCTAATTTAAGCCAGAAATCCCAACTGCTATGTGAAACATGAAATGCATTATCATCTTATTAAGTCTTCATGATCAAATTAGTTTTGTCCCATATTTAATTTAGTCTTTGTCCTGGAGAAAATTAAAGAAGCAAAGAAAAGATTTGGTGTAATTGTACTCTCTATACCATGTGGAGTTTTGACAGTCTTATGTCATAATAATGTGTAATGACTTGTTCATGTGGTTAATGAAGGTTGAGAAACAGATATCACTATACATTCTAATGTCGTTCTAAATCTTTGAAGAGTGTTCCTACTTAATATTCCTCTGACATGACTGTTGATTAATCAGGACTTTACTCTTGCTGTTTCCCAAACTCAAGCGCTGTCATCATTACAATTGCTGGTACACAATATGTTCTCTTCTGTGTTTTTCACCCTGTAAAACTTTTTTCTTAGTAGTTTGGGAAGCTCCTATTTAATTTCAATTGAATGTCAGGATGAGAGGGATACATTGCACTGAGATTATCTCTGTGGGATGATCAGAGTAACCCATTTGACTTGGTATTTTTTTGGGCCTTTGTTCGCTAGAAGCAGGTGTTTCAGTCAGCTCAAATATTAATACTACCATTCCTGGTGGAGCACATACATGTATATATTATACTGAATAGGGAGAAAATCCATGGGGAAAAAGCAATTTACTCTGAATGTTTGCATATGCAAATCCTAAATGCATATAACTGTTGAGTCCACTTAGTCTCTGATCTCTTGATTTTTATGCACTTGTTACTTTCCAAAATTGTTGTCTCAAGATGCTCCCTGCATGTAACCAGCCTCTGCAAGGAACAACTCTCATATTCTAGGTCTCTGTCTTTCTCAAGTTGATTCTGCATGAGAATGGACCTCTCAAACCTTTAAGACCTTGGAGTTTTACTTTCTACTTTTGTGTAGAATGCCTCTTTGACAGATTAGTTTTAAGGGGTCAAATCGAGTCATTTAGAATCATATCGGAGACTACAAACATTTGATTACAGTTGTGTTCGCAGTTTGGGAATAGCATTTGGTAAAAGTGCAATTCCATGTTGATCCAAAGCATGCAGAGCAATGATGGCAGGTGCATCTGAAGTATTTTCTTTACTCTGTGGGATTTTTTGCCAATGGGTACTCATACAAATGCCAGGATATATTTCCTGTTGGAATCCCTTGGGTTCACTTCTCCAGTTCACCTCCTTCCTGGTACAACAGGAGGAGGTTAGTGTGATCCCTTGACTTATCGTGTGTTTATGACTAGTGAGCAGGAGGGTATATTTATGCCTTCCTTTCCCTTTGGAGTCCATTTTTATTGTTTTTCTGCCTTTTCTTAGTACCCAAGGGGTCACAGGAGCAGTGTCCAGTTTGCACAGTTGTCCTATTTTCCTGGTCTCTGCCCTTCATATAAAGACATTTGCAACATTATTCAGATCTGTCCAAGAGGCAATAATTGTTCTGAGGCTGTCTTGTCACCTAACTAGAATATGGGCTGTTCTGTCTGCACCTTAAGGAGGGGACATAAAGATGATGCAGTACACCGGAGCAATGACTTATTTATTGTCCCACCTATCCAGGAGCATAGCTCTTGGGCAACAGAAAACATTAGCTGCATGCTTCTTAGAAAGATTTGGCATAAGTTGGCATTTGGGGAATGTCTTCTGCTGAAGCGGCCACTTGGATAAAATACTGCAAATGAGTAACTGGTTTTGCTAACAAGGATGTAACCAATCACAAGGGAATTAGAATCTCATTTTACTTCTCATTTCTTTGCAGCCTTGTGGATGATCGGTGTGTTGTACAGCCAGAAGCAGGTGACCTTAACAACCCACCCAAAAAATTCAGAGGTAAGTTTCTTAGACAGCTTGGTACCCTTGCACGTTTGAAGCTGACCTTCATTTTATGCCATCATGTGTAACTAGTTTCCACCTTCACTGTTTCTGTGGAGTATTCTAGTGTCATCTTCCATGAAGGGCAACTTGTGAGGTTACAAAAGTCTGAATGCCTGTGTGAAGTGAGTTGTGGGACTTGTTTAACTGCACCCAGCTGCTCACTCACTCCCCCCCAGTGAGATGGGGAGAAAATCTGAAGGCTAAATGTGAAGAAACATATAGGTTGAGTTAAAGGCAATGCAGTAGTTAAAGCAAAAGCTGTGTGTCTAAGCATCCTTTTGTGAGGTGGTGAAGATGGGGTTGCCAATTGAAGTTTGCTTTCAGATCTGTCCAAGCTTACAGGGTCCCTGCCAGTTTCAGGGCTTTTTCTCCATACTTTCATGCATGCCATGTAGTTACCTGGTACCAAACTTAGAGGAGAATGAAAAGCAAATGCTTGTAACAACTCCTGTTGTTTGACCTCATTTGATATTAGCTACCTTTGACTTTGCTTTCATTCTGCCAGGAAACTTAGCTTAGTGATAAGAAATTAATGCCTCCTTCTTTGCACAGCTTGGCTAGGGCTGTTTTAAGGAAAATCCCAAACAGCAAGAGAAGTGGTAACTGGGATTTTGCTTGGAAAAAACCTCCTGGAATTCCTTTTTTTACTTTTTCTCCTCCTTCCCCTCTTGGTTGCATCTTTCACCCAAAGCATGGCTCAGGCGAATGTTCTGAAGTTTTGGTTCATTGCTCTTCTCAGATTAGCAGCAACTGTTGATCTTGGGCTTTTGTTGGATGAACCTTGTTTCCTTGGTTATGCTTTAATTAGGGGCTCAGAACTGCCATAATTTGATTCAGGTTTGGCCAGAAGGGCAGGTGATTGCTCTTGCAAGTCTCTACTGCTGGTTTTGTTTGCTGTTTGGGTTTTTTGGGGTTTGCCATGACATGAAGATGTCTCATACAATGAAACTCTTTTTTTAGAATATAGCTGAAATACGTGAGTTCTCGTTGGCTTTTCTCCTTTTCGACTGGAAAACTAAATAGCTGATAATTCAAATACTGAAGAGGCAACCTGGGGAAGTTTTAGCATTTAGTGTTAAGCTCTCCAGGAAAAGAACAATGGTGTTGCTTGAACTAGAGCTGTGACTCCAGGCATTTCTTGGCATTAAATTCATATGGAAGAATAAAGCCAGATTTAACTGACTGCTGGGTGTAGAAGGAGGTGGGGGGAGAGGAGAGAGCAAAGAATGAGAACAAGGCAATTCCTGCTAGCACAGTTTAAGAACTGCAAGTACAGAGACATTTGTCTGACATAAAACATTGTGGTTAGACATTGTAAATGTTCTCATATTACTTATAATTTATACATGGAGAAAGAATGGTGTGAACCTGTTCCAACCTTTGTAGTTACTTCGCTAAGGCTTTTGTGGGGAAGTTTATGCTTAATGGTGAATGGCAACAAAAGTCATAAAACTTTAGCAGGCATTTCTGTTATTTATACACATGCTTTATAAGAGTAGTCTAAGGTAAAATGCTTTCCGTGATAAACATGTTCAGTAGAAGTAATAATGAAGTTTATCACACCATCTTCAGCACAAATGGAAAATATCCCTTTTTTTATTATGAAGCAAAGGCACCCAGAGGCTTGTCTGTGGTGTTGCACGGAAGTCTCTGGCAAGGTTCGGAACTACAGCCATGTCTCTGCGATCTTGCTCGGTGTTTTTATGACACCTTGCAAAAATACCTCCCTCGCAAATGGAGCACAAGTCTTCACAAAGGTGCATTTATCCAAACAATAATGTTTACATCTGGGATATAAAGCAACTGTAGGCATCTGGTGAATGTAGTTCAGTAGTCCCAATATTTAGGTTAGTCATACTTGGCATTTAGTCTTTGTTGCCTTGGGCAGTGTCCTTGGTACAGCAGATCAGTTGCACAAGGTGCCTTCTGTGCAGTAGCAGCCTGACGTGCGAAGTGATGGGAAAACACTCTTAATGTCCAACGAACTTTGTGCATGGTGCCCACTTTTGTTGAGTGATTTCATATAGGCCATCCAAGACATCGCAGACGATGGGATCCATGCAGTTTGAGGCCTGAGAAGTGTGATCTTGGTTAGAATTTGAATAGGTGCAAAGCACTGGCGCCTGAGAAGTAACTGAAATATCTCATTAGGGCAGGACCAAAATTCATCAAATCTAAGTGACTTACATTATAGCTTTAAACAGTACTGGAAAAACACCTCAGTGCTATCACCTGGTTTATATCTATGTGTAAATCGTCTTTTAAACGATCTGTGCCTTAAGGTGTCCAGTCACAGGTCAGCCAAATCTGAAGTGATCTTCTGGGAGGAGCACTGAACATGTCGCTTTGTGGCCAGCCTGGATCATCTTGCTTTGGGTGGTATTTTTAAGAAATGTAACTTTAAACTTCTCTGGGCAGACCCGTCTTCTGTGGGCAGATGTAAAACAGATGTAAATACAATTTTCATGCTTAATTAAAGTGGTGAGAGATATCTAGAAGTAAGATTCACTGCTTAGCTATGCATACATATGACTCCAAGAAAATTCAGTGTGAAACTAAAGCATATATACCCAGTGGCGGAATTAATCAATCCATCCTGCTTTTTTCTTAGCTATGGGTGTTAAGAGGTTTTAAAAAGTCTTGTTGCCTAGGCTACACTTAATCACTTGAATCTCGTGGCTGCAGCAAGGCCCTGGTCTAGAGGGTGGTGGGTTTTCCTTCCTTTCTGCTTCAGACCCCTGAAATGCTGCTGTGCACAAAGTGATGCTGTGCATGCACAGTCCTGCTTCCCAGAGAGAGCCTCTCATATGGAAGGCAACCAACAGTAATGCTTAGCTGTGAGCATCTGCTGTCATCAGACGCTGATAACCTGCTTGTGGTGTGAAAACAGTCCCTGCCTGAGGAATGTGTTTCTAAAAGCAAATATTTTGTAGCTGAAACGGGGATGGATTTTGTGTGCTAGTAAAGCACTCCTTTAAAAAATGTTGTCTTCAAGATGTCCTAAGGAAAATTGAGTGAGGGAAGCTTGATGTGTGTTTGGATGAACTGGGTTGAACAGAATGATTTGCAGCGGCACGGCTGGAGTCAGAGATGGGAGCGATAGAGCCTTTCAGTCTGCTTGGAGGAGAACGTACAGAGGTATCCTGAGGACACGAGGCCTTGCTTTGTTGACAGAAGTTGTGGAAAAAGTAGGCTGACAGATTAATCTGGTAGTGGTTGAGCCCTGAACAGGATGAAATGCAAGAATAAGCTGAGAGTGAGATGGGATAGCACTCAGGTAAGATTTGGAGTAAGAGTATGCGTGAGACATTAAACAAAAAAGTAAGATTCAGAGGGTGTATTACATTGAAAAAACTGAAGTATCAGGGTTGGAAAGAACTGTAAAGGAAGGTAATAGTCCTCAAGTCACTCAATGTTTACCGTAGCTATTTCACACATTAAATGCTGTTGTGTCGTTAGGTCCTTAAAATACTGGTTTGGTCACTGAAAGGTATGGAGACTGATAGTTTCTTTTTTTATTTCCTTTTCCCCATCCCTATCAGTAGTAGACAGCCCCAGAAGTCAGCGGCTTGAGGTTGGATGGGAATTACGGTCTGAGATTTCAGCGGGTTTTTATTGTGTCTTTCTGAATCCACTTTAAATATGGTTGTTTAGGTGTGCTGGTTTATTTCAATGTAATGGTTCTCTGGCCCTTTATGCTTTCATATCCAAGTAATTCAAAAGTCCTCTAAAACTGCCTTGCAAAGCACTGAGACTCAAGAGTACATTCTCATTTATTTTTAAAAATGCTAATATGAAAATTCTCATGAAAGAATATTTTACTGGTCCAAATATACTGCGTACAGATGAGATTCCTGGAAAAAGTCCTAGTTGTGTGAGTCTCCAAAAAAAGCAAGTGTGTGACAGTTCCTTGGTTATCTCCACTGCTTTGAACAGACAAAAAGATGTTTTGCGTACTTTATAAAGCTGGAATGGCTGCTCTAATTGCCATCTTTGAGTATGACTGCACATCTGAATGGTGGCTATAAATGAACATACTTTTAATATGCATGGGTTTATGTGGAAACTATGAACTACCGCTGACCCTCTAGCTAGGCTAAAAGCACCAGTGTTTCATTAGAAATCATTCGTACTTAAATGCACAGAGACAGAGTTATTCCGTAAAGTCAAACCAGTTCTAGCAGTAGTGACAAAGCTGAAGTAGAGCCCAGGGATGATAAATGTGTGCTTTAGCTGCTGCTTCTGTACTCTATTAGTTGGTTTGCATGTGCTTTTGCAGAGGTTTTATTTGTGTTCATTTTGCATTGGAATGTAGTGCTTCACTAAGCCAAATGTGTTTGCTTAATGCAAGACACTGCTACTACACCAGAACAGTCTGTCTGACAGCCTTCTCCGGAGATTCCTTACAGCTCTTTATTTGGGATGCAGATCTGTCTGCCAGGGATCCAGAAGCTTTGCAATAGCTGCATGAAATGCAGGGAAAAGGGCACTTACTGGGTTAATGTGTCCGACAGCTACCTCCTTCCAGAATATTGTTTTAGTAGTTGCTGGGCAACATTCTTTTTTTGGCAAGATGTTCAAGGAATGAACCCGTATCTTAGACTTAAAATACCCTCATGGTGAAGCAGCAGATGAGTAGTTCATATTCTGTTTCTTCTTTTGATCCTAATGCATACTGTATGCTCTTTATGAATATTGCCTTCACAAAGCTTTTGGTCAGGTTTCTCTGACGGTATTAGGGTCTCAGCCTTTGAATGACGAGTTCATCTTGAGCAGAAGAAATGACCTGGGCACTACAAAGGAGGTTTAATATATGAATATATATGTATATAACAAGATCTACACAACGCAATACTTTTCATAGATTTCTCTTAAATTCACCCTGTGTTCAGCACTGATGAAAATCAGTATGCTTCTCTTTAACAGAAATACTTTGAGTTACAATTTGTTCTTCGTAACTTTGCTGTCAATATTTTGAAGCCTATACACTGCTGTTTTGTTTAATATGAAGGAAGCAGTATAATTTATGTAGTACTGATAGAGGCTATGGAGTTATGTTGCACACATGCAAGATTATTTAGCCTTATTTAGCCAGTGCAAGCTTGTTTATAGTTTGGCATTAGAGCTGAGATTAAGGACCTCTCAGTTGAAGGGTCACATTCATAGTTTCCCCAACCAGTTCAGAGTATTAAAACACAAACTAAACCAAATAGCCAGATCGCTCTGCCTGCTAGTTCTGGAAATATATTAGTAGCATAGGGAAGTGCACTTTGTAGGTATAAGGTAGTTCAGTGCCATCCCTTGAATTCACCAAGAAGAATTTCTTTGCAGTATAAGCCTTTAGGTATCGTATTCAGCTTCAGCCTCGAATCGTATCACTCTCCATATGCACTCCATGCATACTTTTCAACATCTACTCTGGTGAAAGTGATTATTACTAATTATTAGTAATTACTAATCTAAGTTTAGATTGCTTTCTAGACTTCGATGTGAAATAGTCTGAATTGTATGATTTTCTGCATATGTTAGGTGAGTTTGAGTGGGTGTTTTGCTGAGGGTTGAGGGCATATTCCTGGAATGATGGTGAGAGGAGGAGGGGTGTTAGACTTGGGTTGCATGGCCAGGTGTAGGCTCCTTTATCTCTTTGAATGTGGGGTTTCTAATGCTGCTGAAATGTTTGGGGATGTTAATTATTTAGGTGCGTAAATGCCTTTAAGGAATATTTAATCTGATGTTTAAATACAGCTTTTTTCACTCTGATAACCATACATTAGGAGATAAAATAGCAAGATTTCTTCTTCGTGCAAGAGGCAGAACTTTTGAGAGTGCTCAAGGGCTAGGTTCAAAGTTTAGAATGGTAATCTTGAAGAGAAAGACATCACTTGCAATAGGAAAATGACTCCTTTGCAGGTTTGAGATGTCAAAGATGGATTAAAATGCACGTGCTGGATATCAAAAGTGCGAAGTGGGGCAACAGTAGTGAATACTTAAGTTAACTAACTATTCTGTTTTATGGCCATGTGATGATTTTGTGTAAAATCAAAAGAAACTTTTAGGTTGGTGTGACGGAAAAGAAAAATAATAAAAATACAGTCTAATGTTGCGCCTATAATTTTTTTTTTATTAAAATTGAGGCATGGGTTATTTCGAGTAGGAAAAATCACTTGATCTCATTAAATTAGGATATGGTTAAAAAATCGAAAATACGTTTTCATTGCCTTGATGAGGATCTTTTAGTATGTCTCAGTATTTATAGAACTGTACTAGAAAACTGCTAACTGCTAGTATGCATTTGAATTTGATGCCCTTTATATGATGAAGAAAGCCTGAGCACTGTCTCTGAAATGTGACTCTTGAGCCCACCGCATCCTACATACAAGCAGATGTTATAAGCAATTGTCACTGTGACATTTAGGTATTTTAAAAAAACTGAAAAGTCACAAGTGTTGTGTTTTTTGTACAGGCAAATGTGCTTTTTATCTGCTAAAGCTTCAAAAAGCCTGTGAGAGAGAGTCCCATCAAGAGCCAAGGCATGGCTTACGTGAGCACACCCAAGGCCCCTTCCTCTCTGCGGCTTAGGTGGTACACAATATATGCTGCTTTCTCTGCTATACTTGGTGATTCAGAGTGGTGTCTTGAACACCTCATCTCCAGACATTTTTAGCCACAGGTTGTGTGGTGGTGCCATGCTCATCAGTGACAATTACATTTGCTGTATTAGCAAGCAGAGGAGGTACTGGAGCTTTCCAAGCACTGCTTCAAAATGGGTCTTACCATAGAATCACACCATGGTTTGGGTTGGAAGCGACCTTAAAGCTCATCCAGTTCCAACCACCTGCTGTGGGCAGGGACACCTTCCACTAGACCAGATTGCTCCAAGCCCTGTCCAGCCTGGCCTTGAACGCTGCCAGGGAAGTTATACTCTTGCAAAGCTGCTATGTCCTGTAATTTACTTAAATGTGCAAAAGTAGCTTGCATTGCTTTGTTATCCCATAGTGATTGGGTGTAGGAATCAAAGGAAAGCTGCTCTTTTTTGTCAGGGAGAGTGAATCAGTAATCTGGTTTTAATTTGCCACCTCTACTGCAGCATGGCTTCTTGGCTGCTTACTAAGCAAGGCATGTCTGAAGTCTGGTTGGTAGGTATGTGTGATACAACGTCAGGACAACCTTAAGACATCCCAACTATGTGACACCAGAGTACTTTGCTGAAATAGTGAATAAGTGTCTGGGTAAATAATTACTGGTTTGAGATGGCTTATCATGGGCTTTTTTTCTTGTGTCCTGGTGATGGGGTACCAAGAACATAATGGAAAGGGTCTGTATGGCACAGATTACAAGAGAGTCTGTTTAACTTAGTGTAACAAAAGTTCTTGACACTGGACAAGAAGAGGAGCTGTGTCTATTGGAATACAGTACAGGCTGTGAAGATTGGCTGGGTTGCATTTGCATGCTGGTCTGTGCAGAGAGTACTGTGGTCAAGCAGCTGTCTGCCAACTTCTGGTTTTAAAGTGCTTTCATCTTGGATGTTTTGCATCTAGAAGAAGGCAAAGCAAAGCCAGTTGGAAATAGAAAGTAGCCATTAATATGCATGGTTGGAAAGCTGCATGAAAAAGGCAATCTGTTGGTTAAGGTACTGCAAAAGAATGAGGGGGGGTTTGATTGAACTCCTAGTGAGAAGTTCTATGATTTGTGCACTTCATTTGCCCCTCTGAAAAGTGTGCATAGTAGTTCTGCATTGATGAGACATTCTGTGCAGGACAACGGAGGAAATATGCTGGTGTAGTGACCATGTCCTAAAAAGTAAAGAAACAGGCAAAGCGCTGGTTTGAAGGTTCATTCTTTTGCAACAGCTCTGACAGGTCTGAGCTCTTTCCTTGTGGTGAGTTCAGGGTATTTCAGGTAGGAATGAGGGAGGGATTGCCAAAAAGCAGTGCTTAGCTATTAAGTAGACCAGTACTGTTAATAAACCTAGCCCCAACCTTGTAGACTAAAGAATACTGTGGCTTTGTTGCCATAGTTTCAGTGCAAAATCTGACCTTAGCTATAATAACATTCGGTTAGAAAGAACTAGCTAATCAGTTTTCTAAAATTAGTGTGTTCCCTAGTACATAAGCCAGTATGAACAGGATATTTAATGAAATATTATACTTAGTCACAAGAGCCCAAGGGAGTGAAATGCCTTGATGAATTGTGGGGGTGGGGTGACATTCGTGCGTATCTTTTAATATAGTGAAGTTATTAAAATTTGTGGCTTGCTTAATATTTAGGGTGGCTCAGCTGTGTGTTCTGTGCAAGCTTCTTTACCCTGAAAAAAAGGTAAAAAAGCCCTGAGCCTGTTCTGTAAGCTTGTGAGTCTCATCAGTACCAAGTACTCCCAGAGGACCTTCGGATAAACTTCAGAGCTAGCGTTGTGCTTTTTGTTAGCACAGCCTGAGTACTTTGCAGAAGGAGTCTTACTCATACAGAAGGATACAAATACAGAAACAGGTGGGCATGAAGTTTGTGGACAAAAGCTGTCTCTCAGGTATTAGGTACGAGACATCCTCAGCTTTTTTACCAGTTGTCTAAAGTGTTGAGAAACTTGAGATTCAGGGAGAGACTGGTTGGTAATGTCTCGCATGTAAAATACTGCCAACAGTCCAGAACACCTGACATGCAACTGCTTTTATTATGCCCGAAGCTCACTGACCTAGCCTTGGGTGAGATTATATCAAACTGTGGTAACCTAGAGTCAAAGATCGTTTATTTGCAGTATGGGAACTGTGATGAATTAGCAGGTTTCCTTCTGTGCAAGGTGGTTGTTTGGATATTAATGTAAGAAAAATACGGTACATGCATATTTGGGGTAGGTGAGATGGCCATTACTTCAGTTAGAAATTTAAGTTCTCTTTCAGCTTATTTGGTGTTTCTGCTTGGCTGAACCATATTGTACATGTAGCTTTCTGGCATCATCTACATGTTGAATTTTTCTCACTGTAGGTCTTGAATGGCAGTTTGAGACTAAGGAACCTGAACTGCCTTCTCTGCAGGTCTGATGTGCAGGATCGTGCTAGTGAGACATGGCTTTGTGGCGTCTTGTGGCAGTACCAAGATAAAAGCCTGTTGCTCTCCATCCAGACTTGCTTGATGTATCACACAGTGATGAACAGTGTTCTCTTACTGCTTGGTGCTTGAGAGGTATCAAATACATGGGAAGAAGATTGTGATAAGGAGCATCTGAATGATGCTTTACCGATTTGGTTATAGCTTTTATTTCTGTTGGCCAGAGCAAGTTACTAATGAATCCTCACCTCTTCTGACCCTGCTTTGCAGTTAAGGTGAAAAGTGCCTGTAATTAGTGCAAAGCAACTGTAATACTCTTCATGAATTTCCTGAGACGTAGCTTTGAACTGTCCTGGATGTGAAGCACAGACATTTGGTTACAAACACAGTGGAGCTTGATTCAGAAAAACATTTTTCACCTTGAATGTGCTGACATTTGCATAGCTGAGCTGTCACACAGCTCTGCTTGGCTCTATGGGGTTTCCTTCTGCGACATGTAGCTTATGATTCTGGATACAGCACACAGTCATGGAAGGTGTGATCTGTATTCTTGGATCTTCCAGTTCAGATTCAGATTAGCATGTTTATGCTTCAGGATTTCCATTTTTCTGCCTTGTAAACCCAGCTGCCTTCCCTGGGAAACTGTAGGAAGCCATTCCTAGCTTTTACTTTGGTAAAGGCATGAATGATACTCTCAAATCTTTTCCCATTTACATTTTCATGTGACCAAATTTGATTTCCTCTTACCCCCTGACTGGGTATGATCATGACGTGTTTCATTTTTCAAAGGGAGCAGGTAAGTATGAGACCCCAGAGGATCTCATCTGTGTCATATTCTTCAGAGAGTCTGTTATGTAGAATCTCACTTCTCTGTTGCTTTTAAGACAGTTAAGTTCTGTGCTGCTTGCAACAGTAATACTATACTAGACACTGCAAGCTTCAATTAGCTTATGTAAAAAATAAGGCTTCATAATTTGAAAGAACTTAGAGTTTAGAAATATTTCCTATTTACGTTATTTACTCAAGAAGGCAAGGGATAAATATGCTAAGTATCCATACGAAAGAGGTATTACAGATACTGTGTCCAAATACCACATGAAAGTCATTAGTCAAAAAGGAACCCACCCACAACTCAGAAGTTAACTAATTTCAGTTCTCATTTTCTGGGTAGCCCGTTCTTCACTGAGCAAGAGTCCTGACTGAGTGGTGGTGTAAGTACTGTAGGGCTGTAGTGCTGTAAGTACTTCCAATTGAGAGCAGTCTGAAGAAAAATGGTGAGGCTGCTAGCATAGCCAGCCATGAAAATGCGCTGTTATGAAAGCCAGGCCTTGCCAGTTATCTTCAGTGAGGTGTGGGTGACGCTTGTGTCTTGGATCCCATTGCTGCTGGAGATTGAATACCCTGTCCTTCTCATTGCAGGATTTGTATTCATCAGTCAAGATGAAATATAGTATTGAATGTGTCAACACCTGAGTCTGATTTCTCTTCTTCAATTATTGATGCATTAACAGCACCTCCAGCTGAGTTCTTCACATTGCTGGGTGGAGATCAAATTGCCAGGGCTAATCTGTCAAGCTCCTTGTAATTTGGGACCTGTCTGTAGACAAATCCCCAGTCTTTCCTTCATAAGTTAAAAGTTCCAAATGCTGGGAAACAAGTGAGCTGTTAGTGAAAGTCCTCGACTCGAAAAACTGCATTGCCGCCTTTGTGATGCAGAACAGAATTTGCTGCTTGGAGGTTAGTCTTGAAAAGCACGTCACTGGTTCTTTATGCATAAACTGGAAATAACCAATTTGTTTCCTTGCTTGACAAGTGATTGGGTGAAGTAGGGAGTTGCAGAGATCCCAGATTAGCAGTTAGTGGTCCCTAACAAATGCAACTGGTATAAAGATGCCGAAGTATAAAGAAGCCTTGTTTTTCTCATCTAGAAAAAGCATCATTTGTAAACATCCCTATGCTCAATTTTCTTACTTGCTAAAAAAAGCAGTCTTGGTGTATGCTGGAGGCTCTTTCTCTTGCACTGTGCTTACCTCTTAAACTTCTGACTTTGTAGCCATAGCAAAGGACAATGCACGCAAGGTTTGGCTTTAATACTGTGGAAGTTCCAGTGGAGGCTTTCTGCCAGCTGGTAATTGGGAATGGAGCTGTTTGTGCCTCTGCCTTCGAAGAGGGTCTGGATGCAGCCTGGCAGAGATGCCGAGAAACCTGATCTCTGGTGCGCTTATTAAATACTGTTACCTTGCTGTGAAAGTCAAAGCGTTTAAGTTGGCATCTCATGTGACTGTTTCAAACGCTAGAATAGCCATTAGCGGTTGATTGACACTAAGTGCAGTGTTCCTCCAAAGTTTTGTTCCAATGAACAGCTTAATATACAGTCAAGTAAGAGAGTAACTTATATCTTAGGGCTAACACTTCCTTCATACCTAGTTTGTGAAAATATCAGTGCTTGAGGGCTCAGTGTCAGCAATTGGTATCTGTTTCTATTATATAATATGCAGAAGTTCAGTGATAACATAACTGTATTGTGCTTTAAGAGTCTTTCTGTAGCTCTTTGTGTCAGATTTTCAGAGTAAGAAATCACTTCTGAGCTCTACTGAGAGCAGAGGTACTGTGACATTGCTAGGAAATGCTGCTACAGGATCCTCTCCTGCTTTAACTAGAACAAATTATCTCTGAGTCAGGTTTTATTAAGGATACAGAGAGCTTTGCTATGTGCAAGCAATCTGGTAGCACTTAGGCCTTGTATTTAGTGAATGTCAGCCCTTTTATTCATCATGGTTAAAAATTATACAAGGGAAAAATAAACACAGAACTTGGAGGCATGAGGAGGTGAGAGAGCTGGATGAGGCAGCCGCCATCCTGAAAAGGAAACAATCTTAGCTATATCTACAAAAATCCTTTTCCTCCCCATCAGAGCAGTGCATGATCTCTACCCAGCACCAGTGAACTTGAAGCAACACCTGGAGGAGGCAGTTCAGGACCCAAGGGGGCTCAGTTGAAAGGGTTGGTTTGTGGTGGGGATTTCCAGTCCTTGACTGGTCCTTATGCAGGAAAGCTGCATTTTATTCTTGAAGAAACAAGAATAAATCTCGGTATTATTAGAATGTAACCAGTACCTATATGAAAGAGGAAAAGTTGCCTTCTTTCTTTGCAAGATGATGCTGGGATACTAAACATGACCAGATAGAGGATGGAGCTGGATGTTTACTTCAGCATTTTTCAGACCACATCCCAAGAGCAGAAGCTGCAGCACTGATCTGGGAAATGCTCCATCAATCCACCCTGGAAGTTTTGATTAATTGGCACCACAGGCTTCAAAGAAAGGCTGAAGAACAAGCAGTGAATTTGTTTTTTACTTGGTCGCAAATGGCTTCAGCAGAGAGATGACTTTCTCAAATGCACTGTCATATCTATAACTAGATACTCTTATAGATAGATAAATTATATACTTAGATCTAAATAGATATTCTTGTCAAAAGAATCTGTGTGTCTTTGTCTTGCTCATGTCTTAAAATCAATATTAAGCGAAGTTGGTTTTCAGAGTGTGCACACACATCAGGGGTTGTACTGACTTACTTAGTTCTGTCCTTCAAAAGTCCATTTTCCACATTGATTAAAAAGTGAATAATGTGTCCTGTTTTCATGTTATTGCAGTGAAAGCTTAAGAACTCTGTGCTGTTAGGAGTAACTCAATTACCACATTTTCCTGGGGAAAAAAAAATTGTATCTTTGCTGGCTGCAGGAGCACTTGACTATGGAAATGGGATGATGACTGCATACCGTGTGTGTGCTCAGTACTGAGCAGTATGAAGGCAAATAATCTTTCCCTGCTCAAAGTACATACTCTCTAAATAGAAATGGCAGCACGTTATGAGCTACTGTCTTGGGGATTGGAAGCTAAAGGCAGTATAGATTTTGTAGATAATTCGTGGTTATCATTGACAGGTTTTAAAATAAACTAGGAATTTATATCCTCCCGCTCCTTGTCAGGCAGATGGCCTCGGTCGTGGAGAATGACAATGAGGAGAAGATCCTTCAAATATGATCTACAGGATTTAATGCCAGATATATTTTTTGACATGTGCAGTCAGTCATGTGCTTAAAGTTTCTGTGATTTGTGAAGATTTGGAAAACTTGAGAGATGATAATTCTGCATTGGGGTCAGAATTTGTCTGCAGAGAACTTCTGGGAGTTTAACAGCTTATTTATCTTATAATCTCCTTAAAGGTTTGCTTGCGTGTGTGTGTGTATATATATACACAAATAAGAAGTGGAATAGAGTAGACTATATATAGGTGATTTAATCATATTCCCTTATGTTATGAATATCTACCAATATTTAATATAATCCACTAATACTTGACATCATCTTATTCTCATCTGAATATTATGGTCGACATTTAACTTCCAATTTTTATCCTATGCAAAAAATTGAGTGTGTTTTCATATTGATTTGGTTTTAGTGCTTAGCTGAAGTTGAAAGGTCAGCAGCCATCACCAAAGTTTTTCCGTCTTCACTGTCCTCAGTGCTAAACAGTAGTATTGAGGACCTCGAAGGCATAGGGTAGCAGAGAAAGCCGTAAAGGGAACAAATGTAATTAGTGCTTTGCCTCTATAAAATGTTTGATTGAGGTGAAACTCTGCAGCTGTGTTGTAGCTAAACTTGTTTAAGTCTGTGTTTCCAGAGGGGTGCCACAACTCACTTGTGCTGCCAATGTGTTACCGCCAAGCCAGCATCCATCAAACCGGAAGCAGAGAAGGGATGAAGGACAGGGAATAGCACAAGAATGTGAGGAAAGCCCTGGGCAGGCTTCTGGGAAGATGGGGAGTTCATGTGGTATTCTTGACACTGGTGAGAATAGCTGAATGTTAAGAATAAAACTGGAGAAAATATCTTATTCTTGTAACTTCTCCAAGAATCCTTTATTGAAAAGAATCTGAAGACATTGATTTTTAATTTTCTGAAATGCAGACAAGAAACAAACCAAAACTGTGGCAAAAATGCACAAGTTCCTGGGGGAAAAACGTCAGAAAATACTTCTTTTTCAGACACGCTTCAGGAGAGGCAGTTTCTGTTTGCAGAAAGTTGTTTCTTTCAGCTTTCTGTGTTCAAGTTTTCATAACTGATACCTTGCATACGTTTGTGCTGTACTGAGGATCTTTGTAAGCTTTCCTTTCAGGGTTTTTTCCTGCCTAAAATGAGGTTGTTGGATGAGAATTGGGAAGGGATTGAGTGGAGCTGTCTGCTTCTTATGCAAAATTAATTCCTTCTTGCCATACCTTGCTTTCCCTTCAGGTACTGTCATGTACTTAATGTATGTTCTCCGTTTTCTTTATTGTACCTTTTTGGTGCAGAAACTACTGGATTTGTTTGTAAGTATAGGGAGCTTGGTTATTGCTTTAGCCCTGCTGCTACCATAGCTGTGAAACAGCAGTTAGAGGTATTGGGGAGAGGGTGCTATTTGTGGAGTTTGGGCTGGAAGACCTTGAGGTTTTACTACAACCGTGTATTAGTCATAAGAGTCCATTGCCACAGACCATCTTGCTCTCTTACATGTGCAGAAGTGTTGAGAGTACCGGCTTAGAGAAGCACCTTTGAGACAGTGCAGTCCAAGATCCTAGCTCCTCGCTTTTTGGAGTTAACTACTGCAAATGCGATATTTGTGCAGTGTTTAAATTATAGCTAATACAGGCTTAAAGTTAAACATTGTGTTGGGAACTAGATATCAAAGTACTAAAGAAAAATTAAGAAAATAAAGGGGGGGGGGGGGAGGTGTCAGGAAAATGGGTTGCAGCCTTTGATTTAAACTCAGTAACTTGAAAAAGAAAAACTTCTATCCTTCAGAGATTTTGAAGTGCCTGTCACTGAATGTTCCTTCCTTCAGGTTGTGTTTAAAGGCTCATTTCAGAAAACCACAATGACTCAGCTACTTTGAATATCTGTTCAGTTAGCATGTGGCTTATGTTGAAGGCCCTAAGATTTTTCTCCCACCTCCAAAGACGGTTTTTATTGGTGGGTACTTTATTGGAAGTATCTTTTGTGCTATGCTAATTTTAAACGTACTTTAAATGTTTAGATTTTTAAGAAGAATTAAGGCAGCGTATCCTGATATTGGTAAGTAGAAAGGAGAACATTTGTTTATAAGTATTTATTACTTGGAAAGGCAAAGGCAAGTTTATTCTTTATCTAGATTTTTTTTTTTCCCCCACATTTGAAAGTGATGCTCCAGAAACACTGTTGTCCAGTATTCATTGCAGTATAATGCTGGATTATGCTGATCTCTTCTGAAGGTCTGAAAATGCTCCTTGGGTATTTTATGGATTGACTCAACTCCAAGAAATGGACGATCAGTGCTTTGCCCTCTTCAGATCCTGTGCTGGTCAGATGGTCCCTGCAGACAGTCCATGGATGTTCTTGTATGCCATCAATATGTTTTCTTTCTGGCTGTGACCTCAGATAAATTCTTCTGTGTTCCCCTGTACAGTGCTTCATGTTCTCAAAGACAAGACCTGCCCTGTTTTGTGTTTTATGTCCTCAGGCTCTTTGCTTGGGAATGGCATAGGTGAATTGGATACAGTTGGTTCTGGACATTGCTCTTGCAGAATCAGTTGCGTGGCCTGGTGAGAGATGTTTCTGAACACATCAAAGGGAATTTTTGAGCAAAGCTTATGTAAATACACATAAAGCAGAGCTAGCAGTAGATTGTACAGGAAGGAACTAAGTGAATTTGTTCTTCAATGTGATGGAGCTGCAGTATATCTTTTGATCCTTATTTAGTGGTCAGAAGCTTGAGAATGGTTAGAGGAATAGATGATAGCGACCAGATATTTGTAATGATTAAGTAAGGTGTTTAATTGAATAACCTTTCCATAAGACATAGTGATCTGTAGGACAACTTCTTTAATAGTCTCAGATTGAGCTTTGCCAGGCAGCATCCTGTGTGGGTTTTCTGTGCTTACAAGTCTGTGGCACAACCAGCTGTCAGGTTGGGCTTTTCAGATTCATGTGGAGCTAGTCCAACCTCTTGATTAAAATTTATGCATCTGACTGAATTGCTGAAGTGGACATCTTGCTTTGCAATGATTCTTGATTACTGACATCGTGCTGGTGCTAGAACTGAGGACACAGAAATAGTCTCTTACTCATTTTGATTTGTATTTCCCTGTTGGTACACAGAAATGTTGCCATGGAGGAGAGCGTGGGGTGGGAGTAGGCAGGAACCAGCTGCTTTAGGGCCACACTGGGAGGAAGACTGGGGGAGGGTAATGCCTGAAGTGTGCTCTTGCAAACAATCCTAGGAACTTCTTGCTGTCAGGTGTTGTGTGGAGAGCTTTGAAGGCACGTAGGGAATGGTGGGCCTTTTAAAGAGAGGAAGTTGGCTTTCTCTGTGCTGCTTTGGAGGGAAGAGGTTACAGAGCTAACATGCATGGTGGACTTCATGGACTGTTGTTCTTAGTCAAGAGTGCCTTAGCAATGTTGTGCACTTTTATGTGTTGTTTAGAACAGTGCTTTTCAATGATGTGGCCCATCAAGGATGTGCAGGACAACTGTATTACGTCTTTAAAATGCTTTGCAAATTTTTGATCTAGCCAGCACGAAGAGTTTGCAGATAATTAACACTCTTTTAACTGGAACATGCTTGTGACCTGGTCAGATGAGTTTTGTGTGTGTGCATTAACATTTATTTGTCTCCGCTTATGCAGTCAGGTGTTCGTGCAGTTCACTACTGCAGTCCTGCAGTTTCTGCAGAACTGCTTTGTGTAGTACCGGTCCAGTGCAGGACTAGATGTCACGGTGGGATTTTACAAGATGCTATTATTGCAATTGGATAATCTTTTCTGCTTGCTTCTGCCCATCTTATCAGGGGCCAGTTGTGAGGATGACTTAAGTACAGATTTGATAAAAAACTTAATTCTCAAGTGCTCCCTTGCATTAGGAATTGGAAATCCCACGTACCAAGAGATAAAGGAAGGTACTGTGCCATGATGTTCTTTCAGCACGCCTGGTGTCTGTCAGCACTGCAATCATTCTGACCAATATTTGTTACAGTTTCCAATGATTTCTGAAAACTTTCATCATAAACCTACTACACCTTACAGATGGAGATTCCAGGGATCACTTCTTAACCAGATTTCATTAGAATAGAGCAAGGGATGTTCTGTTGCTGAACTGAAGGATCCATACTTGCTATGTCATGGCTGGTATATTGGTGGTTTCAGTTTAAATATTCTTAATAGAAACCCCAAGTAGTTGATTTGTATACATAACAAGCATACGACTTAAGGCTTCTACTCAGCAGTTACTTGGATGTATTTATTAGTAAAACTACTACATGGAGATGTTTGACAAGAAAAACTTGTTCTCTGGAGTAAAGGTCAGGGTTTATGAAGTTAATTAGTATTCCATCAGCAGCTTTCTAGTGAAGGCTGAAAGCTTTCTGATTTTAGCAGTCATTTGTGTCCCCAAATGTGGGTTGTCTGAGAATGTGGGCTATCTGATGGCACTTTTCAAGGCACGTTATTGTAAAGAAGTAGTGATAATGTGAGTGAAAATTATAATATTTGTCAAAGTGTGTAGTACTGCAAGTTCAGGAATGGAATACAAAAGCTCTCTTACATCCTTGCTCTGGCCACACAAATGCTGTGACCTACCAATATGCTTTCAGCCTCTGTATTTCCTCACAATGTCATAGAAGTGTTTTGGCTCAGAAACTTGCTGCTATACAGTGCACGCGATTCTCCAGTGTTCCCTCAAGCAGCATGTGTTTCGCTTTGCGTATTGAGTCTTTATACTGTTTTTAGCCATACTTTATATGGCTTCACCTTAAAAAAGCCTTCAGAGCTTTTTGAATGACCAAGAGGGGGAAACTGCATTGGGAAGTGCTCCTTGCACATCCAGGAGGATGCAGGGCGTAGTGACTGCTGAAGATCATGGAAATAGAAATCACTGCGCAGGAGTTTGTAGTAGCCAATATAGAATCATAAAATGGTTTGGGTTTGAAAGGACCTTATGGTTATCTAGTTTCAACCCCCTGCCATGGGCAGGGACGCTTCACACTAGACCATGTCACCCAAGACTGTCCCACTTGGCCTTGAGGATGGAGCTTATACCACTTGTTTGGGCATCCTGTTCCAGTGCCTCACCACAGTCACAGTGAAGAACTTCTTCCTTATGTCTAACCTGAAATTCTGCTGTTCAAGTTTAAACCCATTATCCTTTGTGCTTACCCCTTACCTTTTGATTAAGTCTCATAATCCTTTCTTAAACTTTTTTGTGTAACTTAACATGTGGTGTCCTTAGCGCTCCAGTCTTTAGTAGGAAAATAATGGATTTGTGTCTGAAAAATATCTGCAGTTTGTGTAATTGTATGGAGAAGTGGCCGGCTTTTTGAATATTTCCAGAGGGCAAAGCGAAGGCATGCTCGGGCTCTTGAAGTTCACCTTTTAACAGTCCAGAGGTTTTAAAAGTTGATCTTTTAAAATCCAGTGACTTAGCAGCCAAGTCAGTTTAAAACACGGCTTCTGGTGACTTCCTCTTCATCCTGTGAGTGACTCAGTAAAATTGAATGTCAATGAGGAAAGTCCCAAGCGATCTTGGGACTAAAAGCTCAGATCTAAAAGCTTGGGAAATTACAGGCAATTGGCTTTTCACATGTTTGTCAGTTATTTTGTTTGTGTAATGTACATTTCCTTGTGTTTTGGGGGGTTTTTGTTCCACTTCTGTCAGTTACCTTTGAACAAGGTGGAGATACTTGAGCATCGTTGGCCCTTTCCATGATTGAGCTTTTAGGTAGCATCAGTGTCTGGGTTTCCTTTAGGATTTGCGGAATTAGTCTTTCATTACTGAACTCACAGGCAGAATGTATTTTTTTAGCATCTCTAATACTAAGAACTCTTGCAGGCTCTCCTTCATAAATCATGTCTAGATTATCGTAGGAGAGTGTCTCTTGTTGGTTTAAGACATTGATATACTTGTTTTCCCAAAAGCATGTGTTAACTTTTACCCACAACAATTTTATCCCTGGGGCTTACAGAGGAGTAACATAGTCAAGTGCTACCTTTTACTACTGCAATTTTCCTCTGAAGTCATCCAGCTAGCAATCATTGTTTCAGAGCTCCTCCGTGGGAGAGCTGGCATGGGACGGTGCATTGAGAGCTCTTGTAGCTGTTGGTGCCAAGGGCTGTTTTTTAGCAGTTAAAAACAGCAACTGGCACCGTAACAGGTGAAACGACACTGTTCAAATGTCACCATTGAGGTAGTTCTTGTGGACTCGTGCTAAATTTACAGCAGAGCAGGAAGGGGCTGCAGTAATTTTTAGACACTCCATCATGTGAAACCAGCAGGGTTAGGTCCTGCCTCTGAAGTGTTGGTTGGTCCGTGGGACCAAATCTGAGTAGGGCTGCTTATGAGTTGCCATTTCAGGCTGTCCTGGCATCTTCCCTTGAAAAGGTTTCATCTGCCTGCAGGTAGTGTTAAAAGTGGACTTCAGGCTGTTTTTCTGAACTGTGAAGGATATTGCTCCATTGAGGCTACTGACAAAGGTGGCATTTGTGATCAAAGACAACTATCTTTGCTGTCTCTGTGTGGACATCAGTGTAGGATGTGTTCAGGCTGTGATAGAGCTGGTGTTTAATAGCTCTCACCAGCCCATCTATCATTTTTGAATCCAGCTTGCTTTTGCACTGATTGACATGTTACCATGATGTCAATAAGGCAGCTTGAAAGATGGTTTTGAACATTGAAAATATGCAGTTGTTCTTTATGGAAAATCAAGTCTTTTAAATGAATGTAGTTTAAATACATTTATTTCCTCTAGACTTTTCAGAAACAAATGTAAGTCAGGATGGATGTTGTGGTGTCAGTGGTCATGCCTTGAGGGTGAAAAAGTAATGCACAGTCCTTCCTGGTGTTTCCCTTGACAATGCAGGTGTCTTGATGCATTGTTGTTATGGTCAGAGAGCTTCATTACAGTTCCATCATAAGGATCAGTTTGAGGCTGGGAAAATGCATGACTCAATGTTAAGGAAAAGCTTGCATTGCTGTAGTGATAGCTTGGTAAAGGTTTAATCATCACTTGTCTTCTCCTCTTGTTTTTCAGTTGATTATGTGTTGCTGTAAAGGCCTCCCAGCTGTGACTGTCAAATGCCCCGCTAATGTACAGATTTGCTCATCTTTTTGCAGCTGGCAGGAGAGGGGACTGAAGTGAATGAATCTGTTGATTCACACACACTGTAAGAAGGCAACAGTTAATCGGCTTTGAAATTCAATAACTGGTAAATACTGTGTTCTTGAGGGTAAATGAACCGAGGAAGCAAGCAATGGTCAGGATTGAAAGCGCAGGTTGCTTACTTGGCTTTGGTAGAGTGCCAGTGTGGCTACTGCAGATTAGAAAGCCAGAGGTTGCCGGAGTGGAGCACCTGAAAGCATGGGGCAGGAGAGCTCCTGCTTTGGCTGGGACAGCTGTTGTGATGGAGGGACAAGAAGACTTGAGGTCCATTGCTTGCATGTTCTTACTGTGGTAGCAGCATAGTGGGATGGGGTTGGTTTGGTTGCTTGTCTCAAGGATTTCAGGGAAGTAAGGCAGGCATTGTCTTGTGAAATCACAGCACCTAACCCAAACCTCTTGGTTTGTTTGGCTTAGTTGGACAAGAAGTTAAAGAAATGAAACTGATGGTTTCCTTTACAAGCATGTTTTAACTCCTTTATTTATGATATAAAGCTTTGGTGTTCCTGTCACAGGCTCTTAAAATTTGTTCTTCAGGAACATAATCAGTTTTGATAAACCAAGGAGTCCTGCAAGCTGCTATGTCCATTGGAAAATAGACAGCAAGTTAACACAGAATGTGCATTTCAGCAAACAGCTTACACTTGGAACCTGTATGAAACATCCCTTAGAGGTGGATGATAATGTGTTCTACTAATTTTCTCTGAAAGACAATGGAGTAGTAGAGCAGGCTAAAATAAACTGAATGCCACGTAATTTGAAAAAAAGAAAAAGGGGAAAAAAAAAACCCAACTCAGTTTAATTTGAAGCTGAAAAATGAACAGTGTTTATTCTCTTTAGCATCTCCACCATTGCAATGTCCTCATCCAGCAGCACATTGGCAGCTTTGTACAGCAGGGTGAAACTGTGTGACATTCTAGGGCACATGGAGAATTTTGAGGGCTTGAGCTTTTGTTTTTGCACCCTCGGGGCACTCAGGTGGCAAGCACTTTAGGTGATGCCCCATCAACATCTCTTTCCAGACATAATCTATGGTGATTCCATTGCCTGTTTAGAATGCACTAAAAAACCCCCAAATTCCAGTAAGAATGTGCTGTCAGCTCCTGCCGGCTGGGATAAATGCCTTCAGGCCTCTGCTGGCAGGCTCTGCTTCCGCTCATGGTCACTGAACATTTGTTCTTCCCATTTGCAATCCAGCCTAGTGAAGCTGGCTTATTCACATTTCTATTATCCAGCTGTCTGGCTTTTTTAATGCAGCATGGCTTTGCTGCTTTGGCTTCCAGCTCTCACTCGCCTTATTTGGTAAAGTAGCTCTCTTAAGCTGTTCCTGGAAGGGGCTGTTTTACTGGTTTAGGAACTATTTTCCACTTTCATTTTTGATCTCTGAAGCTATAGATTGTGTTTCAGCAGCGGTGCTGGCGTAGCTTAACTCTTCAGCGCTATCAAACTGGAATGTTGGGCTTTTTAGAGTTGCTTGAGGTGATTTATTCTCTGCTGTAACACACTGGTATGCTGCAGCAAACAATTTGAGCAGGGGCGATATATGGCAGCACTTGTGTTTACAGTGTATATATACCTTTTCAACGCAATCTACTTTTTAAAACACAACCAGAGTGTGATCTTCAGTGCTAAGACTGTGTTATGGAGGACTCAGCCAAATTTTAATTAGCTGCATGATTTGTTGGCATCTTCTGTGCTCTGTTCCTGAGAAGGGAAGTGGTGTACAGCACCGGAGTGAACTTGGACAGATTGAGTAGCATCATTTGATAGGCTTCAGCAAGAGCATCTCTGGTCCCCTGCCAAAAGGAGGATGACTGTTTAAAGTACAGAGAGGGAGAGGGCCTTAGTAAGTGAGGTTGAAAGACTCAAGCCAAGCCTAGGAACAGAAAGCAAGGAATAAAGCTTTTGGACTTGGAAAACAAATGCAGACATGGGTGTTTTACTCTGTGTGCCTGGGAGTGCCGCACAGTTCAGCAGCATGACTGTCCTCTACTCAGCTCCAGGGTGGAGGTTCCTATAATTCAGGTCTAGGCATTTTTGTGTTTATCTTTGCTTTGCTAAGCTCTTCAAATAGTGCTGCTCATCTCTAGCTGATGTACTGAAGTCTGAACATCTGTGCAGCAGCACAAGCCTTAGGGATGCTCTCTGTTACTGCCAGTGTAGAGCTGGATGTCTGCTGCCAGGCTGCTGTTAGCTGTGTTTTTCAGCAGCTGGCTGCTCACTTCCAGCTCCACAGAGGAGACCACAGCTTAGAAAGTTACTCAGAATTACCTTGAAAATGGAAGAAATGGTATGAAAAACAGTACTGCGGTTCAGGGGGGGGTATATGTCAAGATTGAGCTTGCTTGATGGCATCCAGAGAGGAGGATGAGAACAAGCAGCAGCGCAGTAGGGAAAGGTCTGGAGATAGTGGGAATAAGAGTTGGAATAGGAGTCGTTGATGCTGTGCTGTTACAAAAAGTGCAGTTGCTGCCTTGGAATATATAAAAAGAAGCATTGCCAAAAGACATTGTCATTATTTTTTTCCAATTGAACTTCCTGGCAGGGTTTCAAGGGAAGTATCTTGTTTAGTACTGCGCCTCATGCTTCCAGAAAGATAGGAGCTAACTAGAGATAATCCAGATGAGGGTAGTGGTTAGGAGCAAGACCTGGTTAGTCTTGTGTCTTGGTAGCTGTGGGCAGGGGCAGAAGAGCCTACAAATATTGCTGGGGGAGGGAGAAGTTCTGTTCTGCATGCCCACCTGGAGAGGGAAAGAAGTAATGGGTTTAGACTGTAAAAATAAATAGGTTAGATCTAGCAAGAGCAGACTGCTGTAATAGATGACTTCAGGAGCTGCGTCAAGAATGGAGCAGGCATAATTTATTCTGCCTGTGGGAGGGAGGGATGAGCTAAGTGAGCTTTCTATGGGTCTGCCAATCCTGGGAACCGTGCTGTTGGCAATTCTATGGAAGGGAGTATGGCCAGAGTTTGGGAAGATGACAGAGTGCCTAGGGAAAGAAACATATGAGCATTTTGGGCAAGAGTAAGAAAAATTAAAGCACTGAATTCAGTTTTATTTCTTCAGTTCTTCCAGCCTAGAATTCAATAATATTATCAAATATTTATTTAACTTCCCTATGTCTTACTTTTTGGCAATATGGGTTTTCTTTAAGCCAAATGTATTTAGAAGTTGAAAGTCGACTTATTTATTGAACAGATGAAGAATTTGCCTTGTTGCGTGTGATGCTGTGGTGGCTCATTTGTTAGCACATGCAAAATGTTCCTAAATAGAAACTACTTCTATTATGCTCTTTGGTTATGTCAGCTCTGTCTAATAGCACAACCCTGTTCTTCTCATACTGCTCAACATTGACTCTTTCAGAGCGTGTTTGAAATCTGAGCTTTCTTCTTCTTCCTGTGCTCATAGTGTCCAAGCAGTTCCCTGAGTAATTCCCCGCCTCCTGCCCCCACTTCCTGACCCGTTTTGAGCAGGAACTTTACTCCGGAAAAACAGGAGCAAGTGAAGAAGCAAATGTGAAAATGGAATCCAGTCGAAATAAAATGAGATAGGGCCAGCAGATGAACACACTTGGGTTTACTGCTGGGGCAAAATGCTACCAGTGTAGGCTGCAAAGACCTGAATATTTTGAGGAAGAATGTCCTGGGATTCCTGTTCTGAGACTTTGTGCCTCGTATTGAGATTTGTCATGGAAACTTAAAAGGGAGAAGGGGGATGGCTTCCTGAGTTAAGAATACAGCTGTCAAGTCTGGGACTAAGGCTAAAGCCACAACAGTTTACTTAAAAATGCAACTCTTACGCTTTATTAGTTTGCTGAATTCCCTTTGTATAAAGTACAAACGGTTCCCCTTGTAGTGCCTAAAATTTGATTTTCAGTGAGAAGGGGTTGTCCTTTGGACTCACCTCTTGGCAACATTTGCCTCTAATCCAGGGTTTCTTTTTGTTCTGGACCAAAGACAGAGAGGAGCTAAGACAGTAAAAACACTCATTGAAACCAATAGCTTCTGAGATCCTGGGTTAGCTCAAATTAGTGTGTGCAGTTGTTAACTCTTCTCTTGAAGTGGCTGGGTTTCCCCCCCATACACTTCAATTCTCTTTTCTCCTCTCCATAACATTAAGAAGTTTTTCTCTGTCTTGGACTTGTCATCAGCCGGGAGCCATCATGGTTCTTACCAGTTTCCTCTGAGAGAACTCAGTGTGTGATTTGTATTTGTGGATCACTTGTAGCCCCAAGTGCGGGCTGTCCAGGGGCATGTTAGCCATTGTGGTGCCACTCAGTGACAAGGAGGTTGCTGGTTCTCTTGCACTGTAACCTGACCCCCTAGATATCAAGTGGGATCTGTTTTAGTTAAATCCATCAGTGTTATTTGTTTTTTCGTTCTACTTGTGTCGCTGTCCCTTCTGGCTTTGTGTTTTCACGAAGCATCTTCAATCAGCATTGCTCGTAGCAGAGACTGAAAAATGCATCTGGTCTTTCCTGCAAATGTTTCCTTTTGGAACTGCCTGTATATCTGGTGTCTAAATATTTCTCTCTTTTTCGAGTAGCAGTTTTCTTCTTGAAGGAGACCAAAGCGGTTACATGCAGAAATAAAACAAACATTGGTGTATTCTGAACTCTTTGGTACCTAAGATGTTTACTTCAAGGTGCATTTCTTGTGTTAGTCTTTTGGTGGGTTTTTTGGGCACTTTGCTACTGTTTTGGTTTTAAGGGCTACAGAGGGTGCTTGCTTGTAGTGTTGTGAGTTGTCTGTGCTTTGGCTCTTAATTTACCCTGAGATGTGGCCATGTGTCCAGAGCCTCATGAGATCATGCAGGTGAGGAGCTGTGTGTTACGCTCTTCCTTGTTGGAATAAAGTTGTCTTGCTCAGCTTTTGCTGAAGGACAGCCTTTTATCCTATGGTAAATTTACAAGAATAACCACAGCATTTTAGATGTATTTAAAGTTGCTAACAATGTGGTGTGAAGTCATGTTAATTTGTTACGTGTTCAAAAAGCTGTTGCTTTTAATTAATGTTGCATTAATGAATACTTTTGATTTAGTAGGCATTGATATTCAGTGTCGGGCTCTCGGGTATATACTTCTTCCATTCTCTGAAATCACTGTTGCAGTGTTCTCCCTTTGTTTGGTTTAATACATCAGCTCCAAGGTAATAACAATTACATTCTTCCCTATGTTGTTATAGCTTGAAAAAAGGAAGTAGTGATTTCCATTGGTAGAACTATGAACATTGGTTGCACAGTGGCAAGAGGGCGGTTACCCTCATGTCTTGCAGATACAAGTTGAGGGTGGTTATTTTAGCATAAAAATTAGAATATATTTAGATCGTAAATCATGCAGGCTCTCCATTTAAGTGTTGGTTGCAAAGGTGATTTTCCTCCTTTATTCTGCTTTTAAAAGAAAAAGTGTTGAAAGCCCTTGAAACAGGCAAGATGCAGCAGCATGCAGATTTCACAGCAGCAGCAACCTCTAATATACTTTGTCATGCAGTTAGTTCAGTGTTCAAATCCTGAATGATTGGGTTGCTTTGCAGTGGTGCCTCTGATTGTGACAAGACCTTTAGGCTTGGAATACAAATGCATGTCACACTTAAGCTTGCGCTTTCCCATCTTGTGGCATGGCAGAACTGTTGGCAACATGAGATTTAAGTCGTCGTCTTCTACTGGGCTAAATGTGTCCTGCTCAGGTTTGTTTTCTCTCTGGTTTTGCTGGAGCTGTGGATGCAATCGGCTCCACCGGGACAGCAGGTCAGGTGTTCAGTGCATCCTGACAAAATACCTATTTTGAAATGAGTTGCTGTGTTCCCAGCAAAGCTTGTTCCCAGCAAATTGGAAATGAAAGGATGTCTTCTCATCACAAAGACAGTAATTTCAGTAGGATCAAGTTCTTTTTTCTCCCCTTCTATGAAAATGCAGGAATGATTAATAATCAACACATTTCTGTAGCTGCTTTTGTTCTATATTCTTTGAACCTCTTAGGCTGTCATCTATTAATTTTAAACCTCAGAAGGCACAAGTATGGAAATAGATGATGTAGTAATCCAGGGGCTCCTGAGGAGGTGAAACTTGCTTGTGATGGAATATGTGTTTTCTGTTATCTGTATGCCTCCTGCCTGAAATTATTGCACTTAAACACAAAAGGGGTCTTGGTTTGCTTTTAAATGAATAATCTCTTCATCCTATGGAGTGTTAAAATCCCTCAGAGTATATTAGAGCTGCACAGCTTTCATAGCTACAGAGTCAAGAGCTTCTATTTGCAGTACTTCCATCATTGCTGGCTATGCTGTTACTTCATCATCTTTCCTGCTATTTCTTCTATTTAAACTAAAACTTAAAAACTGTGAGCAGGCTTTGGCCTTGGAAATACCAGGTATCCAAGTATAGAAAAGTCTGAAGAGAAACTGCTACATTTCAACAGGGAATTGCAAATTTCATTTTAATTTTAGTGCTGCCGTGCAAAAAGGAGTTTGGTTTGGGTGGTTTTTCAAGTAATGAAGAAACAGCTGTGTTGGTGTTAAATATTCAGTGGGGCTTGTGATTTCTTTAAAGATCTTTAACTAGATAGATTTCCTTCATCTGAAATGGATTTTTGAGAGAGGGCAAATAATTCTGCCCAACTCTTACCTTTCTCCAGTTAGCATCCTGCAACGTCTGGGTTTGTGTCTAACAAATGACATGGCAACCCACTTTTTTGTTGCCAACAAAGTATTTGATGCCTGCTGTAACTGCAGAAAAGTTGGTGAAAACTTTCTATTAAATGCTTGAAATAGCCAGGGGAGATTTGGAAAAAATGAGTGGTGTATTACACAACCAGCCTGGCTGAAGCTAAAAGTGCTTCCAGATCAGTTAGAAACGAGCACAGTAGAGAGTAGCAGAGGGAGAAGAACTGTGCGCTGCAGCTGATCTCTGAAAGTAGCAAAGATGGGAAGTTTAAATAGTGGCTGGTGTCCAGCTGTCACCCAGCGAAGTCACCACTCAGCTTTGGATGTTGGCAGTGTCGGTTTAGCAGCTTTCAGAGCTGTCATCATGTACCAAGGGTAGAACTGACATAATAACATTGCTTGATGTCCGGAGTTTCCAGGGCTAAACTGAAGACAAGACTAGGCAGCTTGGTGTGAAAAAAGGTGATTGGATCTTGGGTGGGCTGTTTTATACTATACTTGCTTCTCCAAATCATTCTTGGCTCTCTGAAGTTGGTGGTTATTAGCTATGTTGGACAAGTCTTGAGTTATGTTTTATAATAGTTTGACTAATACTCTACCTAACTGGTACTTAGATTCCCGTGCAACTTAAAATAAAAGTATCAGTCTGGCCAGATGTTTCATTTTGCTGTGAGAGAAAATATTGTGCATACATAATTGAATTGAACCCAGCAGGTAGAGTGAGACTGGGTTAGCTAGCGAGCTGGTGGTCATGGGGCAGTGCTGCAGAGAGCTTGCCAAATGGATGGCATGTGAAACAGTGATGGGCCGTATCTTGTATCAGGTCCTGCAGCCATGAGTGCAGATGCTGTTACGCCTTTTATAGGGATTGACCATGCAATGATTTTCACTTCCCTAGTAGCAGTTTACCTACCCCACACAATGCACCTCAAGTTCACTACAGGATGGAGATAAATACTGCAGAGGCTCCTGGTAGGCTGAAAGTTTTGCATTAGGGGATGCTTTTCCAGCCTGATGTTTTATAAGTGTTTCTGTTTTGGATGGTTTTCTTTTTTTGCCAGGTACTTTTGCCAGACGTGTTTTAAATGGAAGGTCTGTGTTCCTAAAAAGTGATTGGCAAAATACAGTGGTGGTGACGGGAAAAAATCCCAGCCTTTGAGAAATTCTGGTTCTTGTACTTCAGGAGCATAAATGATGATGATGAAAGTGGATGAGGAAGTTGGGAAACCTTGGGAGATGAGGATTGTCTGGGCAAGATCTAATTCTTCCCCAAGTATGAGGCGGAGACCTGTGCATGGCTGTCATGGAAGGAAAAGAGAAGGGGTGTATTAAACCGTTGTTGGGGACTGAATTAATTAATTGGGATGGAAGTAGAGAATCTGACTGGTTGGGCTTGGACTGGCAGGAAAGGTTAGACGTTTGGAAACAATGACTGAGTAGGAAAGGAGCAAGGTCTGGTGTAAGAGAAGGGAATGGAGAAGGGAGAAGAGAAAATGCAACGCATGGGGTAGAAGGATTTGCAGTTGGTATAATGTAGCTGGCAAGTTCTTCTCTTTGTTGAACCCCACAATACTTCAGGACATGGAATTTTCTGGTGTTTCAAATATCCTTGATTTTGGCTATTCCTCTGTGATGCTGGTACATGCAAAAGATAACCACACATTATTGGCAGTATTTTTGTGAGCAGAGGCCCATGTGGGGGTCTGAATGTCCAAACAGAGAGAGCATTAATGCATCACATGGTGCAATTACAGCCTTACTCAGTCCACTTTATTAGCTGGAAAACAATTGCTGATGAAAGAACAGGATTTAGCTTGGAAGCATTGAAATACACATTTAATACATGTCCATATAGCGATCATTCATTGTTCACGTGCTTGATGGGGTAGTATACAATTAAGCAGTCAGTTTTTCCTGCAGGACCTTTGTTCAGTGCTCAGGCCTGATGATGCGTCATCATTTCATCAGCAGTTACGTAGTACTTTATTTTTATACCTTTTCAGTTTGCAGTTCTGCTGTTTTTCATTGTGTATCATAGAGATCTGAAAAGAAAATGCATTTCTTTATAGAGCTTGAATGTTAACAGCGATAAGATGTAATTAATTTGCACTAATAAATTTTTGTCGCCTTTCCTGCGTGGCTAAAGCTGCTTAAATCCATGATCAGAACAGATAACTGTTCTGGCAGCTTTGGCTTCATTTTGGATCTGTTAGAAATAAGACTTCACTTCGATAAGCATAGTATCTGACAAGTAGCTGGTTTATCTTACACAGTCATTGCTACTCTGGGTTGTAGATTGCTGACCGTGATGGTGCTCAGCTATCACAGCTTTGCATGTTGGCTTCAGTAAACGTATAAGCCCATGGAATCTGCAGATATGAAAGTCTTCTGGCCATAAAGTTCACATAGCTTGACCTGTGCTGACATAACATTCAGTACTGGCCAGTCTTTCATGGTCATATTGAGGTGAAGTTTAACTCCTCAACCACTTAAGAAATAGATTTCATAGAACAAATACTAGGGGGGGAGAAATGTGCTGGGTGCTTTTCATTGTTTGCTTTAGATCTGTAGCTTTGTAGCTAGGCAGAAAATCTAAGAAAAACGTGGTGTTTTGCTTTCTTGGGTTGAACAAGGTCAAACGCTTGGAGACCTCTCCCTTGTGCTAAGGGAAGAGAGGGGGTTGCTCGCAGTTAACAATTCAGAAGTTAAACTGAACTTGACAACTTTCTTGACTGAGAAGGATGGAAAAAAGTACACTTGCGCTGTGACTAAATCTAGCATACGATTAATTCTTCTATGCAGTTCTGTGTGTTAATTGCTGTCATTGTGTGAACTGATGGTTTAAGTAAAAATAGAATATTTTATAACTGGTGTGTTGCTTACAATGCACAGTCTTAGCTTAAAGTGCCAGCCCGCAGTGGCTTTTTGAATCTATTCTGCTGTCAATCTCTGTGAATCATCTTTATGTAAATGAAAAATACGTTGAAGAGAGCAAGCGTGGAAAGTGTGGTTTGCACTTCGTTTTCCACTTCTTGTTTGTTCGGAAGCTGTGAGTTGGTAGTGTCAAAGTGGAGGGGAGTGTTTCTGGATAGATGCGATTAAGTCTCCTTGCACATACCCTCAGCTCTTCTCTTCCATGGTTTGCGTCACTGTTAAAGGTCCCAAGTGTAATACCCAGCTCCTGCTGGTATACTGGGCCACCAGGTAAGCAGGCTGCAGGAATCGCTGTGGTAGTCTGGGACAAGTTGATAAGCCTATTTGGCAGTCGGTGGCTCACTGAGATGGATCTGCCGCTACTGCTTTGCCCTATTAGAAGGGGATTTGGTTTTGAAGGCAGACCTTTGCCCTTCTGTGCAAGGTGTTTGATGTTGTCTGGTGCTTCAAAGGTGGATTAGGCAGGCTGAGGGACATCAAATGTATCTTTTCCTTGGGGGTGAGTGAAGGTGTCTGTCTCAAATGGCATCCCAAGGTAAAATTATCAAGGTCTGACTCTAGTGGTGCAACTTTAGCACCCCTTCAGCAACTTAAACTGAGCTGAAATTACTTGTCTTCAGTGCGTGGCTTTTCCCTTTTTAGTTGATAAGCATCATGTGAGCCTATAAAGAGCTGTCCTTTTCAGACAGGGAAGATAAATCCCCCAGATAGGTCTCTCCTCAGTTTGTTGCTTCCCTAAGTGCAGCACTTGCCTACAAGAATACACCAGGAGCCTTGAGAAATACCACGTGGGTTAGAAGCCTGCAGCCTTACATCCCTGCTGTTGCCAGAGAGGCACTGGGAACAGCCTTCTGGCTTTTGGCACTTTGTTTAAACTTTTACGCTGCTACTTTAGGCACTGCCTTTGAATAGCTTAATTTATTTTTTTGCGTGTTCAGTTGCTTAGCAACAAAGAGGAGGAAAAACAGTAAAGGCAGCTAATTTGGTTTTATTACTGATAAGTTAGAACCTCTTGAATACGAAAAAAAGTATTTTTAATAAGACTAATGACTTGTAATTCCTGCTTTTGCCAGGCTGGATGTTAAATAAACTCTGTCGATGGGCTGGGTAAAGAACCTGACACCCTGAGGGTTTTCCTGGTACCTCGAGCGATGCTTTGAATGTCTGAGCTTGTGGCTGCTTTTATTTGGGGGTGTTTTATGCTGCTGTTGCTTTATCAAGTGAGTTTCTCCAATGAGTTTCTCCAGTTCTTTGTGCCTCACTTTTTCCCTAGCAATAGGAGGGATTTGATTGAAAAACTCAACAAACAACAAAAAAAACCCCAAAGCACACCCTGTGTCCCCCCCTCCCCCCCACATGAGTTGTATGCAGTAGTGTGCCTGCTAAAATACAGAAACTAAAAGCTGAAAGTGTGCAGAACAAATCTGTTTTCCTGGGAAAGCACTGGGACGTTGTGACCATTTTAGTATGGTACCGGTTTTGACTGGGACAAGTTATAAATTTTCTTGTCTTGCATCAGATGTTTGGCAGCAACAGTTAATTTTTATCATTCATGGGGCAACATTCCTGGCGCTCAAAAAAGCGTTGGTCTGATTACGAGCTTTTTGGAATTTGTTTATAAAGCTTTCCTTGCTGCTGGTTCCTTGGACAATGTTAGCAGCACAAATCCAGATAATTACAAATGCTCAAAGCAATCTTTCTGTTTATTTCATCTGTTTTTATAGATTGCCTGTTCAAACTATGTCCCATGAACCGGTACTCCGCTCAAAAGCAGTTCTGGAAAGCAGCAAAGCCAGGAGCTAACAGCACCACAGATGCCGTGCTACTCAACAAACTGCATGTAAGTGTTCATGTTTAGGCTCCTTTTGCTCATCAGCACTCTCACCCATGCTGCTTTAAATATGTATTTCCAATGCAGTTAACCAGGAGACACTGAGAAGGTATGTAGAAATCCATATACAGGACCCCTTTTGAAACATTCACTGAGATCTAACTTTTATGACAACATGCTGTTCAAGGTCTGTGTTTCCCAGTACCGGTGTTTATGATACTGGGTTAAAGTCATGGTAACCGTTTAAGCTTTTGTCATTAACCTGGGCTAATTGTAGTAGTGCTCTATGTGGGCACTTTGGGTGGTAACAGCATAAAAATAGGACCCAAACAATTACATGGAGTGGAAGATTCTGGGACATTGCATCTTGACATCTTAACTCATGGGAGTTAGTTGGGCTGGTAGATACCATCTGAGCTACCAGTCTGATAACTCTATAGGGAGTCCACAAACAAACATAACTGCTGTTAATACATGTAAAGGTTGATGGGTAATTACGAGTAATTATAAGGCCAGACAGCATCTCCTTCCTTATTAGCTTGCAGTATTTAATATTTTCTGTGTAAAATGTTGACATTCAGCAGTTGAAAACCCAGTAAAGCAGTTGATTGCTGTTTTTAGAATTCCTATATAAAAAAAAAGCCAGCTTAACTTAAATACCATCTGTTGAATTTAGAGTTAAATAAACTCCGTATTTATGTTAAAATTACATAGCTAGAATACTTCATGTCAAAATTGCAATTCTAAATATTTTTAGTTTCTTTAAGCCTATATTAAGCTCATTGTAGACTGAAATATGAAATGGCCCTGTAGGAGAGTGTCATTTGCTGATTGCCATATGGCTGCCTTGCTCCTGCATTTCACAAAGGCTGACTGTTTGACTCATTTTGCTGCTGAAAACATAATTTGATAACCTAGAAGTATTAATTTAGCAAGGAGAAAGCTATTTTGGTACTGGCTGTAGCACAAAAGTCCCTCACTTGAGCCGCATTTCTTCTGCCCTGTTAATGATGGTAAGAGAAGCAGACCATGGCAGCAAGCTTTAAAGAACAGGGGATTCTAGGCTTGCCTTTTCTGGTGTATAAGGAGAGAGTTTATGACCGTGGGTTTTGTGTGAGTAAATGGATTTTAAGAGAAAGTATGGTCTAAATACTACATCATGTAGAAGAAAAGTACTTTGTGATTGCCCTGCAATTGAATGTAATTTAAAGTTGTTTCCTCTTTCCTCAGTACATGCAGTTCAGGTATTTGGGTTCCTATTCATCTGACACTTTACCGTATGGTCGTGGGATCCATATGGAAATACAGGATGTGATTTTTCCAGTATTTAGCCCCAGCCAAGTGATGTTTGTGCAGAAATGTGCCACCGTGCATGAACTGCGTGCTTGATTTGGTGAAAGGATTTTACAGTGTTATTGGAGATTATCTAATCTGTATCACTTTGTCATAAAGGCTGATCCTTTCTATATCATGTACCAAATCAGTCCTGCAGTGGCCTGAGGCTCATGCACAGCTTTAAACTAATTTGGTCCCATGTATATCACTCATCTATTGGAACTTCTTTTTCTACCAGTCATATGGGTACATGTGTCATGCTGTCATTTGTCAGACATGCAGTACACTGAAACCCCCTGCATTTTGTTTGATGTGTGTTGGGGGGGGGGGCATGCCCTGAGATGTGTATACGTTTGTTTCTCTGGCTGTGATCAGATGTCTTTATCAGTACATGTGACTCCTAACAAAATTGATGATGCAACATGTATTTATCATCACTTGCCTTTTTTGGCTTCTGTTTGTCTGCTGGTTGAATTTATTGTCTGCTATGGAGTGCTCAATGCTGAGGTCAGGTTATTTTAAGTTAATGCCATTTAAGGGATTTAAAATGTGGGACACTTGTCTTTCTTTGGTATCAAGAATCAGTGCTGGTTGAGAAGCTGACATCTAGTGGCCAGAGAAAATGATTCTACCTTGAACGATTGTCAGTTTTGGTGTGTGCTTTTGAAATGCACCCAAAGCCTTAATCATGTTTTTGCAGAATATGCTATTTTCTTTATTCACAATAAATGTGGCACCCAATCCAGTGCAGGCAGAGAAGTCTGTGCTTGCTGTTGAGAGGGCCCTAGTGTCCTGAAGAAATCCTTTCTTGACAGAGTACTTTGAAATCAAGCAAAAGAAGAGTTGTATTTCAGCAATAAAGAGAAAATCACGTAGCATTGAGTTTCTGAATGTATTTTTAAATGTGAATGAGCAGCTGTATTCCAGGTTCTCTCAGAGTCAGAGCCATCTGTCCTACCTAGCACAACTTCCAAAAATAGCATGTTTTACATAAGCTGAAGATGATGAAATTTTGTAACATTATACAGATGTTCTTCCTTTGCAGTAGCTGAACTTTTTCCTGTGTTACTATTACTGTATCTTACTACAGTTAGGAACTGTAGGCACTTTTCCTCTCCAACAGAAAACTGCACCTACTTTTGTCCTTGAGATCTGAGAACCAAACCATAAACCTTGATGCTTAAGCTCCTAAAAAGTCTAGTTTTACATTACTCTCTACCACCAGATACCCGTTAAAGAAAATAGTTTTCCTTTTTTTTTTTTATTAAAAAAGTAATTTTTCATGTAAAGTAAGGGAGAATTTCTTTACAAAATGAAATAGTTTAGAGACAGCCTGGGCGACATAGATCACTTGTAAAAACAAAGCGAAGTGCAAGAGGCTAGGTAGAAATGAAGTTACTAAATGTAACAATGTATCCCTATGATTATTCAATTTTGCAAGGGCTTTCTCTTTTTTTGCTGTATTAATGTTGTACAGAAATGCTCATCTGCATCTTCACAGCCAGTCTCTAGTAGCACAGAGTATCATTCAGCCTCATACAGTACAAACTATGTGGTGCTGGAGGTTGGGAACTCACATGCTCAGAGCTGCAGTGGGCATTTATAAATGTGTTATAAATAATCCTGCTGCATGGTGAAGATGGTTAGAGTTGCCATAAAAAGACAGGCTGGAGAACAGCTGGGGCCTGTGTTGGCAAAGTAAAATAAAGAGCCGAAGTTGTGGTCCTTTCCTTTCAATTTGTGCAGAAGTCAGTAGAAAGGTATATGAACTTCCTGGCTTGAGTTGTTACCCATCCCTCTTCACCTCCTCACATATGTGGTATTGTCTTCTCGTGGCTTCTTTTCTGTCTTGTCTGAGAGGGCAGGGAGGTATTGCAGTGTGTCCAGAGAAGGGCAATGGAGCTGATGGAGGGTTTGCAGCACAAGTCTGAAGAGGAGCAGCTGAGGAAAGTGGGGTTGTTCAGCCTGGAGGAAGAGGCTCGGGGGGGACCTAATCACCCTCTATAACTACCTGAAAGGGGGATGGAGCAAGGCAGGGGTTGGTCTCTTCTCCCAAGTAACAAATGAAAGGACAAGAGGAAATGGCCTCAAGTGGTGCCAGGGAATGTTTAGATTTGGTATTAGGAGAAATGTCCTTACCCAGAGTGTTGTCAAGCATTGGAACAGGCTGCCCAGCAAAGTGGTGGAGTCACCATCCCTGGAGGTATTTAAAGATGTGTAGATGTGGCACTCAGGGACATGGCTTAGTGGTGAACTTGGCAGTGCTGGGTTAAGAGTTGGGCTCAATGATCTTAAAGGTCTTTTCCAACCTAAACAATTCTATGCAATTATGGGTTGCTTAAACTGTGTTTGTCTGTCTTTCTGAACAACTGAAGAAGGGAATTGGAAATTATGTTGTTGAAAGAAGGAGATTGCACTGTTTCAGATGCTCACCGTTTCTCCAGTTCTTTGAAATACTCTTAACCTCGGGTCTTTGGACACTCTTTTTACAAAACAGTCAGCAATTGAATTATACTTCTTTAATTTCAGCATGCAGCAGATTTGGAAAAGAAACAGAATGAAACTGAAAACAGAAAGCTGTTGGGAACAGTCATCCAGTACGGCAATGTTATCCAGGTAGGCTGTGAACATCTTTGCAAGCCGTGTGGGATTTTGATCAAACTCTTCTGTTCAGTGTGACTTCATGTTTCTGTAATTCATGGACAGGAGTCTAGTTTTGCGATGTACTAACAGTGTCCTGAAGTGGGATCCTGTAAAGCAGAACTTTACAGGAGTACTTTTAAGTACTTTTAATGATGAAAGATATATAATATTAGAATAATAATAATACCCTTATTTGATTGGACTACCAACATCAATACTGTCAAGAGCAGTGATAAGTTTTTCCTGTAGTTTCCCATAACTCCCATATGTTGTGTGAGTGTTTATCAGAGTCAGAAGGCATCAAAAAGTGATTTTCTATGCAAAAGTACTTGTCTGTTAAATTTACTGGGAACTGAAGAACAGCTTGTTGGAGCTGGGTAGGTGGAGCTGGGCTGTGACCTGTTGCAGTATACATACCTATGCTGATGGTGTGCAGTCTGCGAGGTGGTACACATCTGATGGTAGAAGAATGTGATGCTTGGGGGAGAGTCTTCAAAGAAGCAGTCATGTTGTCTGTGGAATGAGACAGAGCAAAGCAAGATCAGGGCAGCTTTACTTCCCACCACCCTCTTCGTACCAGGGAAAGCTACTTAGTCCCCAGCGTTTTGCAACTTTTGATCTTGGGATTTTGAACAGGCTGTCATAAAGTGACTAGGGCATTTCTAGGCATTTATCACATGCTGCAGAAGGGACAGTTGGATTAGCTGAAGGTGTTTTGTGCTGTAGAACTGTATACTACTGAAAAAAGTGTAAGTGAAATTGTGCCAGAATTCATAAGTATTGTTATATAATCTAGTCTTCATTTTAATTCTTGTGTAGTATTCTCATTATCTTTTGCTTTCTGTTAATTAAGGAGAGGAAAAATGAGCATTCTTAGAACTGAACTCTAATTCTTATTCTAGCTGCTTCACTTAAAAAGTAACAAATACTTAACAGTAAATAAGAGGCTTCCAGCTCTACTAGAGAAGAATGCTATGAGGGTGACCTTGGATGAAGCTGGAAATGAAGGTTCCTGGTTCTACATACAGCCCTTCTACAAACTGCGTTCCATTGGAGACAGTGTAAGTGCGGAGGGGAATATCTTCACATACTGCTTTGTTCACAGCTTGGCAAAGCTCGTTTCAAGAGGCCTGTCTTGCAATTAATGAAATGTTCAGAGCTACTGCATGATGATGCAGGAACAACCTTTTTCCTATGCTGTCATGAGGGGGAGGAAAATTGCTATGGTAACTTGTATTTTGGAAACGTGGAATGATTTAACGTTGGAGGGAGTAAGGGACCTAATTATGCTATCCTTTCACAATTCCTGTCCAGTGCAAAATGGTAGGAAATGTTGAGTTCCTTCAGTAGATTTGGAACAAATAATTGGCATCTTGGTTTTAGTGTTCTCAGTTTGGAATCAAAATACATCATCGTTTTGTTTATGAGGAATGAAGTAATAATAAGGTTAAGTGGCCCTGTTCATGGGAAACGTGTAAAATAATTGGTTCCAAATTAAATGCATTACTATTTTAATCTCTTCAACTCCATTTTACAAAATCTGGGTCACTTAGGCATACTATTTGCCTAAAACCAGGAGGTAATAAGCCTCTATGTGCCCTGTAGTCCAGGTATATATTTGGCACCTAGGCATAGCAGGCGTCATCAAGAAGGAATAATTTATCCTGTAGACTAGCCCTGTATAGAATCACAGAATCACAGAATAGTTAAGGTTGGAAAGGACCTCAAGATCATCCAGTTCCAACCCCCCTGCCATGGGCAGGGACACCTCACACTAAGCCGTCTCACCCAAGGCTCTGTCCAGCCTGGCCTTGAACGCTGCCAGGGATGGAGCATTCACAACTTCCCTGGGCAACCCAGTCCAGTGCCTCACCACCCTCACAGGAAAGAACTTCCTCCTTATATACAATGTAAACTTCCCCTGTTTAAGTTTTAACCCGTTACCTTGTCCTGTCACTACAGTCCCTAATGAAGAGTCCCTCTCCAGCATCCTTATAGGTCCCCCTCAGATACTGAAGGCTGCTACGAAGTCTCCACGCAGCCTTCTCCAGGCTGAACAGCCCCAACTTCCTCAGCCTGTCTTCATACAGGAGGTGCTCCAGTCCCCTGATCATCCTCGTGGCCTCCTCTGGACTTGTTCCAGCAGTTCCATGTCCTTTTTATGTTGAGGACACCAGAACTGCACACAGTACTGCAAGTGAGGTGTTAATGTTTTAATATGTTTTGATGTGACTGTTCTTTTTCTACAGACACTTTCACACACATGGTGAAGCCAAAGCACAGGGTAGTGCAGTCTTAGTGGCCCTAAGTACTTTTCAATTGCACCAGTTCTCAGACATGTTATTACTAAGAATAGTTCTTTTCAATACAGAAAAGGCTTTTTGATTTTTAGACTTTGTCGTAGAAGAAGGAAAGAACAGTATCTTTACTGTCCAGAATAGAATGCATTTGTCTTGCCAGCCTGGTCAATAATCTGACTTTACAGATTAAAGTGCATCTTGGAGGAGGAGGAAGAGTTTTGGCTGACTTTGCTATAGGAATTATTTATTAAATGTTAACCACTGAAGCAAGTTCATGGAAAGCAGCACATAGATAAGTTACCAGAATTGCCGTCTGTGTTTCTTCTGAAAGTCTCCAGGTCCAATAGTATGGGGTTTTTTTCTGTATGAATGACTGAGTATGGTGAGCTAAATTCTGAAGCAAACAGAATCCTGGTTTTCATACTCAAGCCTGGCATCTCTCCAAACTGCAAGAAGGTTATTTCCTGCCATCACTCCCATTAAAAAAAGGAGAGAAAAAAGGCTTTCTCAGGGTGCAGATTTCTGTCTAATGCTGCACTTATCTACAGGTTGTCATTGGAGACAAAGTAGTCCTGAATCCTGTCAATGCTGGCCAGCCTCTCCACGCCAGTAGTCATCAGCTTGTCGATAATCCAGGGTGCAATGAGGTAAGAGCAGGTTGACACAGCTGGAGCAGCTGCACAAATCTCTGTATGTTTCAACTAAGCTGCTTGGATTTGTGTTGTACAAATCAGCAAGTTGGTCTGTACGTGTGGCATTGTTTAGGAATCCTGTTAAACAGCAACTTAATAGAGCTAGCAGACTTTTCTCATATCTGTTGTGGGTTGGACAGAGGCTTGAGTTAGATTGATTTTGCTTGACTAGCTAAGATTTTCCTTCGAAATAAAAAGTTATGGCACAGTGATGTGTAGCAAGTGACTTCCTAACAAGTCAACTCTGTAGTTACTTGGTCTGGAGTAAATACAGAAAGGACTTTCCCTCTTGGGTAGTGCAACAGGCAGTAGTAGTTTGTGGCAGTGTCTTGTCCTAAGCCTGAGACAGTGGGAATAATGGTTTTGGTTCTCCTTTTAGGTCAACTCTGTGAACTGCAATACAAGCTGGAAAATAGTCCTCTTCATGAAATGGAGTGATAACAAAGATGATATTCTCAAAGGGGTAAGACTCAAAACTCTAGTTAATTGTAGCTTGTTTGCTGGTGTACTGATGTACATCTGTGCTGATGATGCTGTCTGGTCTTTGACAGGGGGATGTGGTGAGACTGTTTCATGCAGAACAGGAGAAGTTCCTGACTTGCGATGAGCATAGGAAGAAGCAGCATGTCTTCCTGAGAACTACAGGGAGGCAGTCAGCCACATCTGCAACCAGTTCAAAAGCCCTGTGGGAGGTAGAGGTAAGAATTGTAACCCAAGCTGTAGGTGGCTTTGTAGGAACAATGACTCTTTCTGTTTAAAAACAGTGTACCTGGATTTCTTTTCCTTTTTTTTTAAGGTGCAAGTCTTCCTGGTGTTAGAAATTTAACATTTGCTTACTGTGCTTTCTGTACAAAATCAAAATGGAGTTCTGATCTCTGGTGGTGCAGCAGATCACTCTCAAATTCAGGTTCCTGATAATTCAGAAAAAGGAGACAAAGAAATGTCTGTGAAGTTATTTTCTTACCAGTCACTAAAGTGTAATAGCAGCTAATAATTTCAGCTGTCCTGCTGAGTGTACCGAACACGTTATTTTTGGTGTGAATAATGTGATTATGCATATCCTCATTTGATGGGAGATCGCAAGCCTTTGCTAGTCCCTATGTGTTGCTCGTCTGAATTATCTTTTTTCTTTACTTGGCTTCTAAATAGTGACCTTGAACATCACTTGCTTCTTAAAATAGCCTCAATCTATTGGTGTTACAAGAATTCTATGATTTTAAGTGCTTACCATGCAAACTGCATGTGAGAATTGTAAAATTAATTAGGATGGTGGATAGATGTTTTTTATGTTCTTTTTCCAGAAGTGTCTGCTTTGATACACAGTGTCTCCCGTATTTGAATGTAAAGCCTACCTATAATTTTCATTATTTTGACAAGTTAGAGCACAACAGTAGCTTCTGTGGTTACTGTCCACATTTTCCACTGGGTATCCACTGGTCCTCCATTTACCAGTTATGCACTGACCTGGTTGTACATGCGAGGCAGAAGTAAGATAGTCCTTTCCCAACTCAGCTATGCTGAGTTTTTTCCTAAGGAAACGCCTGCAGCCATAGAGTAGCTGATACGAAGTAACAGATAATCTGATGTTGGAGGCATCTGTTGATGGAGAGCTTAGAGAGTAAATGCAAATACCTTTGTATTCTTTTGTACAGCAACATTGTATTCGCAATATTTCCAGGTGTCTTCCCTCTTCCACTTAAAGAAGGTGAAAGTAAAAAATTAGTTATACCGAAAAGATAAAGGAGTTTTGTTAAATTTATTTAGGAAGCTTGCTTCAAGACACATGCGCATCTAGAGCACCTTCTCTAATTACTTCTCTGCCAACTTGCACCACAGTCTTCGTGTTATCCTTCGTAACTTGTTGAACTGAACTAATTGTAGCCATCTCAAAGTATTTATTGTGTGTCGTTCACATATCAAAGGTTGTTTCATCTTTTCTGGAGCTCCTTGTTTCCTCTTACTTGTACATGAAATACTGTAAATGCTGTGTTGGAAGTGGAGGTCACTAACTTAAAATATAAATGTGGTTTCCCTTTTCTTGTAGGTGGTACAGCATGATCCCTGTCGTGGTGGCGCGGGGTACTGGAATAGCCTTTTCAGGTTCAAACACCTTGCTACTGGACACTACCTGGCAGCAGAGGTAGGTGTTGGGACTTGCTTAGGAACTCTGCCTTTCCTTCCACAGTATTTTCTTCCTTGTGCACCTTCTGAGAATCTTTCATTTCCTACCCTAAAAATAGACACAGGGGAGGGGAGGAGAGTGGTGTTTGGGTCCTTAGTATTAATACAAAATTAGAAGGCTAAACATAGTGAGGAAGACAAAGATGTGACAGAATACCATGGTACAGGAGTAGTTTTTCACTTTTTGTATGAATTCGAGAGGCAATAACTCTTCTGCACAGAACAGACACTAAATGGTATTCTGACATGTGGGCAGTAGAGTCAAAATGTATTTATTAATAGATGAATAAATTGTAAATGGTTGAGAGCCTTTGGGGGAAAATGAATTCAACTACTGTTGGTTTCCCTTGAATCACTGATTTCTGAGCTGAACTGAGAGTAAAATGAAACATAGTTAGACTTCAGACCAGTCTTGTAAGAACTGTAAATAATGTTTAGCTCTCCAAAGACAAAACAAATAAACCTGTCTCTCTCCATGGTGAACATCTTTCCCTCATTGAAATAAGATTTAAAGGTAATTTATTTTAAATAAATAAATAAAGCTAAGGGTTATAATTTTGTGAGCTTTGCTGCTTAACACTTGTAAATGTTTGTTAAAACTACTTCTGTTTACTTCAAAGCATGGATAAATCAGCATGCCAATACATAAACCTCTGTAAGTAAAAGCTGTCCTGGATGAAAGAGTGTGTAGCAGTGCAGAAGGGCTGTCTCAGTCCATGCTATTGACCTGAGAGCTTGAGTGGGAAAAGTCCAGATTAAATATCCAACCTATATTATAAGCAGATTGGAAAAACAGTGTTTAGTCACATGCTCACAGACAAATCCTTTTCAGTAGAGAGGGATCCAGTACAGAGCTTTTCCAGTAAATCCTGAGTTTGCTAATTGGCCAAACCAAAATCATGATCTTACATCATAAACAAATATACCATAGGAGATTGCTCACCTGATCCGTGGTTAGAATAGTTTCTTCAAAAAGATTTCTACCAAGAAATTCCTAGTTGGAATTTTCACTTGGTAATTGTAAAACCACCCTGAAACTTGGTAACTCTCTACCTGTTTTGCTCCTTTAGTGGTTATCCTGAACAAGATAAATCTCTCTGCATGTTGGCAGATCATTTGACTGCTTACTTTATGGGCAGACAGCTGCCTGATAAGGGATGAATTGGTTTGCACAGTGTATTGTCTGCATGCCTGTAGTGCTGTAGCAGTAGAGTGCCTTTCTTACACAGTAAGCTTAGAGCGTGTCGAGGTTGTTTCTGGCTTCCAGCTCTATTAGAGTTTTGACTTGCCTGTGATTCTGTTTCATCAGGTAAACCCTGACTATGAGGAAGATGACCTGGAGTGTCAATCCTCAGTAAGTATAGGCAAGAGTATGATCTTGCCCCTGAGAGAGGAGGGCTTGACACAGGACCAGGTATTTACCTGGCCAGTGCATAGATGGTCCAGGCTTTGTTTCTAGTGAAGAAAGTGAAAGAATGAGAATGATCTTGAAGGCTTTTAAGGCCTGTCCAGAGGAGTGGATATTGAAAACTGGGTTAGGCTTTATTGAAGAGCAAAGCACTTGGAATTGAATTGATACATTACCTGGACACCCTCACCTCCCCCCTTTGTAGCATCTCTTTTTTTGCCTTCCTGTTTCTTAAAACTGTTTCCTTGAAGCACTCTCTTGAATAGGTCTGAAAAGCAAGCTGCTCTAGGTGACACCAGATGGTGGGTGTCCCTAATGGGACGTTCACATAGTGCTGTGCCAGTCAGTTGTCTGACCTCCATGTTTAAGAAATTAATTCCCCCTCTCATTTTAGTTTGTCACAGGAAAGACAGGATAAAGGGTCTAGAGAGCAGGAATGGCAGGGTGAGGATGATTTAAGTGCCATTCTTCTGATTTTCCTGTGAAAGCAAGTCTTGTTTTCAATAAATATTGTGTCAAAGAGTGAGTGTGCTGATGGTTTTTGTTAATAGAAGTTTCCCTTTCGTTTCAAAGGGAAACAGCATTGTTTCAGTAGTTGATAAAAGATAAAGGTGGAACAGCACTTTCCATTGTAGATTCTATTCTTTTAGTTGGATATGACTGAAGGCCTATGCAGCTTTCTTGGTGATTTATCCTGTATTATGGAAGATTTGCTTCATTTGGATATGAAAAAGAACTACTCCTGATTTTTGAAAGATGAATGCACTGTGACGCTTTGAAATCCTGCACTGTGGATTTCTCCTCCTAAAAGAATCGGTCATTATAGCCTGGCCATTAAGACACTTATCCTTGCCCCCAGATATTGAGCTGTTAATGTCATTAGTTCTTAGTGGTATTTGGCAACAAACAGTGATCTGAGAGCTTGACTGAGAGCATACCGAAAAATTGAATGCTCCCCTGTCCCAAGCTATAGTTTGCGGGGAAAATCCAACATTGAACTATTCTGTTGGCTTAACTTTTTGTAAGCTAATCAGTGTTGAGGTCTTCCATGTAGCCATCCATCCTCCTGGTGATATGCTGATGTCTCCTGATAACTGCAGTGATAATGATAACACACTGGCTTCTGAGAATCTGAATTTTCCTTGCTCTGTCTCTTTTACCACTAGGTGGCAAAAATAGACCATAAAGGATAGGAACAGGAGCACATAATTCATGTCTGACATGAAATTACTGCATCGTTTAACATTCGCTGGTAACAGGATGGTGTAGGCTGCTTTATCCAACTTTATCCGAACTCCAACTTGATTCCAAATGTGAGCTGTCTGCAAGACAGCAGGCTTCTTTGCACAGCTCTGTGGTTTATTGTTTTCTCCTTATTACCTTAGTGAACTGCACAAGAATAGGGTTTAAATGGGCATGGGTAAGATGCCAGCCAGTACCTTTCAAAGTTCAAGGGGACTGCTGTTGTCAGCTTCCAGGTTGTAGTTTTAGTTCTCCTTAAATTGCCCTGTTTCTAGCTTTCTGATTTACAACTCATTTTCAGCTTTGCCACACTTGCAATAATTGACCAGTTGTCTCCTGAAATACAAATTGTGAATATAGAGTAGTTGCCTTACTGTGGGGATGAAGGAGACAGCTGAAATGGGGAGAATTTATTCCAAGTGTGCGAATTTCTCCTGGTGTAAAGCCTCCAGATGGACTCTGTTGGGTGTATAGTTACTTCTTTTCTTGAAGGCACGCTCCCAATGTGTATTTCTGTTCCATACAGCTAGCTGCCTGTTCCCATGTGCAAAATCAGACTTAAATGTCACTACTTTGCAGCCAAGTTCATTGACTGCAAATGTGCTAACTACAGAGTATCCTGAGGCACAAGTCATGTTAGATACCTTTTCCGTATGTTTAAGGATTGCAGTGCCTTACACTAGGGCTTGGAATTGAGTGTTGAACCTTCCACCAGTGCCATGATCACAGCGAAGCTGATGAATTGCTTGATCACTCTGAAAATTACACCTAGCATTCAGATGTTTATATGTGGACAGCTGGCTCCTGTGTTGTGTCAGACAGTTAGCAACTTTTTTATTGACTAGTGATAACTGGTAGTTCCCTAGGAAGGGTTTTAGAGGAAGCTGCTGTTGCTTTCCCCATTTATCTTCATTTTTTCTACCCCTTTTTCCTTTCATCAGAAAAATTCAGAGTTTTATTCAGTTGATGTTAGTATCTTTATTTTGCTAAGAGAGGCTGGTAATTTGCTGCCACTTTGGGAATAAAGATACTTCTGATGCCATGGCCTTTGTAGCATGTCATTGTGTTCGAGTGCCTCATGAGTTGTAGTGTGAACAGCAAGACATCTAACTTGTTGATTAGCTTTTTGTTTTGTTTGTCTGTGATAGATGTCCCATTTTTGCTGCTGAAGTTGATTATTTCCCAGGAAGATTGTTGGTACATAGTGCTGCTGGGTTTTATATTTGCAGCTCTCTTAATTACTTTAAGAGTGATAATTGCAATATGTCCAATACATTTCAAGAGCTAGTAGTGTCAGGGTGGGGATCTTGGCAGATGTGGGTCGTCTGAAACAGTGTGCTGTGGGGTGAATGGGGCATTCTGAGTCTCCTCTGGCACTGTCTGAAAGACATAACCTCTGTGGTTTAGGATTTATTGTCTTTGTGATCCAGAAATACTCAGAAGTTATTAACACCAGAGAAAGAAAAGAAATGGTTGCCAAGAGCAGCTACTTGTCAGTTCTGCTGGTGTCCTAAAGCCTGGCTGTCTTAACTGGTACTTTGCAGTGATTCAGTCATGTCTGCAATTACTGGACACCTCTATTTAACACTAGTTAGGTGGGTTTGGAAGGCTTGGCCTGACTCTGTGCGATGGGACTTCTTCCACAGCTGGACCCTGAGCAGGATGCCTCCAGAAGAGGTTTGCACAATGCTCAGGAGAAGATGGCATACTCTCTGGTGTCTGTGCCTGAAGGAAATGATATCTCCTCCATATTTGAGTTGGATCCTACCACCTTGCGAGGAGGAGACAGCCTTGTCCCCAGGTACAGCTAAGCATACAACTCTGTTTTGGAGGCTTCTTTTCTGTCTCCCGCTATTTTTCTTTAATCCTTTAGAATTAAGGTTCTTTCTCAAATTAATATAGAAATACTTGAGCACCTGAAGCCTCACTTCAGTGCCTTACAATGGAGTTATAAGTAACAGAACATAATTTTACAGATGGCAAAGTTGAGATTGACTTCCTTTGCAGTGGATAAACTTGGACTAAAGGCCTTGAGTGCCCTGTCAAGCTGCTGTCATGGCCTGTCTGTATTATGTTAGCTAGGATGTAACATCAGGTATTTAGCACTTCATTTTCTGTCGTTTACATGTCCTTGCTATTTAAAAGGTGCTGGACCTGTAAAGATGCTCAGTCTGTTTGCAGGCTCTGTGCTGTCTGTTCCCACTGAGAAAACATGACACACTTGTTCTATCTAAGCAACTGTCTAAATCACCAGATACTGTAAGTTAGCAGAAGTTATCATGGCCACCAGAAGCAGTGGTTCTGTCTGCCTCCTCTGTCCTTCAGGCTGCCATGGTTGTGTGGAGAGAGGAGGTTGTACTGCAGCTGAGAGACTGGTTTTTGTTCTGGTCTCAGGTGCTCATCTGACTCTGGCTTGACATCTTTTATTAGAGCTGGTACATGCAAATTAGTGTCATTGCCAGAAATGACTGAGAGAAGAGTCTGCGACTGCTGTTCTTGTAGGACTAGAGAAAATTCTTGCATACTAAAGCTCATGATCTGGTCTCTTAATGGACCTTTAGTGCTTGTATAACATTGAGTTATACTCAAAAATTCTCACTTTAGGAAATATAAAACAGGTATCAGTGAGTTATGGGCTGAAAAATAAGGTAAGGGGGGAAGCTTGGATACTGCAATGTGAGGGCTTGAAGAGGCTTAATTAGTTACTGTGCAGCAGGTGTCACACAACAAAATATAGAAGTAGTTCTGTTTTACAGCAGAATCTATTTCACTATATAAGACTACTTCCTAAATTAAATTTATAGAATGAACTAAGGGAAGAGTCTTATTCCTGTTACGGTACGCAGGATGGATAAAGATGACACTATTATTCCCACTTGTTCCTGGCAACATCTTGCAGTTTGAACAATCTGAAGATTTCCCATCTGGGAAACTGACTTGTGCTTTGAAACTTTTTACTTTCTTTCAGGAACTCTTATGTCAGACTTAGACACCTTTGCACCAACACCTGGGTTCATAGTACCAATATCCCTATTGATAAAGAGGAGGAGAAACCTGTGATGCTTAAAGTAAGTTCTGTTACTTTATGTAAGTGCATCCATTGATTCCTCTAGTTTCATTAAAGTGCTGTTTGCGTAAGTTCCAGTCCCTTGAGACTGCAGGGTTTGTCAAACAGCAAGCAGTGTAACAGTAATGCATAGTGCCTGCCCAGAATATTTTATCTTAAAGGCTAGATTTTCATGGTAGTTTACTAGTTATGCTGTTCAATTTCTGCTGTAATACAGTCATCACAAGGAGGACTTTTTCCCCTGTTTACAGCAACATTTTGCAATCTCACCTGATGTTTTTCTGGATTTAGGAGCAGCTTTGAGCTTGCACAGAGTGATACTGTTCTCTCAAAGTTTGATTTGATCAGTGGTCTCATATTGCCGAAGTGGAGTGTAGCTTTTCTTCAGTTTTATTATCAGTGAGTATATGAATCAGTGCTTTGTTTTCTGCCTTGTGATTTAATGTTAAAACTTCTCTGGGTTTCAGATTGGTACTTCTCCAGTGAAAGAGGACAAAGAAGCTTTTGCTATAGTACCAGTTTCCCCTGCAGAGGTTCGGGACTTGGATTTTGCAAATGATGCAAGTAAGGTTTTAGGTTCCATTGCTGGCAAGTTGGAAAAGGGAACAATAACCCAGAATGAAAGAAGGTAAGGAAACAAGGTCATGTTGTTTTCTTTACTCAGTAACTGTCTCTCTGAAAATTTTGTTTATGTATGATATCTTAAGAGAGGGATTTGGTTCCTTAGTGAGATTTTAAAACCAAAAAAAGCTGATGGTTTTACTGTTGACGTCTCCATAGTGGAGGTTCTCAAGTCTATTCTGTCAAGCCCACCCTGTTGCTATGTGAGATGAGAGCATGAGAACTGTTGGTTGTGAACTTGGAGGAATAATCCACAGCATGCCTTTCCTGATGGGCTTTGCAAATTGAGTGTGGGAATTTATAATCCACCTTGTGAAGACTGAACATATGACTTCTTGCAAATCCTCTGGCAGTCTGCAAAAAGTATGTGGCCACGCAAAAAGAGCATGGTGGGCTGTGTAAAACCAAGGTTTATGTGCTTCTATAGCCAGTGTCTTGTATTTGGCCTTGGGAGATAGTATCACCTGATTACCTTTTTTCCTGGCAATTTAAAGAACTGCCAAATAGAACTTGGTGAGTGTGTAGTTGCCCTAAAATGATATGATTGTCTTAGTGCTGGTGTGGTTTAGCTGTTACAGTAAGGGGATATAGCAATAGGGAGCACAAACTTGAAGTTTGGTACAAACCGATGTGCTTTATCCAGTCTCTGAGTCAGTCTCCAATTGATGTTCTTTTTCTCACTTAGTGTTTTGAAATCTATATAGACATACGCTGGCATTATTCTTTTAACAAGCGGAGTTTGGAGTCTTGTATTAACAACTTCTGGATTTCCTGTAGGTCTGTTACCAAATTATTGGAGGATTTGGTCTACTTTGTTACTGGTGGAACTAATTCTGGACAAGACGTCCTTGAAGTGGTATTTTCTAAACCTAATAGAGAACGGCAAAAGCTGATGAGAGAACAGAATATTCTGAAGCAGGTAGGCTGCCTTTTTACTCTAAACAGTGCCTACAAGAGGGCTGTCAGAAAAGAGAACCTAATAATAGCGAGCCTGTCCAAGTTTATTGGAACCAAAAGATTGATTGAGTTTCTAGCTTGCAGCAGACTGTAAGCGTCCCATTGCTAGAATTAACAGCTACAGAATATGATGATGAGTAAAGGTGATTTACAATGTCTTCTGTCCAGGCTACTCTAGGCCAAGAAACTGGGTAACTATAGTGCATTTCTGGTGTGCTTTTTAGCCATTTAAAGACACAAGTGGTTTTACCCTAATTTTCATGAGATGAAGGCAGTGTCTCATGAGATTATCTTTGCTTTTTAATAAATCTATAGATTTTCAAGTTGTTGCAAGCACCATTTACGGACAGTGGCGATGGCCCGATGTTGCGGTTGGAGGAGCTGGGAGACCAGCGTCATGCTCCTTTCAGGCACATATGCCGGCTTTGCTACAGAGTGCTGAGACACTCTCAGCAGGATTACAGAAAGAATCAGGTTTGAAATATGTCTGTACTTCTCAGTGGCACTAACACTGTTCCTGTGCTCCCAAGAAAAACAAGGGCTACGTCCCATTAATTAAACCCTGCTAGGCTGTGCTGCGATTGTACAGTCAGCAAGAGGCTTTTGGGTTGCTGAGTTTTACTCTGTCTGGTATTTTTCATCTGCCAGACACTATCTGCAATGTAATTAGTACCAGTTCTAAGGGGAATTTAGGAGAACAACAGAATTACTAACTGGCAAATCCAGGTGAATTATAAGACTTTCTTTACTCTTGCATACTACAAGCTCCATTGAAAGTTGGCCTGTGAATTAAGGCTGATCATTTTCCATTGCCATTTCTTAAAAATAATCTCAGATGAGTGCCTTGGTGGGGTCTAGCCCGGGAGGGAGGAAGGTTAAGGTTATCTGTCAACACGTGCTGTCTTGGAAAACAGGAATGTGAATCTAATCCAGTTCACTGCTTGAGGTGTTGATATTGACAAACATTGCTGTTTTCTGTTGTCGATTGTTTTCTTAAATTCTGAGAATTAATTATACCACCTTCCTTCTTCCCTCTCTACTTTGAAGGAATACATTGCAAAGCAGTTTGGCTTCATGCAGAAACAAATTGGCTATGATGTCTTGGCCGAGGACACTATTACAGCACTGCTTCATAACAATCGCAAGCTCTTGGAAAAGCATATCACAGCTGCTGAGATTGACACTTTTGTTAGTCTTGTGAGGAAAAATAGGGAGCCCAGGTGAGATCTGTGTTTCTAAGTATATGATTACCCTTTTCCTCAACCTTCTGACAAAAATCTGTACCTGCCAACTTGCTAGCAAGGAAGCACAGCTAGTTCACTTCTATTTTGGCACTCACCATAACTTCCCCCTGGGCAACAGTCTCGCTCTGCAAAGTTAAAATGGAGTTCTGAATGTTTTCTTTCTGAAATGTAGATTGCTTCAGTCTAGATCTTAACAATGATTGATACCCTTTTGGCTCACGTTTTCCAACAGGTTTTTGGATTACCTCTCAGATCTGTGCGTTTCCATGAACAAGTCTATTCCAGTGACACAGGAGTTGATTTGTAAAGCTGTGTTGAATCCAACAAATGCAGACATTCTCATTGAAACTAAGTAAGTTAATGCCTTTAAAGGTGGTTTTCCTGGTGTGAAACAGAAGGAAGGTGTTTCAAAGCTGAGAGCACTGCTGGCAGGTTTAGAGAAAGCAGTTAAGTATGTGTGGGGACCTCTTCAGAAGAAATGGGCATTGATGGCAGCAGATGTCTGCCATGTGTGTTCACTCCTGCAGTCCGAACTTTTTTGGATACCTCACACTTCGTCGAAGTAGACAGACGCTGCAGGAGATTGTCCAGGACTCTGGGGACCTGATCCTCCTCTGGGCTTCAGGTCTTTGTCCATAAGCTGTCTGAAGCAAGCGTTTCCTGGGTGCGTGCCCACTGAGCTCACCCTGCAGCAAAGTAGAAGCTGATGCATCTCTGCTCACCTATTTCACCCTTTGCAGTTAGGATTTTGATCTCCAGCTCTTACCATTGCTCTGTTGTTGCTGAAGCAGTAGCAGGCACCAAATCCCAGTTATCTTCCATAAAGATGGATTTATTCAATATGTGGAATAGGGCATAGATAATCATTATCAAAATACTTCAAGAGGGAAGCAGGTCACTGTCAGGCAGTATTTAGAACAAATGGATGAGAGTATTCTTGCATATTTAATTATCTTGATGAAATCATAAAGGCTGTATTTATTTCACCAGTACTTGAAGTTGCTGCATTACTTACTTGTTCTTATCCTTATGTATTTAATTTGCCTTTTTTCAGATCTATGATCTTCTTTTTTTCTGAAGAATTAAAAGCTCCAAAAGCCTTTTTCATTTCAGTAGCTGATGTGTTTCTAGTTATTTTGCCACATAAATAAAAAGAAAGTGCCATTTAAGGGCTACAGAACTAATAGATTCTTAGATATTTTTGTTTACCAAATCCTTTCCTACTTTGTTAAATGATCTTTGAACCAGTTCTCTTGTAAAGATGTTTTCTAAAGTCAGATGTGTCTTTATCTTCCCTTTATCTTAATCATTTCCATGGAGCTGAAATGTTGGTCTTTTTAAGGCTGAATAAGCCTTAAAAGCTTATAATCTAAATTCATGCTAACCTAATGCTTTTATTTAATAAAACCCAAAAAATTTATGTAGTTAACTGCCACTGCTGAAAGAATAAGATAACTCTGCTGTTACTTTGCAGAGTTAAGGAATAAAATGGTTTTCAGTATGCAGGTGAGATAAAATTAGTTACTTCTATGCCACCAGTACATTTTAGCAAGTGTCTTGAATGTTCTCAAAGATCTGCATGGTTCTTGGCAGTTTGTAATCTAACCTAACTTCCTTCTGGCAGGCTGGTCCTCTCTCGATTTGAGTTTGAAGAAGTGTCAAGTGGAGAAAATGCCTTGGAAGTTGGAGAAGATGAGGAAGAAGTGTGGTTGTTCTGGAGAGACAGTAACAAGGAAATCCGCAGTAAGAGTATCAGAGAGTTGGCTCAGGATGCTAAAGAAGGGCAGAAGGAAGATCGGGATGTACTCAGCTACTACAGGTTAACAGCACATGCAGTTGGCTGGCAAAGTTCATCAAGGCTGTGTGGGGAGTTCTTTGGTATATAGGCTGTAGTTGTTTTGGGAGAAAGGATACTGGTTTCACGGACAAAATCTCTGTTACGAGAGTGAGCGTGTGAAGTCTCTGAAGTGAGAGCTAAAAACACAAAGTCCAATTATCAGCATGGGCAAGTTTTAAACTGTTAAAAAAAAATAGTTGAGGCTTAGAGTGCATTGAATTTGCACAGCACTTAATGCCTGTGCTTGTGCTTGGTTTCCTCATAAGTAGGTGTTTTGAGAGAGCCTGTGTGTTAACTACTTAGGTTACCTATATTCAGATGGTAGTTGGGGTGAACAGCCATTTGAGGGAAGAATAGGACTTGAGCATGCATATGGCTTTGCTTTTGATTTCAAAGGAGTCACTGCTGTTCATTCTGCCTTCTACATTTCTCTGCAAGCTCAAAGCCTGTAGCGGCCCTGTAGTTCTCAGCAGGACAGTGAAGTTATGAAAATGCCACAAGTTTGGTTTGATTTATGTGCAGTGCTCTCTTGTACAGCTTAAGCTGTGCTTTTAGCAGTTTCTAACGTGAAGCGATGTTTCCAGATGACTTGAGAAGACACTAAGTTCTTGGCGTGGTGTAAGATCAGGTTTCAGCCCAGACCAAATTCCTGTGTCTGGGTTATAAACTTCTGAAAGTAGCTTGATGGACTCGGTTGTGGTGATGCAGAAAGTACAAATGGATTGTGTTTTTTTAATAGTTATCTTATTTTGCATTATCTCTTCCATTGAACTGGTTTTTGCAGGAGACTTCCTAATACGTGTTTCTGAGCCTGTTGGAAGTCTGAAGTCAAAAGAAGACCACTTGCTTTTATATAGAATTGATAGTGTTAATTACTTTTAGTCTACATTATATACTTGTGAACAGACTTAAAACAAGGGGTTAGAACACAGTTTGGTCAAATTCCCATGAGGAATGCTGAGTGTGAAAAGGAGTCTGCTCTCAATTAAGTGTTAATTTCTTTAGGAAACATCACAGCTGATGCTATTCAATACAAGCCTTTGTGAATACTCATGAATGTTGGACATGTGCTTTTTGTCTGGGGGTTAATTAATCAGTCTGTTGAATGTGCATGACTTTAAATGCCGGTTGCTTGCTTTTAGGTCATGGACTGAAAATCTTAGGAATTGTTTAGTTTTTCCTCTACTAATTCTTTCCCTAAAGGGAGCAGAGCTCAATAGTTGTTTCATCAGGTACCTAATTTTTAATGATTCTGTAGTCCATCTGGCTTTTACCTCAGTGAGTAATTGTGGCTCCCGCATCAGTAAAAGACATTTGGTCTTATACGGTGTTTAGGCTGAGTTGCTCTAAGTGTTCTTTGGATTCTTCTGTAGCTTTCCTAAACAGCATTACTTAATTCTATGTAACTCTTGGGGAAAATATGATTACTCCTTTTATTCTATTTATCCACTATGTTACCTTTTAGTAGTGTTGGATAAGGACTTTATTCTTTCCATAATAAGTATTACCCATATTACTGGAAAATGTAAGATAGATTTGTTAATACATAAGAATATATCAGTACTACACCCAGTGGATGTTCTGGAAATTAAAGTGTAAGCTGTTTATGTATTTCTTTTCCCCTGAAGATACCAACTAAACCTCTTTGCTAGAATGTGCCTTGATCGACAGTACTTAGCCATAAATGAAATATCTGGCCAGCTGGATGTAGACCTCATTCTCCGATGCATGTCTGATGAAAACTTGCCATATGATCTAAGAGCATCTTTCTGCCGCCTGATGCTTCATATGCATGTTGATCGTGACCCCCAGGAACAAGTAACACCAGTGAAGTATGCTCGTCTGTGGTCTGAAATACCTTCTGAAATTGCTATTGATGAGTAAGTATGTGCTGGAATGGTGTGGGAAAGGAAATTAAAACACTTGTGATTTCTTAAAAAACAAAACCAGATCAGCTCTCAACTCCTACGTTATTTGTGCTATTTCTGATGAAAAATTCAGAAAAATAATTAAAGCACACAATGTATTCAAACCCCATGGTTTCATTTGCCTTTATGTTTGCTGGAGAGAACTTTCCCGAGAATAACATAACCTTCCTGTATGTCCATAGTGTAGGCTATGAAGTAGGAGGAGTTTGTCTCCAAAATGCACAGTGATCACAGTGATGCTCTGGCTCTGATTTGGGTGATGGGGCATATGGCTTTAGGAGGTGAAAGCAAGGGAGGACTGTCATTTTTCTTCCTGCCTTATATGATTGGAGTATAGACTCTTCCAGTCTGATAGTCTGTATTGTAGTTCGCACAATCAAAAGCAAAACCAAGGGGGAAGATGCTGAAACAAGTAATGAGCTGGAGACAGTCACATTCCCTGACTTCCAATAGAAAATACTCTGATACAGGAGTGAAAAACACTATGCAAAACCACAGCTAGACTGGTGATGTGATTCCTTGACCTTAGGCTTGTATTAACTCTTTGTAGTACAGATAATTTAAAATCTTTACTACTTCAACTGTTCAGAACTCAGTTTTTCAGTTGGAAAAAAGTACATTTAAAACTCATGTTAAGTGTTAGGAATCTGAGTCTTGTCAGTATTAATAATGGTGTTTAGTGGTTTCTTGGTTTTCCCTCCCTTCTCTCCTTGCTAGCCTAGTTTGCTGAGAGAGATGCAGTAGATCATATTTAACTTTTAATGCCAAAATAGAAAAACAAACTGCTTCAGCTCTGGCAGAGGCTACTCGGTGATATGTGATCAAATGGGAAAACAGAAGTAGTCAGTGAAAAGTGGTGGGGATTCTTTTTCAGATACTCTCTGCACATGCTGAGAAACACACCTAGAATTTGTATGAAGAAAAGTTAATATCTACTTTGCATATATATTGGGTCTTACTTGGAAGAAAAATAGCATCCACAGTCAGTATCTCTTGGCCACATCCGTTCTCCTTAACGTTGTACATAGCTCATCATTGTTTCCACCAAAATAGTGAGGGTTTCTTTTTTCAGTTATTGGGACAAAATTCTCTTTTTTGTTTTCCTCAGGCACTTTTAAATAGTGCAAAATGAGCATATGGGATAAAGCAGCCAAAGCCAGGAAAATATGGTGTCAGCTTCCTGACTCCCTTGTTCGGCTAAATTATTTAACAGCCTTTAACTCTTGGTAGATTTTGACAAACCAATGCAAAATGGTGTCGGGGGAAAAGAGCCCTGTGTATTTGCATGCTAAGTTTTGTGTTTTGTTTTTTGTTTTGTTTTGTTTTGTTTTTCCTCTTCAGCTATGATAGCAGTGGAACTTCCAAAGATGAAATTAAGGAGAGATTTGCACAAACAATGGAATTTGTAGAGGAGTATTTAAGAGATGTGGTGTGTCAGAGGTTCCCTTTCTCTGATAAAGAGAAAAATAAGCTCACTTTTGAGGTAGCTATCCAGTTCTGACTTTATCCTTTTTTTTGTTATTATTTTTCATGGAATGTTGGTGCTTTTTTCCAAGACCAAGTAGATTGACAAGTAATCAGCGAGTGCTGAGCCTGAGCAGGCTCCTCCTTTTTACTGTAGCCTTTTCTCTGCATGCAAGCAAACCCTGCTGAAGTTTGTGAGTTTGCAATGATAGTTCTTGAAATACAGTAATGAATGTGAACTTATGTCTGAGATTTGCAGCAGCTTTGTTTACTTTGTGTGCTCTCGGTGTTATTGCAAAGTCAAGCTTTACTGAAATAAATAGTCTTAGAAACTAAACACTATTTCTGCATGCACAGTCTCTAGAGCTTAAAGTATTACTCAGGAAGAGAACTGGTAACTTACTGACCCATTAAAATTGTCTGTAAATAAAATAAATTGTAGCAAATGTATGCAATAGCATTCCCTAAATAACTATAATTTTAAGAAAAGGCGTGATATTTCTTTAAAAAGAACAAACCCAATGTATTTGAGGGAATATATTTCAGACAATGGGGCTACGTTAAATATTTGCCGTATAAGTGAAATTACTGTGCATGGATCTTGAAGCAGTGCATGTGGAGGACTTTTGGGGAAACATTATAACGTGGTAGCAGTAAGCTTTAGATGTCTGATTTGAGGGCTTTTTGTAAGAGAAAACTATGAAAAACATCTGTACATTCCCTCTAGTCTTGACCTACCTCACCTTTTCTGCAATAAGACAATTGCAGTATGATTTTACCTATAGAATATCAATTGTAGATATGGACTTTTACTCCAGTCATTGCAATATTTGTAGGCAAGTAGAAAACTTTCTGCTGAAATGTAGACCTGTACAGTCTTAGGGAATTGCAAGGTACTGTAGGAATAAGACTCATAGCCAGGTTCTTGGTCTTTTCACTTTGTTAAGACAACTTGATTGTGATAGCAAAGTACTTAGTATTAATCAGGCTTTTTATTATTATTTTGGTAGGTTGTTAACTTAGCCAGAAATCTGATATATTTTGGTTTCTACAACTTCTGTGACCTCCTCAGACTAACCAAAATCCTCCTTGCTATATTAGACTGTGTGCACATCACTACCATCTTCCCTATTACCAAGATGGCAAAAGGCGAGGAAAGTAAAGGTAAGGCTGAAAAACGATTGGCAGAACAGATTGTTCTTTGGTAGTGTCTAGTTCATCACAAAATGTCAGTGTGGGTTTGGAATCTTCTGCTTATTTCTGTCCACGGCTTGGTTGTAAAGCTGATTAATGCCAAAATGAAAGAGGGGGAGGGAGGGCAGGGAGGTTATGAAAGTACTGCAGTGTTTCTGTTGACTTCCATCTGTTCCAGGGATTTAGGTGTCCACCTCCTTGTTTAATGTTGAGACAATTTCTTCATAGGATGTGAAGGGTTCTTGCCCTGTTAATGCAGGCCCATTACACCATCATAACCTTACCTGTTTACCTACCTCTCTGAAGGGAGCAATGTGATGAGATCAATCCATGGAGTTGGTGAGCTGATGACCCAGGTGGTGCTCAGAGGTGGTGGGTTCTTGCCCATGACTCCGCTTGCTGCTGCTCCTGAGGGTAATGTCAAGCAGACCGAACCAGAGAAGGAGGACATCCTGGTAATGGACACAAAGCTGAAGATCATTGAAATACTTCAGGTACTAGCAATGAACATTAACATAGCATCTTGTGATATCCTTCATGTAAGTGTTAGTATAGTGCCATGCTGCCTTTTAACTCACTTCTAACTTATATGTGCGTCTTAAACTGGTGAATCATTACAAGGGTGAGTTTCAGGCGTGCAGCACTTGTGTGACGATATTATGCCATTACTGAAACGATTTAATAGGAATAAGTTTGCAGTAGACATCTGTAGATTTAACAGTGATTTGTAAATACCAGTCTTCCTCAAGTGGAGCACTCATTTTCCACCTTACTGTCTACAGTAAGGAGAGTCTACAGGACCACCTTGCTAAGCGCCCCAAGGAAGGGCAAGACTCCTCTTTATACAGCCATCATCCTGAAATGTTTTCTAACCACGTGCATTCTGGCCTTTCTGTTTCTTCCATCTCTGGCTTTCCTCACTTGTTTGCTCCTAAGTCTTTAGGACACAAAGAGAAAAGTTGGTTTGGGTTTTGGGGGGATTTTACTTTTTTCCTTCCCCTTTTCCTAGCACTTCCTTGATCTAGATGTTGCCACAAAACTACTGCACTGAAATCCATCTTCCTTCCCTCAGTGTAGGAGTCCCTTTTCTGTTTGGTAGGTTTATGGGCAAGTTCATGGAGGCCAGAATGCTGCAAAAGCCTTGTGGGCGAAAAGTATGCGAAGCAGCAGGAAAGCCATGGTGTTCCTTCCCTGTGCCCCCGTGGGAGGCTTCGCACATAGCTGAGTTATGCCCTTCCCCTCAGCAGCAGATGCAGCACGTAGGGGAGGCTTGATTCGCTTCCTTTCACCGCTGCTAATTTTAGTTAAAGCCAGAACTTCTCTTATGGCCTGGCATGTGCAGTGGGATGTTTTAGTGTGCCAGTATTCCCCTGTTCCCATGGTCTGTTAAAACTGGCATTAAGCATTTTCTCCTCAATCTGAGAGAACTGTAAGTATTCTTTACATTGTACTCCTTTCCTTAAGAGGGAGGAAGGCCACCAAGAAGGTGGTCTTTGCTACACTGGAGTTTTCACTGGCACTAGCTAATGCCACCTGAGGTGGTGGCTGCTGCTCTGCTGTGCTTGTGGCAGCAGCCTGCCTCTTGGCAGCTCATGTTCAGCTTCCTCTGCCACAGATCCCTGGGAGCCAGCGCAAGGAGGAGGGCAGCACTTGTCTGCTAGATTCCTGCTGGTCTCAGAACAGAGACAGAAATGCTGCTTTCCTTTCCTAGGGAGTCAGGTGAAGATGCCTCCATTGGGCAGTAATGAAGGACCAAAATTCTGCCAAAATCTTCTCTGTTTATTCCTGTGTGTATATCATCTGTTCATTGAAATAACTGGAAAAATAATACTGTGTTCTGGGGATTTTCAAGAAAACATTTGCTGTCTCCTCGCCGAGTTAAATCTGCATCTTTACTACACTGATCTTGCATGTTGGTAGCACTGCATTGTGTGTCAGTTGTACACATGCTGGAAACAGGCAAGCTACTTCAGCATTTTTACTAATTCTGTTTCGTCAGTTTATTTTGAATGTGAGATTGGACTACAGAATCTCCTGCCTGCTTTGTATATTTAAACATGAATTTGATGAAAGCAATGCCCAGATGTCTGAATCGCCCACTGGAAGCAGTACTCAAGAAATGTCAGCCAATGTACCAGGTTGGTTATTTTGAAAGATGAGTTTGTGTGGGTTAGGAAAGACTCTTTTAATCTTAGAGGTGCTATGTGGGTAACTGGTTCAGGTTCTTGCTTTGGCAGGTGAATGGTCCCACTGAAGCAGAGTAACCTGCTAGCAGTGGGAATAGTGAGTAGGGATCATTTTGAAGTACCCCAAACAAAACCCAGGATAGATTTGTACCCTATCCTACTTGTTTCCATATGTAGTGTGACCAAGAGCCTGAGATGCATCCTTTAAAGGAAACCTGAAATAAACATTGTCATGTGATCAACCTAAAATCTTTTCTGTTACTGTTTCTTGGTTGAGGAAAAAGGTCCACAAAGTAACTGGATTTCATCCATCCCTTCCCCCTGGACTGATGCCTCTACCTACCCCCTGACCCCTTCCAGATTTCTCTTTAAGCAAGACACTGGGAGGTGCCTGTATCTCAGTGCTGCCAGACAAGGGTATGAAAGTAAGCCACTGAAGAGCTTGTCATGTCCAGTGTTGTTCTTAATTGAAAGCAGGGCAGTTATTGGACTGGGTAAATGTGGTGGTGTCAGTTGCTATATGGCTTTCCAGGGGTGAAGGTGTCCCCTAGTTAGGACTCGTACCATGTAGGTATAACTGGGCTTTAAAAGTGCAACTTATTAGACATCAAACAGTGTTTCTTCCTCAATTTGGGGATTGTATCTCTAGATGCAAAGGAGAAAGATAAGGAAAATGTGGTTTAGATGTGAAGTCTTCAAAGGGAGGAGACTGTTTCTTTTGATCTCACTTCAAAGGGATGTGTTTACTTTTTTTTTCTTTGGGCTGCCTGTCCAGCAGCCCCCGGGGTTCCAGGGCCTTGGAAATGGGGCTGGCGGGGAGAGCAAGATCTCGAGTGAGCTGAGCTTTAAAAGAGAGGGGGTAAACATTTTTGGCAAGGACGTAAAATCCCGGTGTTCTCTTTCAGCTCCCCTTTGCAAATCCCTGTGAAGTACGGAGAGCTCAAGTCTGTCTCATAACTTCCATTTTGTAATTTCAGAATATTGGTCATTGCCCATGTGGTAATATTTATCTTGCACTGAAAAATGCAAGGACTTTTTTGTCTATAAGAGCCACAGGGGTATCTCTGTCATTGCTGAATTTATTACTTTAGAACTTCTCAAAGCTGAAGTTTGGCATTTTTTGTGGGTGGCCCCTCTGAATGTCACCGTGTCCCGTCAGTGTCCTGGAATGATGGTGGTGCAGTCTAAAAATAGGCAGGAGAGGAATAAGCCCGGATGTTGCTGAAATTACTGCACACTTTAACTTGTGAGCTGGGAACAGGTTAACTAATTGTCTTATGGTGCCTTAGCAGGCAGCTTCAGAAATTTCTCAGCATTCTTTCAGCTTGTTATGCCCCCCTTGCTTACACTTACATCACCACTTGCCAGTTAAAATGTTTTTAGGCTGCAAAAACATCTTTGGTGCAACTCTTGACATATTCGTCATGTTTATTTTCTCAGGAGCTCTAGACTTCGAACATATTGAAGAACAAGCCGAGGGGATCTTTGGTGGAAGGAAAGTATCTCTTCACTAGTGCTAATCATGGGGTAGCTCAGGAGTTGCGAGGCTGCAAGTCTTGGGGCTCCTGAGAAGTGGAAATTGCAGCTGAAAGTAAGGTAGTAACTGGGAAAAGGTTGGAAACGGCTGCCACAGTAACTTAAGCTTCGTTTTCCTGAAATGCCTTTGATACAGCTCAAAGTAGTGTCCATTGGGATTAAAAGCCACAGATAAGAGACGTAAGTGTCCTTCACCGGAAGGATATTCATGGGAGGGCTTCACTTGCGTGGGTGAAAGTCAAGTTGGAGGATTAGTGCATCTTGCATCTAAGCTGAATGCTGCAGTAAAATCTTCAGTGGAAAAGTTTGTGTAGGCAAGGATTTGGATTTCTACTGACACAGATATATATTTAGCCATCCTTTTTTGTATAATGCAGCATTAAACTGCACACAGAATCATAGAATCATTTAGGTTGGATAAGAACATCAAGTCCAGCCATTAACCTGGCACTACGAAGTCCACCACTAAACCATGCCTCTTAAGTGCAATGTCTTTATGTCTTTTAAATACCCCTAGGGCTGGTGACTCCACCACTTCTCAGGGCAGCCTGTTCTAATGCTTTACAACCCTTTTGGTGAAGACATTTTTCCTAATATCCAGTATAAACCTCCCCTGGCACAGCTTGAGGCCATTTCCTCCTATCCTATAGCTAGTTACTTGGGAGAGGAGACCCCCTTGCTACAACTTCGTTTCAGGTTATATGCGTGACAGAACAAAGCAAGCTGTACCTTCTATACCTGCCTGCCTTCTGGAGCAGCTTATAGCCTTCCTTAAATCACAGATCGGCAAGTTAGCAACAGACTTCAAGTACTTGAGCTTGTCTTTAAGCTGCTCAGAGCTGCAGCTGTATTCTGTAAATTTAAGATAATTGATTACTGAAATGAAGGTAAAAGGGAGAGAAAGATTCACTTAGGGAATTAATAACCAGAGTTTTTAATGTAAGTATGCAGACTCAGTTGGAAGCAGAATACAGAAAAGATCCAGGAAAAACAAATAAAAAGCTATGAATTTCTGATGCTCAGAAAAGAAAGAGGGAAGAGGAGGATTTGAGATCCCCAGGAGAGTGAGAAGAGCGTGTAGCAAGCTCACTGCCCTGGACTTCAAAAGAGCAGACTTTGGCCTCTTCAGGAGCCTGCTTAGTAAGGTTCCATGGGATATAGCCCTGGAGGGCAGGGGGGCCCAAGACTGTTGGTTTATATTCAAGGATCACCTGCTGCAAGCTCAGGAGTGCTGCATCCCAACTAGAAGGAAGTGCAGCAGGAGGGCCAGGAGACCTCCTTGGATGGATAAGGAGCTGCTGAGGAAAATTCAAAGGAAAAAAGAGGCTTATATAAAATGGAAGCAAGGACAGGTGGCCTGGGTAGAGTACAGGAATGTTGTCCGGGAAGCTAGGGACCAGGTTAGGAAGGCTAAGGCCCAGTTAGAATTAAACATAGCCAGGGATGTTAAGGATAATAGGAAGGGATTCTACAGGTACGTAGCGAACAAAAACCAGACTAGGGACAAAATAGGCCCCCTGAGGAAGCTTTCGGGAGAACTGGCTACACAGGATTTGGAGAAGGCTGAGGTTCTGAATGACTTCTTCGCCTCTGTCTTCACTGGCAAAGGCTCTGACTGCACCACCCAGTTCTTAGAAAGTAGATGCAGGGGCTGTGAGAATGAAGACCTTGGGCCCACTGTAGGAGAGGATCTGGTTCGTGACCATCTTCAAAATCTGAACGCACACAAGTCCGTGGGACCTGATGGAATCCATCCGCGGGTCCTGAAGGAGCTGGCGAATGAAGTTGCTAAGCCACTGGCCATCATATTTGAAAAATCATGGCAGTCAGGTGAAGTTCCCGACGACTGGAAAAAGGGAAATATAACCCCCATTTTCAAGAAGGGGAGAATGGAAGACCTGGGGAATTACAGACCAGTCAGTCTCACCTCTGTGCCTGGTAAAATCTTGGAGCACATTCTCCTGGACAACATGCTAAGGCACATGAAAAACAACAAGGTGCTTGGTGACAGCTAGCATGGCTTCACTAAGGGGAAATCCTGCCTGACCAATTTGGTGGCATTCTATGATGGGGCTACAGAATTGATGGATAAGGGTAAAGCAGTTGACGCCATCTACCTGGACTTGTGCAAAGCGTTTGACACTGTTCCACACGACATCCTTCTCTCTAAATTGGAGAGATATCAATTTGATGGATGGACCACTCAGTGGATAAAGAACTGGCTGGACGGCCGCACACAAAGAGTTGTGGTCAATGGCTCGATGTCTGGCTGGAGACCGGTAACGAGTGGTGTCCCTCAGGGATCGGTGTTGGGACCGGTCTTGTTTAACATCTTCATCACTGACATGGACAGTGGGATTGAGTGCGCCCTCAGCAAGTTTGCAGATGACACCAAGCTGCGTGGTCCGGTTGATATGCTGGAGGGAAGGGATGCCATCCAGAGGGACCTTGACACGCTTGTGAGGTGGGCTGATGCCAACCTTATGAAGTTCAACCACGACAAGTGCAGGGTCCTACACCTGGGTCAGAGCAATCCCAGGCACGGCTACAGATTGGGCAGAGAAGAGATTCAGAGCGGCCCTGCAGAGAAGGACTTGGGGGTGCTGGTCGATGAAAAAACGAACATGGGCCGGCTTCAGTGTGCGCTCACAGCCCAGAAAGCCAAGCGTATCCTGGGCTGCATCAAAAGGAGCGTGACCAGCAGGGCGAAGGAGGTGATCCTGCCCCTCTACTCTGCTCCCGTGAGACCTCACCTGGAGCATTGTGTGCAGTTCTGGTGTCCTCAACATAAAAAGAACATGGAACTGCTGGAACAAGTCCAGAGGAGGGCCATGAGGATGATCAGGGGACTGGAGCACCTCCCACATGAAGACAGGCTGAGGAAGTTGGGGCTTTTCAGCCTGGAGAAGAGAAGGCTGCGTGGGGACCTCATAGCAGCCTTCCAGTACCTGAAGGGGGCCTACAGGGATGCTGGGGAGGGACTCTTTGTCAGGGACTGTAGTGACAGGACAAGGGGTAATGGGTTAAAACTTAAACAGGGGAAGTTTAGATTGGATATAAGGGGGAAATTCTTTCCTGTTAGGGTGGTGAGACACTGGAATGGGTTGCCCAGGGAGGTTGTGAGTGCTCCATCCCTGGCAGTGTTCAAGGCCAGGTTGGATGAAGCCTTGTGTTGGATGGTTTAGTGAGAGGTGTCCCTGCCCATGGCAGGGGGGTTGGAACTAGATGATCTTGAGGTCCTTTCCAACCCTAACCATTCTATGATTCTATGATTCTATGATTTTGTGTGCTTGACATGATTAGCATTGCAATCTGTATAATGAGGTGGGGGCTTATTTCCTAAATAGGGAGGAAGGTTAGTACTAGGAATAGGCAAGAAATATTTGAGCAATAAGGTGAAGGCTGACACAGGGACAAATATTTTGGCATAGTTTGACACACAAAAAGTTTAAGTTGGGTAATGTAAGCTGAATGAGCCATGATTAGATTCTGTAATAGCTTCCATGTTAAGCAGGACACAAAAAAAAACTGGTGTGTCTTAAGGCAAAATTGGCTAAATTTTCCCCCTTACTTAAAAGTAAGAAAAGAAGATTTTCTGCCACCACTGGTTGGACTGAAGAACCTGTTGGGACATTGAGTTTAATATGCTAGTTAACTCCTGCACTCTGTTTTCAGTGAGGAGAACACACCACTGGATTTGGATGATCATGGTGGCAGAACGTTTCTGAGAGTTTTGTTACATTTAACAATGCATGATTATCCTCCTCTGGTGTCCGGGGCACTTCAGCTTCTCTTCCGGCACTTTAGTCAGAGACAAGAAGTCCTTCAAGCTTTTAAGCAGGTATGTGTGTGTTGTCAAAGCATTATTCCTCCTCTGAATGTATGTGCTGCAGCTAAAACCAATCCTTTTGTGCAACTAATGGATTGCATTCATATAAGGTTCAACTGCTTGTTACCAGCCAAGATGTTGACAACTACAAGCAGATAAAACAAGATTTGGACCAGCTGAGGTCTATTGTGGAGAAATCGGAGCTTTGGGTGTACAAAGGCCAAGGTCCTGACGAGACTATGGATGGAGTGCAAGGTGAAAACGAGCACAAGAAAAAGGAGGTAATTAGGTTGTGTTGGCTCAAATTCATGTGTTAATATTTTATGAAGATGTAACTTTGCAGAACTGTGACAAAAAAGAACATTTTCTAGCACACTGCATAGCCTGGTGAGGCTGTCTGTGTTGCTCTTGGGTTAGGGCAAGAATAAGAGGAGAACTTTGGTATAGTTGATGCCAGTTAGTCTCAAGTGGACACTGCTCAGGATTAGCAGCCACTGTAGTGTCATCTTCAGGCTCTAACTGTTTGGTTTAGGTTTGCCCTGGCTCCCAAGTTGTGTCCTTTCAGCACTGACAGATTGCATGGGCTTTGTATAGTGAAAAGTAACACAAATAATGTAAGGGCGGAGCTATGACAGAAGTGAACAGTGCTTTATCTGCACCTGATAATATGGGACTTTCTTGGCATGCACACCTGGCCTAGAACTAATTAAACGCCTTTTGCCTCCATATAATTTGCAATCAAATAAAAAATACTGGGTGAGGGAATTCAAGAAATAGTCCCTGGGTTATGAAAATTTATTGTTGTAAGTAAATCAGGGTAATTTAGTTGTTGCTTTCCCTGTGCATAGTGAGGCACCTCTTCATATCTGGGCCATAATGGTTTCATAATGAACAGTAAAGACAGAGAGAAAGTAGGAAGGTTTTTGTGAGGATACTTGATTACAGGCAGAGCGTGACAAGCACAGGAAAGGACAAGAGGTTGCCATCTCTGAAATTGTCCCACCCTCATTTGTTATAGAGGTCAACATGACTTGACAGGATAATTGTATGTTTTTCTGAGATTGTCTAGAAGACTGCAGAATGACACTCCTGTCCAAGAAGAGAGTGGCCACTAGCCTAAAACAGTCACTTCAGCCTTAATGAAGACAAAAGTATAAGTTGCTAATAACTTGTCTGATTTTATCCTCAGGAAGGCCACAGCAAGTCCCAAAAGCCTGAAAGTACTAGCAGCTACAACTACCGTGTAGTAAAAGAGGTAACATTTTGCTTCTTGGTAGTGAAATGGAAGTGTAAATGAGTAACACAGTTCTGGAGAGTTGCAGCCAGAGGGAGGCACCCAGGAAGGTCTGAGTCACTCTTCCATTGTGGAAACTATTTGCTGAGTAATAACATACCCCAACTTGAATGAGAAGCCAGGAATATAATAAGCACAACGTGTATTCTTTCCTTAAGAATGGATAAGTAAGAAACGCGACTTTTTGCTGCTGTTCCAATGGTAATACAATATTTTTATTGTTAAAGGCTACAAAGTAAGCAAGTGGAGAAGCTATTTCATTTGCCCTGTCCTGAGTACCTTGCACTCAAACCCACTGTGCTATTGAGATATCATTTGGTTTAAAAAATACCAGACCAAGAGCATGCTTTGGCACTGGCGTGAGCTAATGATCTGTGGAGCTGCATGCTGGGTTCACTTGATATGGCTGAGTTGTGCAGAACCAGCCCTGGTTAGAGGTGCCAAGCATGGTGCCCAGACCAGTGAACTGATTTCCTTGCCTGTGTTGGGTGATGCAGGGCTGTGATGGTTGGAGGAGTGGTGAGGAGAATGGTGGCTAATGCTCGAGGGGACAGTGGATGCTATCACTGTCTTCTGTCCCCACATGACCCCTTACCTCTTCTCCTTGAAAGCCCAAGATGTGATTTTGTTGCCTAAAGCCATTCTGTTCTATGCAGATATATTCTTCAGTGTTGCTGCTCTGTAGCAGCCACCTGATGTGCTCTGAAATATAACCCAGAATCTTGGCTCTAAATCAAGTCTCTTTTCCAGATCCTGCTGCGGCTCAGCAAGCTCTGTGTTCAGGAAAGCGCCTCGGTCAGGAAAAGCCGTAAACAGCAACAGCGGCTTCTGAGGAACATGGGAGCTCATGCGGTTGTGCTGGAGCTGCTGCAGATCCCTTATGAAAAGGTTGGGTTTCTGTATGGCTGTCACCTTGCTTCATGTCATGTTGATGGGCCTCCTGTGAGCCTTTCTACCTTTATATTGAATTTGCGGAAACTATTTTGTATAGCCTCATGGTCTGTGAAATATCCACACTTCAAAAATGACAGGGAGCTTATATAAGCTTTGTGTGTTTGAAGTCTTTGAATATACAGTGTTATGTGCTATTCCCTGGAGAAATACTTGTCCTTCGTAGCTCAGAGTAAGACCAAGGCTGAACTCTCAACTTTTCACGGAAGGTGTGTTCTGCCTTGAATTTAAGTTATGTTGGTGGAAGCAAACTATTGCCATGAAGTAGCCGTATGACAGCCATCCTGGGCACACGAAGGGAAATGAGTGTGCTTGGTCTCCCAGGGGTTTATCAGCAGGTCTGATCAGGAGTTAAACAGAGACCCTCCCAGTTGTAGAGACCCAGACTACCCCTTAGAACTGAATAAATAACTGGCTCTTCAGGCATGGTTTGCTGTTTATAACTAGCCATATCAGAGTGCCATGTAATGTCAGTGGTGCAGTTAGAAGCCCACTTTGACCGGCTGCTGTACAGTTTGAACTTGCACAGCACTGCATTGTGCTGACAAAGCACACTCTAAGTTCCTTGTGTCGGCTGCCCATTAGTCACAGGTGACAGGTACTCATCATTGCATAGGTGAGGGAGCTTTTCACATTTTCCTAGTCACTCTGCTGTCCTCTGTTCGAAACTCTACAGGTTTCTGAGAACCAGTAATTCTAGGCAGTAGCTTTGATTAATGTTAAGGTAAGTCTCATGCTGTCTTGCTTCATATTTTGATAAAATATCTGTAGCAAAAACATCCTCCAGCACCTGTTGTCACCTTTCTGTCCCATGCATGTGAATACATACCAGCCAGGCACTGGGGAAGGTTTTTTACCCTTGGAAATATATGAAACTCCTTAAAAATAAAAGCAGACGCTAATTTTTCCAAACTGCATTTTATACCATCAGTAGACTGGTAATCCATAGTGATGTCAGAGGAAAGGCATCAATTCCTGAACTGTACTTGGAAGCATGCAAGTAGTGTGCAGATTCCAGTAAATATAAATTGGGCTTAGCTGTTGCAATAATAACTTTCCGTCTCTTCTTTGCCATGAAGTACCTATCTGTCGCTGCTGAAATGCATTTCAGTGGAACATGGCAATATTCCTGAGTAGCCCTAAGGTGATGATGCGTGGTTTGGCCAATGTACTGGTATGTTCAGAAGTGTAAAAGTGACTAAAGCACGTTGC